>NC_138655.1:156745669-157280669 GCF_964273445.1 Streptopelia decaocto
GGTTTTGCATGATTTCTCTTCCAGATCTCCTGTATGTGATAACAAATGTTTTCTCCTCTACACTCCCATCTGCTCTAGCGGATCTTCTGTAATCTGGGTGACTAATTGTAGTAATCTCTTTGGAGCTGGGGCATGCGATACAACCACCTCAGGCACTCAGCAGTTTAACGTAGTGTGAACAAGTCATGTTTGTGCAATGGAAGGAGTGGAGCCGTCGAGTCCAACCAACCTTTGTCTTGTTCTGTTCCTCTCCAGCCTCGTCCCAACCTGCTGCATGGTGGCTTTTGGAAATTTATTTTACTCTATGCAAAGAAACTACAAACCATGATGCTTACACCTTGTCTTCTGAAGATAAAAAGATGCTATATGAGATCCAGGTGATGGTGGTGGTTCATAAGGTGTTTATCTTGGGAAGTTAACAGGGCAGTTTGCCAGTCGTTCAATTATTATGACATTAAAGTATGCAATGTACTTGGGTCTATTCCTTTGCTTACAACTAACAATGCTTCAGAATCATTAATTTTTAGGAAAAGTAAGTGTAGAAAATGAAGACAGCTCTTGGGGGGGCGGGAGGGGCTTGTGCATTCTTTTTGTTTGTTTGGGTCTTTTTGGTTGGTTGGCTTTTTGGTTTTTTTGGTTGGTTGGTTTTGGTTTTGGTTCTGTTGTTGTGTGTGTGTTGGGTTTGTTTTGGTTTGGTTTTGTTTGGGTTTGTTGGTTGGTTGGTTGGGGGTTTTTTGGTTGCTTTTTGGGTTTCCTTATGCCTTGAATTGTTTTTTAACCACCAGATGAAGCACTACTATATCTGTTAGGGGTAGCCTGAACAAATAGACCAAGGGAGCTGGCTGCAATGCAGATACCGTGCAGGGGATTGGATTTCAGTGCAGGCCATGTCTGCGTACAGTGGATTCCTCCCTTTCTATTATAATCCCCTTGCTGGAGCAATCCCACTTGCAATGACAATGCAGGGTTGGGTGATCCTTTAGGAATGTCCCCTCTTGGCATTACGCCTGTGTTTAGTTCATCGGATTGGGATCTAGTCCTGTGCGATGTCCTCAGTCATTCATGTGAACATACTGTGTGGCTATGTAATAAGTAGTTAGTAGTAGTTAGTAGTAGTAGTAGTTAGTAGTTCCTATGGATACCCTGGCAAGTCACCAGGATTTTGTGAGTTTTAGGTTTGACTTCAATGAGCACTGATGGTCTAATGCTACAAGGCCCTGCTTTCACTGCCAACAAAACAACATTTGCAATAGTTCACAGACTTTTTAGCAGGGCCTGTTGCCACAGGACAAGGGGTGATGGTTTTAAACTAAAGGAGGGAGATCCAGGCCGGACGTGAGGAAGAAATGTTTTACACTGAGGGTGGTGCAACGCTGCCCCAGGTTTCCCAGAGAGGTGGTGGATGAACCATCCCTGGAGACATCCCAGGCCAGGCTGGACGGGGCTCTGAGCAACCTGAGCTGGTGAAGATGTCCCTGCTCATGGCAGGGTGGGACTGGATGAGCTTTGGAGGTCCCTTCCAACCCAAACTATTCTATATACCCCTACCTGAACATAGTCCTCAGGCTCTTCTGCACCATCACAGCAGCTGAGAGGAGGAGAGGCACAGGCATGGGAACTCCTTCACCCTTGAGGTCAGGAATTCACAGGGAATGGTTCCTTCCCCTTGTGGTTGCTGCTCTCTTGCAGCTGAACCGAACGAGGTCTCTCTTTCATCACTGAAGAGCAGGAGCGTTGTCAGTGAAGTTGCTGGAGCCAGGAATGAGAAAGGCTTCCCAAGCGTTAGCGAAGCATTTAGCTTTTCAAGGTGCGGTTCACTTTTATCTTCAGTCAGCATTTCTGTGTTGTCTCAGATGTCTAATAGGATGCTGCTGACCACTGTCTCTAATTTTATGTGTATAATATATAGCACATATTTCTTTATTATATCCACTGTGGCCTAGGAATGGGTCATTAGTGGGATGTCTGTCAACCCCAAAATTGCACTGCCAGCATTTTTTATTGTTAGGAAACACTTAAGATTATTTTCAACCAAAAAATAGTAGATAATAATAATAATACCAAGGCAGGAGAAGAGTCTCTTCATTGTCTTATCTTGTGCATAAGCAATTTTATTGCCTTTTGCTGTCAGATTTTCCTGCTCATTGTGGGGAGCAGAGGGATACAGAACTTGAAATTACTTTGAAGTCTCATCATCCCATATAGATCTGAGGATGAGGGCATTGCTTCCAATGTGCATCTTTGTAACTAAAGTTGTATTTTGTGATAACCGTGCCACCATGAACATTAAAACCGCAGTAAATGTGTGTGAACCTGTTCTACTCCTAATGCACCTACGAGGTTATGAATTGCAAATATGTGGTTGTGCAACAGGGTGCTCGCTGAGTTTGTGTAGGGTTGACAGCTGAGGATTGATGCAAACCATTGCTCATTCATTGAGTTTTCCTCTCTCTCCAAATAAAACTGCTAAGGCAAAATCAGAGGAGAACTCTATTTCTGAGGAGTCCCTAATATTTCACTTTCTTGCAGTAATTTCTGACTTTATTCATTTGCTGTCATTCACTTTGTGACCCATTCAGCACTGCCTGAAAGACTTTTTCTTTAAATTAAACTGCAGGGGATATTTTATTCAGCCCTACAATGCCCATTACAACTTTAACATCATTTAATCTGTTCCAATCCTGCATGAGAAGTGAGGAAGCAAGCAAGGAAGAAGAATATGAAGGAGACGAAAAAGAATTTTGCGATGTTCTGGAGAATTGTAAGTTCTTCTCAAGGTTCTGTGGATGGATGTGGTAG
The DNA here is from genome assembly GCF_964273445.1 of Streptopelia decaocto. Lineage (NCBI taxonomy): Eukaryota > Metazoa > Chordata > Aves > Columbiformes > Columbidae > Streptopelia > Streptopelia decaocto. The sequence goes on from NC_138655.1 coordinate 156,748,469, forward strand.
AAAGACTTGCTAAAATCAAGAAGAAAGAGAAGCAAGAAGAGATGAGAAAAGCACTAGTGGAAAAATGCATCTAAAGAACCTTAATGCCTTTACTGTTTTTTGTAAAGTTAACAGCTGAGATGTTTTTCCTTAGCTCAGAATGGATTAAACTTTAGGAGCTGTGTCACACCAGACATCCTGTACTTGCTGGATCAAATGCTGGTTTGAGCACGGCCAGATTGCGGCGCATGTAAGAATGGTTCCGTTTTTCACATTATGAACTGAAATTGCTAAAGAAGCAAGTGCTGGAAACATATGCACCACAGTTCATTAGTGGGATGAGGGGAAATGATAAAATTATCATTTGGATAGAATCATAGCCATCAGTCCCAGCTTATTGGTCTTTCGGGGTGGGTGCTCTGAGCCTGAAATAGTGTGTTCTTACTAGAAATCACCAATATGCCAGTGCTAACATCGCCATTACTCCTATTCCTGCTGGTTCATATTATAAACTCTGGAAAGGTAGGATAGAAAAACATCACAAAGATGCCAGGATGTAATTTATAAGTAATTTACCAAGAGTTCTGGGAAATCCAGTGTGCACCTTTGGGACTGCTAGAAAGAAGTAAAATGCAGCTTTCAGATTTTTCAAAACCAATTTAGCGCCAGCCTGACAGCTTCAGAAATGGAAGTTTTTCTTAATGCACACTGAAAGCAGCTTGAAGTAATATATAAAAAGGGGATAAAGACAAAGACTCATTACAGTGCAACACTTGGTTATGATTATGGGAAGTAATTGAGCCCAGCTTGGAGTCGTAAACTTACAATTCTTTTATGGGGTGTGAGCTGGGCTTGGACCAGATGGAGAAAGTTGTAGTTTGTATTTCCCTTTGAAAACACAGGCTGCTTGCTCTGTTCAACCAGCCTGCAAATGGTGTTCGCACAAAACAGGCCCTTTGTTGTTGGCCATTGCATCACCTGGAGTCTTGAGCATTATTTTCTTTTAGGGTAAAGATCTCTCTTACATATTTCTCTGCGTGTTATTTTGAAATCTTTTCCAAGTTTGCTATTTATCGCAGCATCACAGTATGTTTGTGATTGGAAGGGACCTCAAAAGATCATCCAGTCCAATCCCCCTGCTGGAGCAGGAACGCCTAGGTGAGGTCACACAGGAACATGTCCAGGCGGGTTTTGAATGTCTGCAGAGAAGGAGACTCCACAACCTCCCTGGGCAGCCTGGGCCAGGCTCTGGCACCCTCATTGAGAAGAAGTTTCTTCTCAAATTTAAGTGGAACCTCTTATATTCCAGCTTGATCCCAATACCCCTTGTCCTATCATTGTTTGCCACTGAGAAGAGCCTGGCTCCATCCTCGTGGCACTCACCCTTAGTCTCCTCTTCTCGAAACTAAAGAGCCCCAGCTCCCTCAGCCTTTCTTCATAAGCTCCACTCCCTTAATCATCTTTGTTGCCCTACGCTGGACCCTTTCCAGCAGTTCCCTGTCCTTCTGGAACTGAGGGGCCCAGAACTGGACACAATATTCCAGGTGTGGTCTCACCAGGGTGGAGTAGAGGGGCAGGAGGACCTCTCTCGATCTACTAACCACCCCCCTTGTAATACACCCCAGGATGCCAATGGCCTTCGTGGCCACAAGGGCCCAGTGCTGGCTCATGGTCATGGTTCATTTATATGAAATACGGTTGCAGTTATAACGAGTCCGGTGTTGTGAGGCTTTGTAGACATGTCCCAGCACCACTGACACTGAGAGAAAATGTTTCATTTTGCCAACATCACTCTGTAGAATTGAGAAGAGAAATTTAGAAAAATTCCCATTCAGGGAACTTTTTAAGACGTACAAGGCAGAGAAACGTGATTCGTGTAGAAACACAAATGTGATTCAGGCTTTGACTTTCTAAGGGTGGATCTGGGCAATGGCAAAAACAGAGGGAATTCTGACCAGGGAAATTCTCAGCGATGAGGAAAGGGAAACACTTGGGTTTGCTGATCTGCGGTTTGAAGGCAGCTGAAGTGTTGTCACTAAGGGGGTACGTATTCTTTTTAGCCTTCCTGTTTTGTGCTAAATAAGCTCTTAAATCTCAAGGAAGAAAATATCGTTTTTGCCATTTTCACACCAGAATAAACCCTGATAAGACTAACAGGTCCCCATTGCTTGCCCCGCACTCTGCTGCTGCATTTGTAGATCAGGTTAAATCTCCCATTAAAAAGGCATGTGAGGACATTATTCAGAATGGCAGCATTTAAAGTGTTCTCACCACGGCGCAGAATTTACACTTCTGTAAAACGGATGAATCAGTTCGTGTTTCAAGACTGACCCTGCGATGGCTGCGCTTAGTTCGTGCAATGGGATTTTCCAGGTTTCCTATCTGGAGACCAAATCAACCCCCAGTTCTACCTTGTGGGTACGGAAGGTGCTTTTATCTTGGAGGTGGGGAACTGAAGAAAAAGAAGCATCAAGACGATGTAGCCCAACCTTGGTTTGGGCTTTTTTGGGTTGGATTGCAGATGACACCAGCCATGAGACTCCTCTCCTTGTGTGGCCCTGGGAATTAGTGGGAAAAATAGCAGAACGAGGTTTACTTTGTGTGCTCCAACCTCCATTTTTCAAAATAATCAGGTTGTTCAAGAGGATGAAGGGCTGGGATGAGCCAGGGGGGACGTTGCTGGGAGGGTTGGGCACACAGGCAGCTGATGGGATAAAGGCGACAATCAGCATAAAGGAGATTTCACAGAATCACAGACTGGTTGGGGTGGGAAGGGACCTCTGGAGATCATCCAGTCCAACCCACCTGCTAAAGCAGGGTCACCAGAGCAGATCACACAGGAAGGTGTCCAGGTGGGTTTGAATGTCTTCAGAGAAGGAGACTCCACAGCCTCTCTGGGCAGCCTGGGCCAGGCTCTGGCACCTCAAAGTCAAGAAGTTTCTCCTCAAATTTCCAGACGTGGGTCTTTTTTTTTTTTAGCTCTAGAACCTTTTTTAGGCTCTTTTTTGGACTTGACAGCAGGTCATCAAAGTAAAACTGTCAAGGAAATGGATGATTTGAGGCAAGAGGGTGGTGGGTGTGGAGACAGACTGGTGAGTTGTCAGCACACAGGCTGCTCTAATGCCATGAAACAGCTCAGGTCCCACCAGATGAGCAGATCCAGCGGGGCTGGGGAGGTATTTCACACACATACAGGACTGTGTGTCTGCTCCCTCCCCCTAAATAGTTTTTTTTAAGCTGTCCAATGCTTGGCACCTCTCAGAACAAGCGCAAGTATGTTTTTTGGAAGGGGACAGTGTTATTCTCATGCAGCTCAAGAAATATAATACACTATAACTAATTTGGGAGACTTCAAAGTACCTTGACAAGAGGCCATTTCATGGTTGTTCAGAAAGGATTTGTGTTTTCAATCTCCAGAACACAGATGGCCCCAAAGGAGCTCTTTGAAACCCAGCTTTTTATTATTACTTTTATAAGATCCTTCCACTGGAATCATTAAGAAGATGTAGTATCTGGTGTAAATGTGCTAGTATCTGTTAGACCATTAGCTGTGGGAGACAAAATGATCATACTCAAAGCACTTAGTGCTTTTTTTGAACAAATTACTGTGCAAGACAGTTGTTAAACAGCCTTGTTTCGTTTTCTGGTAGCTCTGTGCAGAAACTTTAGGATCTTGCTGCTTTCCTTAATTAGGGGAAATGAGCCCTCCTGGTGCAATGGCCCTGCTTGAAAAGGTCATCAGCTACTATTTACCCTTGGCCTTTATCAAGGAGGGGGCTGTTTCCATGCTGCAGCAATACCAATTCCTATCTCATTAAAAAGGGATTTAAATTTTTTGGTTTCTGATGGCATTAAGTCATTCCCAGCAGTGCTTTGGCCACTGAAGAGTGAAGAATGCTTTACTAAGGAGGGGAAGCTTGAGGTCCAGATTGCATTGGTGTTGTAGACAACGCTTCTTGTGCCTCTGGTCAAGTAAAGACTGGAAAGGGAACAGGAAAACTAAGGATAGGATAGGATAGGATAGGATAGGATAGGATAGGATAGGATAGGATAGGATAGGATAGGGTAGGGTAGGGTAGGGTAGGGTAGGGTAGGGTAGGGTAGGGTAGGGTAGGGTAGGGTAGGGTAGGGTAGAAAGAATAGAATAGAATAGAATAGAATAGAATAGAATAGAATAGAATAGAATAGAATAGAATAGAATAGAATAGAATAGAATAGAATAGAATAGAATAGAATAGAATAGAATAGAATAGAATAGAATAGAATAGAAAAGAAAAGAAATTTTGTTTGGAAAAGACCTGTAAGATCATTGACTCCAACTGTTAAGATAACACTACCAATTCCACCTCTAAACCACGTCATCTATGCATCTCTTAAACGCCTCCAGGGATGGTGATTCAACCACTTTTGTAAAAGATTTGGGGGTAAAAGAAAGTAGGAGGACAAGTCAGGAGGGGAAAGGCTGGAAAGAGCCTTAAATTAATTACTGTTATTCCTCACTTGGATATCAGTGAGAGACCTGTCTGGAAGGTAATTAAGTGTCTTGTTAATAATTTGATTACTTTGGTCACTAGGTGGAAGAACAAAGATGCCCTTTGTACTGTCTTCTTCCATATTCTCCATAGTAGTAACTGAGGATGTCAGAGGGAGCTGCTGTCATCTCTGCACCTTCACTTGGGGTCCCTGAAGTCCTTGGGTCATCTTTGCACTGCTGCCTTGGAGACAGCCGTCTTTCTGAGAGACCAGAGCTTACAAGAAATCTGTGTTGATAAAGGTCTTTTCTTCAGCATTAGTGGCTGTTTTTTCTTTTCCTTTCTAATGACATTAAGTCCCAGGATCAATGGTGGGCACAAAGAAAAAGGCATGCTTCTTTGGAGAGGAAAAGGGGATATGACCTTTAATTCCTCCGAGGAATTAGAAAGCCAAGACTCTCATTACTCATATAGGGTTTGATTTTTGAAACATCTGAACCTCAAGTTCTAGTGATGTCCAGAGAAAAGGCTGGTGATCTGTGACTTTAAAACAAACAAACAAAAAAAAGCTTTTGATTTAACATAACATTTACTGTAATCTAAGGAAGGTTGGCTATGATAGTTTGACCATGCCTTGGATCGTGCTTGCACCCCTTTCCAGCTACTTAACCTGTTCCTAAACTAAGCAGCTCTAAATCTATTGACTCAGACCTTAACATAATCCACCCCGGCTGGTTGGGAAGAGCAACAGCCCTGAGAATGTTTGTCTCATTGAAAATACCATGAGGTGCATTTCAGTTGTGTTACAAATGGCTGTCCCAGGTGCCTTTTGCTTTGCAGGCAGCAAATTTAAATGGAACAACCTATGCAGAACATATAGATATGCAGATCATACAGATATGCATAGCATGGGGAGGGCACATCACTAGAGATAGTCCAACCCATCGCTCCAGCTGCAGTTTCTAGAACGAATCCACCTTCTTATTTATGAATTGGCAGAAGCTCGTTCCCCTTAATCCATTAGCCATTAGCCGCAGAGGGCCGGCGTTGGGGAGCTCATCGGCCGGCAGCTGGATGGTGCTGTCGCTGCGAAGACCCAGCACACACGAGTCAAAATAGTTGGGTGATGTCATGTCACGGTGCGAGTGTGCCCGGGCCGCTGCCTGCCAGGAATTGTCTGTCCAGGGGCGGTTTCCTTTTACAGCCTTTTTAAAGAGTCATCCTGCTGAGCTGCACATGACCAGTCCCTTCAAGAGGGCTTGTGGCTCCTTTGCACAGTCAGTATTTATTAAACGCGGGAGCTTATCAGGTGGTTCCTGACCTTTCCCACATGAGGTGATCTGCGCGGAAACGTCGCTTCGGTCTCCGAGGCTGCTGACGGAGAGGAGCTCCACGGCTGCAAGCTGGGCAGACTTTGAACTTCTCCCCATGTCCACAGACATATGCAGGCAAGTTACTGTACGCTGGAATTAAGACTGGAAGCGCCTGGCGTGCGAGGTTTGGCAGCCTGCTGTGGAACAGCTCTCCGCAAAGACCACAACCAAGCACCCCCGAGCTGAACCGCCCGCAAACTCGACTTCTTTTGCGGCCACGCGTTTTCTCTGGAGCTTTATCTTCTCGCACCTGGGCTGTTGGTGTAAGCGGCACCTTGTCTTGCCCCTCACACTGCTGTTTTCTTCTTCAATCCTGGGCATGACCGACAGCTGCTGCCGCGCGAGTGTATGTTGCAGCTCATGAAGCGTTTCGGTAGCTTTAGAGTGAGCAGGAAGAGAAAGGAGCAGTTCAAAATCACGGAGAGACGCCACTCCGATCCTCATGGCCTGTTCGGTAGGGAACCATCTGCGTTACCCCTCTGAAAAGTGGGGACATTGGGTTTGGGAGGGAGCAGCAAGTGGGGGATAGAGAATTATTGAACAACAATTCTGTGCTTTCCAGTTTCTTTGACCGAATCACTCAGTTGTTGTGTGGAGGTTAATTACGTGTTGGCTTGCACTGAAGCTGACCCCTCTAACATACAGTAGATAGAACCTTTAGGAAAAGAGTGATGGTACCGGAAGATTTACAGTATACACCATGAAATACACTCAAAAGGGGCTGTTGACTAATGTTACTTTAACTGAAGAATAGTAAATAAATGCAAAGTTAGGGCTAACAGTATGTGTTGAAATATGAATTTTAAGTAGAGAAAAATTGCATATCAATCTGATCAGTAATGCATTTTAAAACATATATTTCTGATAATGCAATTATTGATATGATCGTGTTTGAGTTGCAACTAGGGACTGTTCTCCATTTATCAAAAGCTTTTCCTGCTCATTATTAATCTAGTACAGGGCCTGAGTTGTGTGTGTCGGGGAGTATTCGTATATCACATAGGGATCAGCTGACCAGGAGACAAGGGGTTTTCCAACAGGATTTGGCTGTTTTTGTTCAGAACCGTGGAGAAGTACAATATTTAATGCATTTCCTACATGGGCTAATGGTAGCTGGTTTACAACTCTGCAGTTCCCCAAAGACCATGAGTGTTGCTGAGAGATCCTGTCCTGTGACTGGGAGGTTTAAAACTGACATTACACCAAATCAGCCAGATAAGACACAGTTTAAAGAGGATGACTTGCATGAAGGGTAGGCAAGGCTCTTTTTACTCTCTATCAGTCAGGAGTCATTGCGTTAAATCCAGCAGAATGACAAAGGTATGAGTATTGTTGGGCCATATGGACGCTGCAGAGAGGAACATACATATTCAGTGACAGGGAGTTGCAACTGATGGGTGGGCGGCTGCCCAGAAAGTTTGTTTTTCTGTCATTTCATGTTTTGCAATTTATTTAGTGGTTGGTTGTGTTGTTTGGTAAGATGTCGTTTTTGCAATTGCTTCTGCTTTTGTTCCTGTTTTGTGGAGTTAAGTGTTTTAAATCTAAGGTACTGTGCTTTGTTCTGCATTCCCCTAAATCTGTCTGAGGGTTTCGGCTGGAGTGGTAGGAAGGTCAAGGTGATGTGAGTGAGATATGACCCAGGTCTTTGGAGTTCCACAGTGTCAGCAAGATGCACAAAGACAGGTAACAGAGTTTATGCAAGAAGAGGGGAAAATTTAGAGTACAGATTGCCCAGATGTACAACTTAATCCCAAATTTCTAATTAAAAGCCCTAAATTCTCACCTGTGCTATTTGTTGATTGAGTGATTAATGGCACTTTGAGCTACTAATTCATCCTCTTCCTATGGTTTCCTAAGCGAGATGAGAACAGCCAACACCTGCAAAAGGATTCACTGCTGGAAGCACCAAGCAGAGTATTGCAAGTCTGCTTCCTCGGAGTCCAACTCTAAACTCCATCCTTATTTTCCTCCCTAGAGAAAATAAATTGTCCTTCAACAAGAGTACCGACTATATGAACTTCAATATTTGTGACAGACTCATAAAAAAAAAGTTGAAACTGTAATGCCAAAAATGCTAAAAAATGCACTTCTCTTTATCGTCATTCCCATTAATCAAGTTCCATAGCCCACTCCGGTGGTACAGAGGAAACGTTAGGCAGAGCTTTCCGCACAGTGTTTGCTCCACAGACTTTGCAGATGCCGTTCTTGTAAGAGCGTGACTGGGTCAGCTCCCTGCACCATGTTTCCATCATGAACAGAGAACTACCAGGTCACAAGAGTGGGAAAAAGCCATCAGGATGTGTCTGGCTTACTTACTGCCTTCCTTGGATGCTCTACCACAGGGATTGCCTCTGCATCCCAGCAGAGCCTGGGTTCCTTTCAGGAAACAGGTTAACACTTGAAAATGCTGTTTTGCTTTTGTTTTCCCAAATGGCCTTAATTATTTGCAGGGAAATATCAAAACAGAAGCTTTGCATTATTTTCTACATTTAATCCGTGTCTTGCAGCTGTTAGGCTTTACTAAACACTTTCTGAGCTGCTCTCAAGGGATCCGTGGGCGCGGATCGGTACCAGTGGTGTGCAGGAGCGTTGGGAGCAGCCAGGCTTGGTGGCTCACCAGGTCTGTCACGCATCCCCTTTAGTTGCTGTCTGTCATCAGGGGTGAGAAATGAATGACAATAATCTGACATGGGCTTTCCCACCCGCTCTCCCTGCCACAGCAGCGTCATTGTTGCTGAATGAGCTCAGATTGTATTCAGAAAAGGGGTGGAAAAGGAAAGAAGAGGAAAAAAAATCCCTGATGTCCCAGGAAGGGGTGCTCTGTCACCTCGACAAGTTATCATAGAATCATAGAATCATTTCGGTTGGAAGAGACCCTCACGATCATCAAGTCCAACCATAACCTAACTCTAGCACTAAACCCTGTCCCTAAGAACCTCATCTAAACACCTTTTAAACCCCTCCAGGGATGGTGACTTCACCACTGCCCTGGGCAGCCTGTTCCAATGCCTGACAACCCTTTCTGGGAAGAATTTTTTCCAGCTGAATCTAGAATTTCTGATTTTACTTGGCCATCTCTGTAAGTGTTTTAAGGAAGAATCCTCCGGTCATTGTAAATGGGATTGGGCCAGCGCAGCTTCTTCCTGGGGGCAGATACCATCAGGCCACTGCAACTGCTTTCTTCTGTGTATCGGTTGAGGTGAACCCCATAGTCCCTCTGCACAGATGAAGAGGTTCACATCTCAGTAGAGAAGTAGGAGGGTGGCACTGTCAAGGATGAGAACACCTATAGCTCCCTGCATTTGGAGCCTTTACAGTCCTTTTATGCCAAGTGAACAGCAAGAGGAGACCTTAGTATGGCCAAACAGAAAAGTGTGAAGAAGCACCATGAGCAAACAAGAGCTGTGCGAGCTGTGGGGCGAAGGCAGAGCCGCAGCTTTGCTCCGGGAGAGGAGCAGCCAACAGAGAGCCCTCCAAGCTTCAGCTATCCACGGAACAGCAGGGAGGCTGATTTACGTAACGTGATTTTGGCAGGGCTGAGAACTGGGATTACCCAAAATTTCTCCAGCCTTTGGATCACCACCACCCAGTTGCCTCCTTCCCATTGCGCTTGCCACTTGCCCGTGCAGGGTCGGTGCCGGCCCCGTGAGTTGTAAATCGATAGGCTCTGTGGCATTTCTGAAGGGGACAACTTTTTGGCCCCAGCGAGGCTAATTGCTCTGCCCTTTAAAGGACACCATCCATTCCATGAAGGATTGAATGACATATGCGAAAGGTATAATGTTAAAAGCATTTCTTCCCTGCCCGAGCGGTGGGTGCCCAGCGAAGGAACCGCTCTGCAGCACAGGTGGCTGCCGAGAGCCCCAGCATTGAGCCTCAAATGCTCATTTTGCAGGCTTTTTGCCTTTTTATTGCCCAGGAGCTTCTCCTTGCCCTTGCTACTCCTCTTGGGATTTGTTGCTGTGGATTTTAATCATCAGGGACCAAAGCTGAGCCCAGACAAGCCGGGTCGAAAGGGCTCCAAGAAACCTCAGTGCTGTCTCTCAGCCCCTGACCTGTGTCACTTCAATAACTCTCTCGAGGACAATTTCCCTGCCAGCTGTTATAATTAGGTGCAAATTAGGACTAAATTAGGAGTGAATGACTTAGACCCCAATATATACACGTACAAACATGCTTTGGCCCCGCCACGTACATAAAACGGGGCAGTCCCAGTGCAAAGGGCAGGGACTTGTCCCCAGGTTGTTCCATAACTTCTGGTGGCACTCGGTGCACATGTTTTATCCCATGTCACTGCTAACCACCGTGGGATGGAGAGCTGCTGAGTCTCTAGAGCAGATCTGGGAGGTGCCGTATTTTAGAGTATCTTTAAATACTAATCCCAAGGGGAAATATCTTCCCCTTTCAGTCAAAAACACACAGGTGTTCTTCCATAACTTGCTATGGTTCTTCCTGGAGTTGGGGATCAACCTGGTTCACATCACCATTTATCAACACAAGCCGTGCTGTGGATAGTTGTGCTGAGAACAAGGACAGAAAATGTGTGGGGCGAGGATTGAAAAGAGTTTACAAATGGAGGCAGGACTTGATCTCCTGCTCCTCCAGCCTGCGGAGCTGCAGATCACAGAATCACAGAATGTCAGGGATTGGAAGGGACCTCGAAAGCTCATCCAGTGCAATCCCCCCATGGAGCAGGAACACCCAGATGAGGTTACACAGGAAGGTGTCCAGGCGGGTTGGAATGTCTGCAGAGAAGGAGACTCCACAACCCACCTGGGCAGCCTGGGCCAGGCTCTGGCACCCTCACTGAGAAGGTTTCTTCTCAAATTTAAGTGGAAGCTTTTGTGTTCCAGTTTGTACCCATTGCCCCTTGTCCTACCATTGGTTGTCACCAAGAAGAGCCTGGTTCCATCCTCCTGAAATACACCCTTTATATATTTGTAAACATTAATGAGGTCACCCCTCAGTCTCCTCTTGTCCAGCTCCAGAGCCCCAGCTCCCTCAGCCTTTCCTCACACGGGAGATGCTCCACTCCCTTCAGCATCTTTGTTGCCCTGCGCTGGACTCTCTCCAGCAGTTCCCTGTCCTGCTGGAACTGAGGGGCCCAGAACTGGACACAATATTCCAGGTGTGGTCTCCCCAGGGCAGAGTAGAGGGGCAGGAGAACCTCTCTGACCTACTGACCACCCCCCTTCTAATCCACCCCAGGTACCATTGCCCTTCCTGGCCACAAGGGCCCAGTGCTGGCTCATGGTCATCCTGCTGTCCCCAGGACCCCCAGGTCCCTTTCCCCTACACTGCTCTCCAACAGGTCATTCCCCAACTTACACTGGAACCTGAGGTTGTTCCTGCCCAGATTCAAGACTCTACACTTGCCCTTGTCATCTGGTGCTTTGCCCCAAAGTGGGTAATGCTGCTTGTGGGAGGACTGAAGCCTATATAGTTATTTCTTTTTCATTCTGGTGGGATGTTTCTGTTATGAGGCAGCAGAGGAGAAACCACAGCAAAAAAATATCTGGAGAGGTAAATGAGAGTGAGGAGGTCGCTGCGCGTTCCATCGGCTGCTGTAAAGCGACCGAAAGAGCAAAATCCTGTTGCTCCTGAAATGCAGCTCAGAACTCCCAGCATCAGAGACTGTGCATGAGAAACTGAGACCGCTTTGGTTTGTTAATGATTTTCTCTACTGGTTTTCACGCTCGGTTGAGCTGACAGTGATTTTAGAAAATGTGCAGCCCTGGCTGATCAGTGCCAATTAATCTTGTACTACAGAGAGCTCCGAGACCTGGAAGCTGTGAAGTTTCTACAGTTGGTTGTCAGGATGAGGAAAACCAGTGATAAGCCTGGTGAAATGTTAGAGACTTTTTATTTTTCCATTTTCTGCTTCCTTATAGTATCTGTGCAGCTGCTTCCCAGCACATCCCAGTTTTGTAAGCAGCTTTGAAATATTCTGAATAGGGAGAAAAAGGCTCCCTCCCCGGTGCAGAGCCCAGCAGCGCTTTGTGGGCTTAAAGAACACATAGACTCTTTGCCCTCGTGATGAGTTGTCCAAAACTGCGAATTCTCCAAGTAATTTCTTTTCAAAGACATTTATTTTTTTTCCGAAGGGCAGGTTATATACATGAAGATACAGTATGTTCTCCTGAGGCAAAAATTTACAGACGGGTGCTGCAAATGAATCTGCCCAGCGACGCTTCTTCCCAGTCCTGCTCCAGGCAGCTCGGTGCATCTTGTCCCAAAGTTCGGTCAGAAATATTTATATTACTATAAATTACTGAATTACTCTGCATTGATGTGCTGTTATCAACGTGGTGGGTGAGACCAGCAGGACCAGCCCCGCTTTTGATAGCAGTTTTACAAACTGCTCAGGTTTGGGGCAGGGAGAGCTCCCATCTGCGAGGAATCCATGTAGTTACGCTCGCTGGTGCTTGTGGATACAGGTATTTGTCCCCCAGACACAGAAGCATCAGAGATACTTCAGTTTTTTAGTGTCTTAAGGGCGCTTGAATTCTGCTGCTGTTCAAATCGTGTCATTTGGAACAGCAGGATGAATGTTATTCCTGAAAGACAGAGAGAAACTAAAAGCAAAACTTGGGATTCAATCCAGTTAAAGCAACGAAATGCAAGTATGAGGAAAAGAAAATGAGGTGGAAAAGGGGAAACTGAGGCAGAAAGAAGCCGGACACTGACTGCCGGTGAAAGGAGATGCAGACACTGCCTGTTCCTGAAAGCAGAATATATTTATGTATTTATCAGGATTTCTTTTTTCTGTCCTCCCCTTCTGTTAGCTTTAGGTACCAAGTCACTTCTGATATGTATATAAGGCTGGAACACCATCGCTGTTACCTTCTGATATAATTAATTAACTATCTATCTGATTTATTTTTGAGATGAAAAGAAAATAAGGTAGAGAAGGCTTTCATACATGACACCTCCATTTAATGAATGCAGCTCAGAGGGAGCTGTGCTGGATCACAATTTATGTTCCAAAAATTATTTGAATTACTGATTTCCATGCATGATCAGAATTGCACTCTCATCCTTATTACACCATTTTACCCTCTCTTTGTTCTTTCACTTGTACTTTTCAGGGGCTCTGACTTTCAGAAGAATATCTGTAGGAGAAGCTGTGATCCTAGTCTGCCTTTCTACTTGATTTGAATGTGCTAAGGCAGACCACAACTTATTTTTACTCTATACCGCTGTGCACCTGTATTACAAATGCTGTTGCCAGACTTTAAAAGCAAATTTCAAGCTCAGATCTGTTTTCACAGCCTAATATTCCACTTGACAGTAGCATTAAGCTAGGTGAGTGCTTTTGTTTAATTAGAAATCAATACTTTGGACTATTGACTCCTTGCTCAAAGTTTCAGTGAATTGCCCAGGCGTCCAGTTTCAAAGATGTTGTTAAGGTGGTTTGTTTGTCAGGTTTATTGGATCAGCAAATCCCAGGAATTACCAGGATTCAGCCATTTGCTACTTTCACCTCTATTCTTGTCCAACCTAAAATCAATTCAAGGACTCAAAAGGGCTCAGAGCGGTGGGATTTAACATCTCAGAATTGTTTTATCCGTTTTATTGTTGTTACGGAGCAGTATGGAGGTTTAGGTCTCAAGAGATGGAGGGCTGCTCTGTGAGATATCATTGTGCAGCTGTTAGGCTTGACTTAGAGGCTTGAGCTCTCCATACCGGGAAGGTCACGCAGCCTTTCTTAGTTTAAGGACAGAGCCCAGCGCTGCTTCGCACACTTGCACTGAGTTCTTGTCCTGTCCTTTTTCTGTGATAAAGTTGGGGCGACTTAGCTGGAGGAGGCTTGATAGGATTAGCTGACGTTAATTAAGAGCATCCTGTTGTTTCTTCAGAGTTTTTTCGGGGCATCAGAAACCAGCTGCTTCCCAGTGCTGTGTTCTCCGTGGGGTAACAAAGACCCTTTTGACACGCTGGGAGCTACAGTCACCGGATTGTTTAACCGATCCTGCCCATCTGGCCCCGCGGTTTTATTTCAGTCAGCGCAAGAATTTTGATGGCGTACGTAGGATTCTTGTGACAATCCTGCCTTTCCTGGCGGGCGATGGTCCTGGAGAGGAACAGATGGTTTGTGACATCTCTGCTGCTTGTATATAGTATAATTAGAGATAATAAACAGGGCAATAAATCAATTTAGAATCATAGAATAGAATCACAGAATCATTTTGGTTGGAAAAGACTGTGAAAATCATTGGATCCAACCATTAACCCAACTTTGGCACTAAACCATGTCCTTAAGAACCTCATCTACGTGTGTTTTAAACCCCTCCAGGGATGGTGACTCCACCACTGCCCTGGGCTGCCTGTTCCAATGTCCAACAGCCCTTTCTGTGAATAGATTTTTCCTAATATCCAATCTAAACTTAAGAAATATAGATGAGGGAGAAATGAGATGGAAACTCAACCAGAGACATAAGGGAGATGAAAAGTTTGCAACAGAGAGGTTCTTGCTCTGATAGTGGCAACAAAAGTCAGGTGGGTGTTCAGAGGTGAGGATTGTACCTGCCTCCTTGAGAGAAGGACTGAGTTGAAAGGATGAGAAGCTGGAATAATGTTGACATTTCCCAAGGGATATTAGGAGGAGAGGAGCAATCCAGTCAAGGGAGGTTTTTATCCCCCTTTGCCTGGTGCTGGTGGGGCTGCCTCTGGAATAGGGTGTCCTGGTGCTGCTGCCCCCATCACAAAAATGCTGGGAAGCTGGAGAGGGTTTCCCTGGAGGACTACCAAGGTGGTTTGGGATCTAGAGCAGATGTTTTGGGATCTATGAGGAGACGTTGAGGAAACCGGAGTTTTTTGTCCAGCAGAGAGAAGGATATGGGGCAATCTGATAGCAGCCTGTGACAAAGGGAAGTTTCAAAGGTGACAGAGCCAAATTCTTCTTAGTGGTGGAAAATGGTAAAAGGGAATAAAAGTTGAGAGTTTTTGGCTGAGAAGGGTCAGACTGATGTTAGCAAAAACTCCCTCAAGAGGGTGGTGTGGCACTGGCACAGGTGACCTAGGGAGGTTGTGGCCTCTCCATCCTTGGAGATTTTCAAGACTCAACGAGCCAGAGCCATGGCTGACCTGGCCGGGTTTGACACCAGCCCTGCTTGGAGCAGGAGGTTGGAGAAGAGGCCTCCAGGCATCCTTTCCAACCAACATTTCTCTGATGCTCACCCACAAGGAAAGCTGATGCTTCAAATAGCCTGCTTATGCTTCTTTTCCCACCCAATTCTCAACACTGGCATACCGCAGCTCTTCTTTGGATAAACTCAAGAACAGAGCGACTTCTCAGGTAGAGGTGATGGGGCTGCTTGTGCAGCTGATGTGTACCAGCAGACCAGCAGGAGACCACTGTGTACCCCAAGACCAACACCAACACGTCTTGGGCCAACAAAGACAGCGAGAAGTGTGTTTCCTACTAAAGGTACCCAGGCTGCCTTCTGGCCATTTTGCATATATTAAGCTTGACCTTGAGAGTCCTGGGCAGTGCTTAATGCCCCCCCAAGCTGAACACCCCCAGCTGCTGCCCCGCTTTGGGTCGTGTGCATTTACCAGCCGGAGGAATCGCAGTGGGACTCGGTTTGTATCAGTTATCCGTCACTATAGCAACTCCTCACTTACTCAACCAGTCCCTGCACTAAAAATAGATCACCTTGATCTCCGGGAAAGAAAACCAAAGGAAATCAAAAGGGGCAGTGACCGGGAGAACTCTGGAGTCAGCTATTGATTGAAGGATGGAGCATTTGAAACCTCTTACAAATAATCTACCATGGAAAACAAATATTTGAGGGGAATCTATTTAACCCAGAAACCCCACCGTGTCAGTGGGTTGGAAGCTCTAGCAAAGGGCGTGCATTACTTTTTATCTCAGGGATGTGTTCACAGTTTTCACCCAGCACACGGGTGCTGAAAACCACGGGAGTTGTTGCTTAGATTGGTTAAAACACAAAAGGGATCTTGTCTTCTGAGTAAGCAGATCTACAGCGCCGTCATTAGACCTGATAGTCTTTTACGCTCTTGCATGTAAGTTATCAAAATCCCTACTCATTTATGAAACTGGTGCTGGTATCTGTTGAAGTCTGCGAGGGACTGAAACCTGAAAAAAGCTGAATGGTGTCAGCGAAGTCACCGCTATCTCACGTTGAAGTTAACAGGAGCTGAGTGTTTTGGCACCTGATAGGGACAGGGTCCTCTCTACCGTAATGGAATGCAAGTGATACTTGATATTATTTTTCCTCCAAGCCCAGCTAGTGCTTGCACCTGAAGGGAATGGAATAAATCCTTATGAAGAGAGGGCGGTAGGTGTGAAGGCAAAATAGCAACAAGAGGAAAAGCTTGTTAAAGAGCTACAGGATTAACCGAAAATGCCTTTGATGGGAAAAGAACCGAATTTGCAAGGCTGCTCATGTATCACAGGCAATGTGTCTGATGCTCAGGAAAGGGTTAATTTAGCTCCTAGAGGTGACTGGAATTAGCATAATGTATTTAGCATTATCAGTCAGCAAGAGTTTGCTCTTGATAAAACGCCAGATTATTTTAATGACCTTTTTTGGCTGACAATTTGCTGATACTGAAATGTATAGGCACTTAAATGCCCTTGCCCTGTATATTCTGACTCTTATTTTCATGTAGTGTTATGAATTGTATTTTCTACATTTAGTTCATTTTTCTAGAACTAAGATAGACAGCTTTTGGTGGTGATAATGCACCATCTCAGGGGAATACCTATGCAGAGCAGTGAGAGATGGTGCTGACCCTCAACTCCCATTCTGTTCAAACTTAGAGCATAGTATTATAAGGGAAAAAAAATAGAATTAGTTCTTATTACATGTTTTACCTCACTTCAGATCCACTGCTTTTACATCATCTGGGGATCTGACCCATCTTCTTCACCTCTTCACTGGGTGCTCTTTTTAATCAGCTTTGGAGCTGTGAAGGACCTGCCCTGCAAAGTGATTAGACATCTTAAGTGCACTCCAAAAGAGGAGACATGGAGGTGGGAAAATAGAAAAGTCGCTTTTTTTAAACAGAAGAAAATAATTTGTTGAAAAGGTCCAGTGATGTGACGCCCATAAGCCTACCCTGGGCTTCAATCTGGGCCTCTGTCACTGTTATTTTGGGGAGCGAGAGCTTCATTGACATGCACGTTTGGATGAATATCTCTAATAGACAGCTGTTAGTGAGAAGGAGGTGAGAACAAATGAACCTTGGTCATTGTACCTGCTCCTTCAGAGACTTGTGCATTCCCAGTCAGAGTCTCTTGGAGGTGTTAGTTGCCATTACTGGAGGTGATAGCACTGTATACACCAAAAGGCAAAAATTCCCCCAGATTGTAGGAGTGATTGCCAGCAAATGCCATGTTTAGTGCTTTTACTTCCAGCTTCAGCCTGGCAGCAGATTTATCATGGATACAAAATGTTCTGTAGGAAAGAGCAGAGCTCCCGGTACCGGTGTTCTCCCCGTACAATGTTTTCAAGACAGTAAACTGGTTTTTACCTCGCTTGGCTGGTAAGACGGTTCGAAATGCTGCTTCTGTCTCTAAAGAGACTGCGGCTGCTATTGAGCTGCAATTAAAGTCTCCTCCTTGCCCCAGAGCTGGGGACAACTTTCTTTTGCTGTCTGATTTTGGGTTATTTTCTTCCTTCCTAAAAGGATACTAGAGTTTTCCTTTCTGTCAGCCAGGTCCTTCTTTAAAACTTTGTGGAGATCCTTCTTGGCCACGGCAATAGGAAAACTGGAGCCTCAACACTATGTGAAGTCTATTGGAACTTAAAACTGAAGGGTTGTAAAACAAAGATCCTATTGTAAATAATGACAAACTTTTCCCAGAATAAACACCAGTTTGATACGGAGCACAAAGCACCAGGTTCCCTGCAAGAAATCCCAGGAGCACAAACTAACCTTGAGGTGTAGGAGACTAATACGGAAACTCTATAATACTTAAATCTGACGAAACCGATCCTAACCGGTGAGATTGGCAGAGAAATGATTATATGATGGGACTGAGCTGCCAGCTGAAATGAAAGCCTACTACAAAAACCATGAGTGAGCAGCACTCTTTAAAATTTAATTACAAAACTGTCTGGAGATGGAGAGATGCTGGTGACTGGTCAGGACCTGGAATGAGACGCTTGGTTCTTGCTCTCAGCTAAAAATTAGAGCTGTACGGCTGCGTACGTGGAGGGGAAAGTCAGCTTAAACTAGAAAAGAGTTAGACTGAAGAAATAATAATAGCAGAGTTGGTTTTCTCAGTGCGGGGATGGGGAATAGTATGGGTCTCATTGCTTCGCGGCGCTGCCTCAACCCTGGGTGACCACAGACATGAGTGTCTCTGCTGCGGGCCCTGCTGTGCAAAATAACTCCGCAGAAGCCAACTGTAAATTAGCTAATAGCTAATTTAAAGGAGAACAGTAGCTTCCTAACTGCCCTGTAATGGAGTTCGTAATTTGCTGTGCTTCCCCAGCAGGTTTTGCGGCTGTGCTGACGCAGCTTGTCCAAGTGTTGTGTTTAAAGGTGACTTGGAGACATCTCTGCATTGCAGGCAGGGCAACTCCAGCTTGCTTTTTCCTCCCCAATTCTTTCCTGACAGGAGTCAGGAATCCTCCGGGTTTGATCCTGGCACTGCTATTGCAACATCTCATAACCATAAACACACCACGTAGGTTTGGACTTGACTCTTTGCGCTTCTGAAAACAACAGCCTGACCCCCCATCTTCTGGATTCCAAATTAAACGCAAAAAGGAGGATTTGACCTCAAAAAGCATTAAATACTCAGTGACAGCTGGTGCTTCTGAATATCAAATTTACTGCCTGATATCTTTCTACATCTTGTTTTAAGGCCTTGTCACAGACCCTTGACTATTTGAACTTGGGTACCAGGACATATTGACACACTGTGGTGGCTGAGAGGTTTTGGGTAATAACATGGATAACTCCTTGTCATTGTATCGTTTGCTCAGTTGTAGATCGTGGAGTGTCTTTAAAAGATGGGCACCATTAATATCATTTTACAAATCGTAAAGTTTAGGCTATAGAAAATCATTTTGTCAGAATCATAATGAGTAGAATAAAGGCAGTAGAATAAAGGCACCTTCTGCTTAGGTATGAGATTACATTCCTATTTTTACTGCTTTGAAACTCATTTTCAGTTAGAACACAAGAACAAATATACCAGATCGGGCCAATTATCCATCCAGATCAGTCTCTTTTTGTGCCTATTGCCAGTAACATGGGTACTGGGAAGAACACAAGAACAGGACGAGAACGTGAGGATGTTTCCCATTATACCCTCCCAGCCTTCAGCACGTTGTGAATCACATCCTGAGCTCAAGCTGGTGTTTCATAGACCTTGATGAGTTTTTCTTCCACAATTTTGTCCAGTTGTATTTCAGCACAAAACTTCTTGCACCTACAGCAGCACCTGTTCTGTTTAAGAACGTAATACATCGGGATTTCGTATTTGTTTTGAGCCTCTCACCTTTTCCTTTCCTCTGATACCCCCTTCCCCGTTTGCCGTCTCCATCCCACGCCTGATGCTACAGACCTCTGTCATGTCCTTGCCCTGCACTCATCTTTCCTAAGCTGAAGAGGTGCTCTGTACCTTCAGTCGGCCTTATCAGCCTTTTTGCCATCTTTTCTGGTTTTGTTGAGTCCTCTTTGAGGTTGGTCAATAGAAACCCATAGTCATCTATTGGTCATCTACTGACCAGTAGAGCTTGACCCAAAAGAAGGAGATATTTGTATTTTGCAACCCATCCAGTTACCCATGGAGACTGTCCACACTTAGCCAGGCCCCTCTGGCTTGCAACCAGAAGATATCTCTTGGCCACCTAAGCAGCTGCTGACCTGAAAAGAAGTGTGCTTGGCCTTTGTGGTGTAGTCTTCTCCTATACTGATTACCAGGAAGGGGTACATTTGCAAGGTGGGACATGTATGTAAGGGTAAAGCATTTCTTGGCCCACTGATAGGATTAGGAAGGTAGCTTTGTACGAGCTGTCATAAAGATAGACAGGAATATTTCACTGTCCAACAGATGGGAAAATGATAAACCTGAAAAATATTATGATGTGATTAATCTATCTGGACGATTTAACTCAATAACTGGATATTTTTCTCTAATAAAGGGCAGAGATCAAACTATGAAGACAAATTCAACTGTGCACATGAGCCTATGGTAAAATAATTATTTGAAAAGTGTGGTTGTGTATTTATTATTTCCTTGGCTTGTGTCTAACTATCTAATCAGCATTTGTCCATGTCAGCAGCACATCCATAATAAGAAAGTGCTGCGTGGATTGTGTGAACTGGAATTAGAGATGTGATAATCAGCGAAACCGTTGGAGACAATGTAAAGGCTGCATGGCATTTGCATTCCTCTAGCTGAGGAGAAAAACCTTGTATGTGCAAATGAGTTGTTGTTTGTGGTTTGGTTTATATTTTTGATTCTTCCTGGTATGTTATAACCATGGGCAGATTGCTCTCAGGGCAGCGCTTCCCCGCCAGCGTGCCAGTTCACACCATAGCACCCCCACTGAGACCTGGCCCAGTCTGGGGGTGACAGATAGAGCCATACAGATTTACATATGCCATGGGAAAAATCGCTGATGTATAGGTAGGCTCACAGTTTTATGATGAAGAGACCACAACTGGGATTAGAAAACCTATTTCGCCATCTGTACAGTTCTGATAACTTGTCCCATCAAGTTGTTGTAAAAGGAACTTACGACTTCAAAGGGAGCCTCACTTTGTGATCCTCAGATTTCCTCAGTGTCCTAAATTGTTATCAATTCCTTAAGTAAGCAACCTGCCTGTCGCCTGGTTATTCTTCTGGCCAGCCTCAGGGTTTTCTGTCTAAATCCTCCTTGACTCTTTTCTTCCCATATTCTAATTAGCATCCCAGTTCTCAAGGTATAAAGAGAGACTGAAAACAAAAGGCTGACGTTGCAGAGGGAAGGTGTGAAGTGCTGAGCAGATAAAAGCAAGGTTAGAAGTGATGAGTAGGACAAGTTCAGCAAAGCCTGATCCTAAGTTTAAGAGCAGCTCTGTATGGCTACTGTGTCATTCCTGCCTGGAGGAGAAAGGCACGGCTAAGGCCAGAGTTCAGTCCTCGTTCATCCCCTGCCCATACCCAGTGTCCCTTCTTGCTGTGGCAAGAAAACAATGCAAAAATAGGTGAAACTTGAAATGTAGAGCTTGTTCACTTTAAAGGTTTTTGTGACGAGAGCTGTCCTGGTATAGAGGCTAGGGCAGACATAGCTTAGCAAAACTGTTCTTTAATGTATATAGTGCTAAGCCATTCCTGGAAAATAATTACCTATATTTGTAAAATTATATTGCTCTATACATTAAAAGCATTGTCATTCCAAAAGCTGCCAATCAGCTGAATTGAGCTGGCAGAGTTTTGCAGGTTGTAATGGTTCAGACAACTAAAAGCTAAAGTGTCGGCTCACCTGCAACGGGCCAGACGTCTGTCCCGTGTTGGGTCACACGACCCAACACACAGACCTCCTGCCGTGAAAAGCTGGATATTTAAGTTGTCAGGACTACAGCTTTAGAGAGGGAGGTGGGAAAAAAATCCTATATGAAGGTCTAAAGGTGTACGAGACAGGTCTGTATCCCTTTTTCACTTTCTAAAATTCAGGCTCATTATCCCAGACCAAACCTACTCACTGCTTAGACCGTACTAAATGCTGTGTTTAAGTGGCAGGTGTCAGAGCTCATCCCAGCTCAGCTGGCACCTTGGAGAACAAGAAATACGCAGGGAGCTTCAATGCCTGCAGTTTAGGAGACAGTTTGAAGAGCACATGGTTAAGACATGAGAACACACTGTTCGCTGATGGGTTGGAAACAGGAACTCACATGGAAATCTTGGATTTATTCCATTATCTAGCAGCGAAAGGAACATTTCAGGACAAGAAGATGCAGGGGAAGCTGATTATGTTCTTCGCAATAATATTCTTTATCAAAGACAGTGCAGAGTTGCCTTCTTGTTAAACAGAAACATGAGAAGACGAGCGCGGTAATACACTGAAAAAGTAACAAGTCACGGCTCTGTGTTGCTTACTCTGGCGTTGTGAAGGATGTAAGAACAAAATAGCTGAATTATACTCAAATGCAATGTTTTGCAGGAAAGTGATATGATGGTGCAGACTGTTGCCATCCTTGCCCTCAGCCTCCTCAGCCTCTTTGGAACCTTGAGAAAAGACCTGACAGAAGAAATCTGACTGATGCGATTTTAAAACCCCTCATGAGAGGCTGTTCAGGAAAACGAGTTGTTAAAAAGAAGAGGAATTATTGTAGCAAAAGAGAAGCAGAGTTATCCTCAGCACACTGGTAGCTTGAATTTCACCCCAGCTGACTCCTACTCACACACAGGAGTTTCTAACTTAGATGAAGAGATGATTTAAAGCTGAGCTGCGTTGCTCAGCAGGGAGTGGGTTGCTGTTGATATTCAGGCTGTAGCAGGGAGGGTGCAGCTAAATCACAGGGCTGGTTGTGCTGCTGGAGTCAGGAGGTCTTTTCTTTCTTCTGTTTTGCTCTCATTCACAGGGAAGAAATCAAATCTAGTAAATCCTGGCTAAGAGTGGCAGTGAGGGCAGCCTGTACGAGAGAGGGTAAGGAGCAGAAATAGTCCATTTTCTATAGGGTAAGGTGGTAAAAAAGGGGTGTTATGGGGAACTGGTGCTAATAACAGGAGTGTTTGAAAAGAGTAATTGGATCTACATGTAACATTGAACATAAGACCTATGGGGAGAGGCTGAGGGAGCTGGGCTTGTTTAGTCTGGAGAAGAGGAGGCTTAGAGGTGAGCTCAGCACTCTCTAGAACTACCTGAAGGGCAGTTCTAGCCAGGTGGGGATTGGTCTCTTCTCCCAGGCAGTCAGCAATAGGACAAGGGGGCATGGGCTTCAACTCTGCCAGGGGAAATTTAGGCTGGATATTAGAAAGAAGTTCTTTAGAGAGAGAGTGGTCAGGCATTGGAATGGCTGCCCAGGGAGGTGCTGGACTCGCCGTCCCTGGAGGTGTTTAAACTGAGATTGGACATGGCACTTAGTGCCATGATCTAGTAAACGGACTAGAGTTGGACCAAGGGTTGGACTCGATGATCTCTGAGGTCTTTTCCAACCAGTCGATTCTGTGATTCTGTGTGTGATTCTGTGATTTTTAGTGTTACCTCAAGTGTGGTTTGCCTAAATATTTTAATTGGGAGCTTTTATTGCAGCAGTTCTAAAGACTCTTTGTGATCCATTTTCTGTATTTGTCATAAAGTCCCATGGTCTGGGATAGCAATAGTGTGTTCAGCCTTCATTCCACTCTTTACAGAAGATGATGAGCCTGAGCCACTGAGAGATGAAGGAATTTGGCCAGGGTGGATTCAGTATTGAAGCCAGAACTGAAATTCTGTTTCAAGAGCTCACCCTAGGACCTGCTGTGGCAGGTGGCACTGCTCTGCTCAGGTGCAGGGGACAGCTCTGCTGGCTGGCTCACCTTGGACAGTGTGGTTGATGTGCAACAAATGCTCCTGTTTCAGTCAGCATTGCCGATCCTCCACTTCTTGTTTTGCATGCTTGCATCACCATTCATCTGCCCTGCTTGTTGCTTGAGAAGACTTTTGAGGGTAAGCCAGACAAACTGTGTCTCCTGCTTGGGTTCCAAAGCAAGTAACCCAGGGGCTGATTTGCTCTAGGATGCCTTCAACTGGATTTTTGTGGGTACTGTACCCCTTCAAATGTGAGATTTGTCGCGGTTGGGACGGACAAACGACATAGACCAAGTTATTCTAGGATGAAAGTAGTAGATGCCATTTATTGCCACAAGTGCATTTTTATACAGTTTTACCAATTCGTGTGTCTCTTCACTATTGGTTACAAGTTACAGCACTAACATCTCGTTGGCTCTTTTTGCTGTCATCAGTGCTACTCTTTTATTCCCTTCTCTCTCACAGATGCATCCTTAACATCTCCGGATACTCCTTTACTCCCATCTTTCTCCTGGGTAGCCCTTCATATCTTCAAGGCTAATTTTTGTTGCCAGGCCCTCTGTCAGGGAATCCACGGACCCACCATAGTCCCCCACAAGATTATATTTTATGTTTGAGAAAACCAAATAGATGCATGGGATAATCCTCAATTTTACAATGGTGACAGATATCGCTGAACACACAGGGAGGAAACCAGCACATTTTTAATTCGCTTAGGTGGCCCGCTCGGCAGAAATCGAGTGTATTGTGTGTGTGTCAGCCTCTGACGCGCTGTGATTCCACACAGCCACCTTGCAGGCGTCCAGAGGAGGCTTTAATGCCATTAAAGCAGGGAAGGCTGTGGCAGGGAGCTCTCAGCCACCTGCAGAAATACCCCAAGGTGCTGGCAGGTTTGGTGGCTGCAGTTTCACCTCCCTGGGTTGTACAGACATGCTCTTTACCCCACTCAGCATGTTGTTTGCCCAGGTTGTTTGTTTTTTCTGTTATGAGTTTAATAAGGATGCTCAAGAAAGTGCACTGCTGAATTTCAGATGACTAGGATTGCCATATCAGATCAGGGTGTTAATGCATATACTGCTTACTTCTAACAACAGAGAGGGGAAATGAAGGTTTGTGGGTTTGTTCCTTGATCAGAGCTTGCTGAGTAGTCTTGGATAAATCAGATAAAAATATTCCCATTCAGGTGCTGGCAGTTTGCTTCCTGAAGCCCTGCAGAGATGCCAGAACAATTTTCAGTGGTACAGGGTGTCCTCAGCAACCCATGAATCCAGTGGGTGCTCAGTGCCTTAGCTGAGGCACTGGGGCAGGTATTTAAAATAATACTGTGGAGTTGGGTGTCAGGTCCAAGTTTACCATTCTTGCCTTAACCTCTCTCTCTGTTTACCCAGCTGGCATAACCCATGCAAATCAGAGCTCCTTACTGTGAGGCTGCGTTAGGTAAAAGCACTAAGTCTGGAGGGAGAGTCTCATTTTGCAAGAATTTCACTATATTCACCATTATTGCAATTTTTCCCTAATTTAATTTATCTAAACTACCACTATCTGATGCACATTAATATAAGATGGTGATTTGAAGATGCATTCATCTGAGATGAATACAAAATGCTGTTCGATGCATTGCAAGGCTTTCAGAAAACCCACTGGTGTTTTCCCATATAAATCTTTGCTGCGTCCCCACTGAGTTTTGGATCATCCCGCAGATCTGGGAATGCAGCGTCCTCTGCCGCAGGTGTTTCCTTAGGGGGGGCAGCTGTGCTGGGGCTCCTGGACTTTATTTTTGAGGGAGAGGCAGGGAGCACACCCTGGAGTCCAAAAGTCACAGGTGTGCTGAGGCTTCTCGAAAGAGGGTGTTGGTAGCATGAGTCGTAATGCAATGTGTCACCAAACAAAACAACAACAGCAAAGAACAGGTTTCCTCTCCCAGAAAACAGGTTTCTGAGAGTTTTCTGAAATGTCAGAGGAAATATCAGACTCCCAGAACTGGAAAGAAAGGAGCAGAAACTTTGAAGGTTGGGATTTTTTTTGCTTTCTCTCTCCTTGTATTTCAGCCGAATGATTTAATGGGCTGTGGAAGTTACGTGGGTGAGTTCTCACCATCTAATCCACCTATAAAAATCTCAACTGGTGCTGTCAGTGCTCATTAACTGACACACAGCTTCCTTCATTTCAGCCTTTCATCTCCAGGTAGAAGAGCATTCCAGGTGAAGCCTCTGGGTTGGTTTCCTTAGAAGTGTTCAAGAAATGGTGCTTTAACTGGTAACACACACCAGTCTAAAGCAGTGTGACTGTACACAAGTTACTGGTGATAGACCAGGTCCGCACCATCTAATGGTACAACCTGTGGTGCTTTTTAGTGAGTTAATCTGCATCCATGTGTTAGTAACACTGTAAGTAAATATAAGCTTTCATTGCATTAAGAATCACAGCAGGATTTCTGGGCTTGGCTTTTCAAACACTGTGAATGCTTCATGATGTGAATAACTCGCTGAGGGGCCGTTCAGAGCAATAACTGCTGCTGCTCTAGGGATTTCTGGTTTATTTTGCATCAACCTTGCCATACAGACAGGGCAGGGAGCAAAGCAGCTGTCCCACTAACATTACGGAATTCAGCTTTTTATAGGAGATAATGTTGAAATATGGGCGTGGGGGTGGGTGAGTCAGAGGTGGCAATTGGCAGAGGGACTTCAGGCCAGAAATGTACAGTTCTTAGTCCAGAATCAGATTTACCTGGGGTTGCTGTTACCTTTTCCCCCCACTGCCCCACAAAGATGTAATAGGAGTTGAATTTATTTCCCTGCTTGCAAACCAACAAACTGTACTTTTCCTCCTGCGTTTCCACTGTTTAAAAACAACGGAGTTACTTTAACCTTCTCTTTTTTTTTTTTTCCCAACCCTTGTTAAAAACACAGCGTTTGTCAGTCTGGCAGGCTGGGTTTCAGCATTTTGTGTGACTAAATGTTAAATTCCTGGTACTGTTGGGAGTATTCAAGCCTGCCAGTTCTCTGTAGACATCTGACAAACACGAGCTTGTTTTCAACTGGTCTCACAAGCAGTTTTGCTTGATTTCCATGAAGGTTTTTGTGTCAGGCACTTAAATCTAAGAATACATGATCAGTCTGGATATCTGTAAGTTGGAATCCAGGCTCACACCCGGGCTGCCTGGAGGGAGCACAGGGCAGAGTCTCCTGTGCGGGCTGTGGAGCAGCAGAGCTGACCCAGTGTTGAGCGTTTCGGTGGCTGTGGTTGTCTCTGTCCCTTCGTGAGGATGTCAGTGGCTGCTCAGGTCACATAACCCGCCAGCATGTACCAGTGCAGCCATAACGATGATGGAAGGAAAAAAGCAGATTTGCCAAGGCAAAGCTGCTCCCTGTCCCCGGAGCACGAGCAGCTGATGGGGAAGGCTTGAACTCAGCCCTGCTGTAGCTGGTTTAGCCCATTTCTGTCCCTGTCCTCGCCAATGTGTAGAATCATAGAATAGTTTGGGTTGAAGGGACCTCCGAAGCTCATCTAATTCAGCCCCTGCCATGAGCAGGGACATCTTCACCAGCTCAGGTTGCTCAGAGCCCCGTCCAGCCTGGCCTGGGATGTCTCCAGGGATGGTTCATCCACCACCTCTCTGGGCAACCTGGGACAGGGTTTCACCACCCTCAGTGTACAAAATTCCTTCCTTCTATCTAGTCTAAACCTCCTCTCTTTTCATTTAAACCATCACACTGTGTCCTATCGCAACAGACCCTTCTAAAAAGCCTGTCCCCACCTTTCTTACAGGCTCCTTTTATGCACTGAAAGGCTGCAACAAGGAGCTTCTCTTCTCCAGCTGCACACCCCAGCTCTCTCAGCCTGTCCTCCCAGCAGAGCTGTTCCAGCCTCGGATCATTCCTGTGGCTCCTCTGGCCCCTCTCCAGCAGGTCCATGTGTGTCCTGTGCTGAGGAACCAGAGCTGGACCAGCACTGCAGGGGGGGCTCAGCAGAGCAGAGGATGCAGAGGGCACTGATGTCCCTTGCAGAGCCACTCTGCCCTCCCCAAACTGCTTTTGCCTGGTTTTACAGAGAACTTTTGCCTCTGAGTCTGGGGGTTTTGGCCATGGCAAGAAAGTACATGCATAGAACAAGAAATGTAAAAACTGGAGGTTTAACCTCAGGGCGCTTCACCCTTAGAGCCCGGATCTCTTTGCCATTGAATGGCAAAACATTTATCCCGCTTCAACGAGGCTGCCAAGACACGTGGCTTGGCACTCAGACATGCTCACGGCTTATTCTTTGGTGTATCTAGAGCGGCACACCTACCAGCCATGGTGTTTGCCCGTGTTTGGAATAATCTGGATTTAAACAAGAGCGATTACAATATCCCATTTTCAGTCTCAGGCTGCAGGAGCGGTTTCTATTAATTAAATGGCATCATTTGAGAATTACATGAGCACATAAAATGAAATTAAAAGGAATCATGGAAAGGCATCACAGTGCAGCTGTGAAAGGAGTGAGGCGCCGTCACAGCCACATTCTGTTATGCGTTTGGTGGTAAGGATTTAGAGCAGTGCCCTTATATGCAGTGGCAATCGATTAGATAAATATTGTATGAATGTAAAAGTATTTTAACTTTTCTGGGGATTTATAGAATTCCTCTTGCTGGCACTTTACGGAGCAGAACACCACAGTCCTTCCACTAACACACACAAATTCTCTTTGTACTGGCTGGTGGGACTGTAATTGTGACTTCTTGTTTTCTACTTTATTGGTCTATTAATGCTTCTGTTTCTACTGGTGATGTTTCATTTTGGTTTTTTGGGTCTTGGGGGGTTTGGTTTTGGGTTTGTTTGGGGTTTTTTGTTTGTTTTGGTTCTTTGTGGGTTTTTGTTTGCTTGGTTTTTTAACAGCATAGGCATTAGAGCTGCCTTTCTACTTCACTTCCCCTAATACCGCTTACTGGACATTGGCACATGGCTTTATAATAGAGTCCCCACAATCAACTCTTCTAAGATATAGTATATTTTTACTCACAGGACATGTGAAAGGTGTCCAGCTTGGGTTGTTACAGGTGATGGTTGCAAATCTGGGCTCTACAAAGCTAATTTATGATGGGCTTTTTTTGCCTAATTTGCTTCTGTCTGTGTGTACACAGGTACGAATACACACGAGTACAGGCAGCTGGAAGTCGGCCTGTAGGTCTGTTAATTAATCAAATGTCGCAGCCAGATGAAAATCTGATCCCTGGCCATAACCTGGGTAACAACACCCATTGCTGTAGAAACCTAATGCATACATGGAAAAGACCAACTAAACCTAAAGACGGGGCGGAAAAGCAGCCCTGAATGTTTAAATTTTAAAATATTGGGAGTAAATGTGGCAAAGATTTTTGCAAGTCTGATATGAACAACTTTCTTTAGAAGTTACTCAGAGGCAGGAGCTGCATGAGCAGATGCACAGAATGAGTTGGTAACTTACGTGGAGCCTGGGTAAGGTTCGCTGGGAGTCTCTCAATTGATTTTTGTTGGGAATTAGATCAAGGCCTTTGCCTGTGAGTGAAATGAGGGAAGGAATCAATCACAACTCATTTCCCCTCTGCTGAAGTGCAGCTTCGCTTTCGGACAGCAGTGACTAAATGTATCAGCCGATTGCCACGTGTTCCATCCATTTTGAAGACGTGACGCACATACCTCAGTGTTGCTGAGGTGGTGGAATAGTCTGCTTTGCATTTCCCCAGTATTTTCTGTGCAAAATTAAAGAGACTTCATATATGTTTATACGTCATGTAGCGAGTCATAAATCACCTCTGTGGGGTGGGTAAGAAACGTCCCTGGCACTCACAGGAAGTGGAATCAGAGGAATCAACTTGAGGAGCTGGTATCCTCCTTAGTTTCCCTCCTTTTCATCACCTATACCACTATTTCAATTAAACATTAACAGGTATTTGTGATCGATGATCTTAACTCATAAATATTTATGGATTTTTACCATAATTTTATGCACAGTAAAAGTCCGATTCTTGCTTCATAAATAGGTGCGAATCAAAAGTAAGCTATTTCTTTTTCATATTTGTGTGTAAATGAAAAAAGAAATCAAAAGCGATTCATGAATCAGAATTGTCAAATCTAAATGCATTGCAGCTTACTGAAAACGTGGTCTCTAATGTCCCTTGGCTTCTGGAATCGTGTTACTTCATAAAAGCTGTCATTTTCTTTCATTTTCCTTCCTTGGATCTTTATAGCCCCTTCTGGGTGCAGAGAAATATTGAGAGGACTTAATGTCTTGGAAAAGGAAGACTTAGTGTCTCAAAAAAGAAAATGCAGATAGGAACCCTGACATTTTTAAATACCGTGACACTCGGAGGGTTTAGCTGGCGATCTTTCGGTGGCATTTAAAGCCAGTATTACTGGTGAATACAGTATGTACATACAAATGTGTTTGGTACAGCGGGACCACATGCATTAAAATAGCTCTATAGTTATGCTCCATTTTGTTTGTTTAATCCTGGGACATATCGATGGCAAATCCAGCATCTAAACCAGAAGTTATCTTCATTACCAGAGCTGCGTTACCTTGACTGCGTTGTGCAACTTTCAAGTAAAGTAGCTGAACTGCGTGTGATGCCAATAAGTGAATGAGTTAAAATTGGATCGGCTTGTCAAACATCTACGTCTAATCCGGTGTTTTGTTTGCTCTGCCGTGGCCATATCAAGGCCACTCAGAATAACACAGCTATTTAAATGCGGGGTTATATTTACATTCTAGATGAGGAACAGCTTGTTGGTGTCGCTATACCGTACTCGGAGTGCGAGATGCAGCGTTTGTGCCAGCGGATCTGAACATAACCCGAGAAAAACAAGGTGTTTGGGAGCAAGTTCAGCTTGGCCGCTCTGTGGTGTTCCAGCCAGCAGCAAATACGGTTTCACTTTCTATGTGTAGTAGGTACACACAGCCTAAGAATCCAAGCCCAGATTAGTTGCATTGGCTTTTTAAAGTATAAACGATCCACTGTGAATCCCAGAAGGAATTTTTCTGGAGAAATGTTGAACAAGGGCAGCAGGTCAGTTTGGAAATCACAGGAAAACCCACCCTCAGCTTTTGAGCAGATTTTTAGGCCTCCTCAGAGAGGTGGAGATGAACCCCAGCATCCTCAGCTAGAAAGGATGAGGTCTACATTACGGGCAAGGCATAGACATCCCTTTGCGGGGGAGGACTGGAGCAGGGGAAGATGAAAACAGCGTATATGCTTTATGTTTGAAATGTGTATGCTTTACAGATGCTGATGTAAGGAAGAAGGGTTTGTGACATTTCAATAAAGTTCAGGCTGTTTCTGCGTGCAGTGCAGACCTGGGCACTGCAGCTTCGTGATCAGGGGGACAACTGGGAAGCCCAGGGGCCACTTGGAGTAAGGAGGGATCGAATGAGAACCCGTTTCATTAGCCAAGTGGGGTGAAATATATAGAAAATGGAAAGCAGATCACATCTGGAAGCTCCCTTAAGCGAGAAAGCGTGTCTTTAGAGAAAAGAAAACAAAGCCACAATTAGCAGTGCTACAGGCTAGAGACATCCCGTGTGTTACCATCACGATAACCATGTGCTTTTCCCTTGACTTTCTATGCCTCAGTCTGTTTTACGCGTTATCTGCAAGTCGGCCTCTCTTGAAGCCAAATATTTGAGCAGGAGTCGTCTCCATGGTGTTGGAGGGGTCTGATTAGCAACCAAAGTGCAAACGGGGGCGGCCGAGCGGGTGGCAGAGGGTGACCCCAGCAGCCTGCCAGGACGGGGCAGCTTCGCATTCCAGTCGGCGCGGTGGGAACGCAGCCAGGCCCGGCTGCCCAGGAAAAGTCATGAATTAACGCACGTCTCTGCCGAGGAACGGCATTGCCGGGGCCTCTCGGAAAAGGAGGCTGATGGACTAGTTCGTGCTTCTGCTCCCTCTTTGAAGAGGAACTTGTAATGATTGGGAGCGTATAAATCATGGTTTAATAACCCGAGATGTGTTATTTTGGTGTGCATCTTATGGCAGATAATGCTCTACATATTTGATGTAAATGATACAATGGGTCTGACTCCAAAAGCAACTGTGTAGCTCAAGGGATAAATTGCATCAGTGCTCTCGGGGGAATGAGAGATGCTGCTCCGATTAAGTCTAATGGAAGCTGACTTCTGCAGAGCCCTATGTACGCTGCTGCTGCTGTCTTGCCTTTGTTGGGCTTTGTTTTACATTATTAATTAACCACACCGCTGCTTCCAAAGACTTGAGACCCCTTTGAAGTTGCAGTTTGATCAATTGATATGCAGTGTGCTCCAGGTATAAACAACTTTATTGCATTGAACTGACACTTTAAGTAGTTCTGGGGCTGGAGAGTGTACCCAGGAAGAACTTCTCAGTGCTGAATCATGACTCTATGTTGCTTTAGCAAAGCCTCCACCACCAAATGTTGGGTTTGGTCTTTAGAAATGCCTGTTCTAAGCAAATATATAATCGCTTTTAAGAGCTAGAACATGCATTGCTAGATGTTTTAAGGTAGTTGTATTGGCAAATAACTTCCACAGAAAAAGAAACCCGCAGCCTAGAAGGACTCTGCATAGCGGTTAATCTGCTGTAGAAGAGCTCTGCTGTGAGGTTTTTGGCAATTTGTTTTTCGGCACAGTGCTCAGTAGTTTGCGCTGGCATACCTGATCCATAGTACTATTGCAGCGCTGAATGGACATATTTGTATTTGGTTCCGATTCTGCTGGGATTTGCAGAAATGTGGCTCTGTGCTCTGAGCCCTCTGACCTTCCCGTGCTCGGGCAAGCGCCGGCTCACGTGTCAGTGATGCTGCCGGTCGCAGGGAGGGCGATGGGGGACGATGCCGCGTCCTTCCCCAGCAAACCACGGGAGCAGAGCGCTGGGATGCTCCCAGGAGAGGGGAAGGAGGAGGTTTGTTAGCAGAGTCCAGTAATCCCCACGGGAATACAGGAGGATGTAGTGAAGTCAGCATTTTCAGCACAAATCGACACTGTAATCTTCACGAGGGAATGAAATCCCCCTAAGGGCAGCACCTGGCTCCCAGCAAGGTCCCCGTCTCTGCTACTGATGCCATCAAAGACACCTGTTTTCTGCCAGTGTAATTGCATCATTATTTCCATACTGAGTCCTGAATTTGGGTCCTGTTCATGGGGTGTTGGAGGAGTTGTCAGCAGACAAGGAGGGATGGGGAAGGGAAGAACTGGGCAGAGCGCAGCTCGGGAGAAAGGGGGAACAGTAAAAAGCAGCAGGAAAAGGCATCCCTGTCCTCAGCATCCTCACTCCATAAGGAGGAAGGGAAGTCTTCTGGGAGCCAGAGCAAGCCCTTGGCTAAAGGTTTCAGATGTGCCTGAAAGGTCTCTGTGAGACCCCAGAGCTGAGTGACGGAGGGATGAAGTGGCCATGGAGGTGTTTCCTGCACCCTTTGCTTCATATATATTGCTGGCAGATAGTTTCCTTGTGTTCAGCCCACGCTTCTCCTGCCTTGGTTTAATTTAATTTTGGTAAATCCCCTGTGTCAGTCAAACCAAATGTCTCCAGGCGCGAGGGAGGAAAGCCGACAGCTCCTTGGGAAAGGGGAGGAGGAGAGGAAGGAGATCGAGGGAAAGGGCTGAGCCAGTTTTCTTTGATCACGTTGTGGCATGTGACGGGGAATCACAGGGTCCCCGGTTGCGTGTCCCCCCGACAGCAACCATCCACATGTCTGTCACACTCTGACACTGGATCTGCAGCAACTGTTGCTTTGGCATGTATTTATCATCAGCGGTGTTGAAAACAGAGCCAGAGCAAAATGTCATTAAGACTTCAGTTCAGTTATGAAATGGAAAAGGATTTGTCAACGTGAATGAAAACAATGTGATATGTATTTTTTTTTCAGCACAGGTTTGGGATATTTTCTTTCGGATTTTGGTTGATTTCAGGTGACTGATCAAAGGAACGAAACAAAATGCAGTTAGCAATGTGTTCTCTTTTTCATGGATTTATTTCCACCCATCCCTTGCACACTGCCATATTACGTAGGTGTGCGGTGGCTGGGAGCACCTTCACCACTGGTAGGACACAGGACATGGAGCAGCAAGGTCATTGATTAGTGCCCTTGTGTCTCAGCAATGACAAAGTTACATAATTATGTCCAGGAGGGATCTTTCTAATTGCTGAGGGACCAGCACAGATTGTGCCTTGTTGTCCTTGGCCGTTTTGGTGGCTCAGCCCGCTGGGGTTATCGCCTCTTTGTTTCCGTAGCGTTCCCCTCCTCCTGCGGCCAGCTGGGCCCCAGCCCCACATCCAGCTCCCATTATTTTCCTTCACACTAAATAGTTTTGATTCCCCGTCAGAGCCCTTTGAGTTCATCTGCGGCTTTGTTTGCCGAGATGAAGCAATGCACTCGGAGCACAGAGTAACACAAATAATCCTCATTTTGGGGAAACTGTCCCCTGACTTGTGAACTTTCAACCTTCCCGCTCTGCCCCAGCGACTCGGCAGCAGCAGCTCCTGGCTCTTCTGGCTTTAAACCTCCTGCCACTCTTGCTGTTTCTGTGCTTGGGTGGAAGTCAGTGACTTCTCCAAAAACTGTATTTGCTAGTTTTAACCCTGTGAAGTTTCCAGTCTGCTCGGAAGGTGCTTTCACTCAAACTCCAGGACTTTGTGGGGTGGCAGAACCTGGCACAATCTGTGCTTTGGAGCAGGGCTGAGCTCTCCTTTTGCATCATCGAGATGGACAGGGCTGAGGCCAACGCCGTCAGAGATCCCACACATGGCCCTACGTAGTGTGAATACCTTGGGTAGGAGCTCTACAAGGCCAGTGTCCAGCCACGTGATGGCCCAGAGGCCTCAGCTGGCCCGGGCTGGTGTTCAGCTGGTACCGACCGTGGTCCAGCACCGATACAGCTGAGCTGTTCCAAGCCGGACCCAGTCAAGTTCAACAAAACTTCAGGGTGATGCTTCATGTTTGATTCTGCATCAAGAAAAAAGCATCTGCTAAATACCAGCTATCTTGCACAAAACAGTGACTGAACTGCTTTTACAGTAATGCAAATTTGGTGGCTTATATCTGTTTAATCAATGCAATAGTTATTAAATAATAATAATAATAGCTTCTCGAGGCCGCAGCTTTAAAGTGTGTTGGAACATGTGGTGCAAATTAGCTGCTGAAGCTCCCTGATGTGACAGGACCCTGCAAGGATAAATCATAGGGAAACATTTGTAAAGCTGTGAGTGTTATTCAGTAATAAACTGTCCTCTCTTGAAAGGAGAACGTTGAGCTTCCTGATGTTCTTTGCAGTCAATCTGTTGGTAGGAGTTAAGGATGGCAGGTTAATGCTGTCTCTGCAGTGTCATCTTCTGCTTTTCTGGAGGTGTCAGGAACATAATCAGCTGTCAGGAATTAAAAATTTTAAAAAAAGGTTCAGAAGAGCAAAGGATGTGGTTTTCTTGGCAAGAAGAGTCTCCTCCTCTTATGTCCTCTGGATCTGGACTGGAAGGACTCCAGACACCAGTCCTCTTTCATGACTGGTTTTTGCAAGACCTGGCTCAGCTAATGAGACATCAGCCACAAACCCTTATCTAGATGACTCTCTAAAACCAGCTGGTCTTTCGCTACTGATGGATTCTTTTGTGTTGAGCAGAAGCAGATGACTCCCAGCATCAAACGCAGTTTCACCAATATTCAGTGAACTGGGGTAAGATACAGCAATTTACTACTTGCAGAAGCACCTGGAAACGTGTCACGGTGTGTTTGTGGAAGCAGATTCCATGGAAATGGCTTTCTGAACAGGGTGCTGGGGATCTGGGGGGTGTGCAGGGACTGGGGTAGTGATGCTCTCGGCCAAAGCTGCCCGTGCTTCGAGGAACAGGTTGCAGCTCTGCCTTGCTTTCACAACTGAGAACAAGCAGCTTCCCAGCGCCATAGTTACTTGTTAAAAGGAGAAAACAGCTCATCATTTATTTTCAGAAATGAGGTCAAAACAACGCAGCTGGGGAGGGAAGTGACTGGCACGGCGGGTTGGTAATGAGATACAAAGCCTTTCCCTGCGAGGTTAAATCCAGCTTCAGTCAGCAGCGACTGAAATCTTTTATCGTTTGACAGTTGTTCACCGTGGCCTTTGCGGTGTTGGCTTTGCTCCCTGACGTCTGAGTCAGGACTTGCACAACCAGCACCCTGCCCGGGGCGTCCCACGGACCTGCCCGGGGACAGGGTGGGTGAGCAGGGGACGCCCGCTCCTCTGGCCGGGATCACGCTTGTCCTGTGAAGAGGCCTCCTGTTCTTCAAAAGGTTTGAGGCTGAACATTCTTCATGGTTGGAAGCCATGAACCGCGTCTGTTTCCAGCTGTGTCTGGACAGGGCGGTGGGGTGGAGGTCAGAGCCGTCAGCACTGGAGCGGCTCTGCCAGCGCCGTTGCAGCAGCCTCGCTGGTCCTGACTGGTGGAGCCGTCCCTTTCCCAGGAGGGCTGGTCCTGCCCTCGGTTCCCTCCTCTCAGCCTCCTCTGAAGCCGCTCTCCATGTCTGCCCCTGTGTGCACAGATTCTTGAGGGTTTAAAGCCTTAAATAAAAGGGCAGAGGTGTGTTCTGTACACTTCCTTTCCTTCACCATTGTAGAATTACAGAAAGCAGTAGGGCAGACAATCAGATCCCTGCCCACAGGCTGCTCTGTAATGCAGAGCTGTTTCTAGGAATGGGTGTAGCCTTCTTACTGATCCATCTAGGGAAGGAGATGCTGAGGTCAGATATTTAAAGCCTGTCCATGCTTTTCTTCTCTGGCGTGTTAACTGGTCGGAATTGTTCCCGCTTTTTCCTCTTGCAGTATATTAACATTCATATTGTAGACTTTGTCTGCATCTCTTATGTCCAGGCTTTCAGACGTTGTGTTGTCCTTGTCGAAGAGGTAGCGAACTTCAAGGCAGGGCCTTGGCAAATGTGCATCCCTAGAGATGCATGGAGCTCTTGCACAATGTAGTGGAAGCACCAAGCGCTCTGTTCACCTTTATGTGGTTTTTATAGCCACTGGATTTGCCTGGCTTCTGCAGTTTGAAGCCTGCTGGTCCTCTGGGTTTGTCGCTTTGCTGTCTGTATGTGAACAGACATGGCTCAGCCTCCCCAAGTCTCAGGACTGAAGTGATGGCTGTGAAATCCCTACCTGGCATTAGAGCGTTGAGTGGGAAATGAGGGTAGTTGGAGTGTCAGTGTGAACTGCCTGTCCACAGCTGACTCTGATGTGCTGGAGTGAGACCAGAGTCTCCAGGGACTTGGGGAGACACCTGCAAAAGGATGAGAATTGGGGTAAAGGGGGAAAGGCAGAATGAAAGGGCAAAGGTGGATCTGCTTAATAGATCACGTTTCCCACTGAGGGAGGTGTCTGGCATGAAGGTGTCCCCTGCTCCAAAGAGTCCTGTTTGGGCACTCGCTCCCAACATGCTGAGTCCTTTTGGCTCCTACCGCTTTCACACGCTTTCCCGCAGGATGACAACTCCGAGGAGCAGAGCAAGCCAGGAATGTGACTGCTGTCATGTGCTGGGGGCACGCTGTCACAGCAGCCGCGGACGGGCCCTGGGGCGAAGCTGGGCTTGGGTGACAAGGGAGGGGAAGGATTTCCCGGAGAGGAAAACTGCCTGGAAAATGTAAGCGTGCTCTGCCAAAGGGCACTGGTGCTCCTGCCTGCCAGGCGCTCGCGGCACCGCTGAGCCGGCTGGGGAGAGGAGGCTGCAGCCGCAACCCGCGGTACAGCCGGCAAAAGAAGCCGCTCCCTGTGTTAGCAATCAGGACACATAACCACGGGCGTAGTTATATGCGGTGCTTCATTTCAGCGCTGGGAAACCAGGGGTTCGCACCCAAAGCTGGCTTCGCTGGTCAGTTTAAGTTACACAGTATTTATACAGTCCATTCACATACATATTAATATATTCATTAAGATACGTAATGGTTACTCAACATTGATTGCAACATCGATTGCAACATCTTGGAACTATTTTGATCATGTGCAGTGTCCTCTGGTGGTCTTTCAGGGGGTCTTCAGGATGAAGTAAGTAGTCTTCATCACTTCTGTCCCTTTCACCTTTGGGTACTGCACAGGCATACTACTTCTATAGCTAGATAACTGCTGACTTGCTCAACCTCCGGAGATACTGCATGTACTTCTCCTCACTCTATGCGTATTTAGGCTAAGATAAAAGCTAGGTTGTTAAGATAGGAGTATACTCGCACACGATATGCTTGAACATCCTTTCAGGGACAGTTTACAAAACTGATTTATCCTTTCAGGAACATTTTGTAAAACTGGTTCTGTTACTAACACCTGTGCAGGTGCTCTGGTGAGGGCACAAGTGGATGAGGAAGGTTTAGATCAGCTTGCAAACAGAAGGTGAAACAACTAGAAAAAAGGAAATGTGTGAGGAATTCCTCAAATTTCCTTTAATAGCGTCAGTCTCCAGTGGACTTGAAGTGGAGCGTTAGATTTGATATTTTTAGCGGGAAGCATAGAGAGGAGATGCGTGGTCTGCAGAAGGAGGAGACAGATCAAGAGCCAAGGAAGCATACGTGGATGAGAAGGCACGAGCCAACCTTGCGTCATGTAGTTGACACAGAAATATCAGAAATGTGTGTGGTAAATATAAACACTTGACCGTAGAGATGTAAAATCAGACCAGGTGTTGGTTGATCCAGTGCAGTGGAGTTTAGTCCCTTCCCATGAGTATGAATCTTACCCTTGGGCAGGTGAGAATAATAAGATGATAGAATTTAAGTGAACCTCCAGAACAGCAGGATCATTAAATATCCCTGGGTCAGCAATGGTTCATGTCATGGGAGTGATATTTATCCAGGTACGTGTTTAAAGTTCC
This sequence comes from Streptopelia decaocto, assembly GCF_964273445.1. Classification (NCBI taxonomy): domain Eukaryota; kingdom Metazoa; phylum Chordata; class Aves; order Columbiformes; family Columbidae; genus Streptopelia; species Streptopelia decaocto. Next base: position 156,786,585 of record NC_138655.1, read on the forward strand.
TTTTATGCTTCTGTTAACAAATCAGGGATTTATTTCTGGCTGAACTCTTCCTTCAAGCAGGACGGGACTGCGTGCTCATGGCCCAGCGTGCTGGCTGCGTGTGTTTGACTTGCACAACTGCGGCAACACCAGCATCTAAAACTTTGTCGATGTACATTTTAGTACATCTTGGGTAGCCTCTTGAGGTACCTCCTGGCTCCTTCCTGCAGTTTTGAGGTACAGATGTGATAATGTTGTTCTTCAGCCTCATTTCATTGGTGGGCATCATGACAGTCCTTATGTTACTGGTAGGAGTGTGCCGAATCACAGCAAGAGGACGGGGCTTCATTTGATTTTAATCTTACCCAGCTTCTGTGCTCGGAGAAGAAAACAGGATGGTAACTGATTCTTCATATATGGGAAGCATGGACTTGCCAGTGGTAGATAAGTACATCCCAATTCAGGGCATATTTTAAGTCTTCTGATATAGCTGTGGTTTCAGCATATGGTTGTGCAGCTGCCGCTTCCCCTTTTTTCTCCCTTGTGCCCTCAACCAGATCCCAGATGGACAACTCTGGTCACAGCAGCTAGAAGAACTTGGGCTGTGGTTTTCTACACGCCTCGAGTGGTACAAACCAGCAGTGTCACTGTACAAAGTGATTCCACTCCCTTCCCACCCCCTTTCTCGCTGCCCTCGTACTCGTGCCAGGACGAGTGTTTGTTCTGCATGGGGAAACCATTCCAAATTCAGACTAACCTGAAGGACAGAGACAGGGGGTTAGTTGTAATCTACATCACTTTGAGATCTAGTTGTGAAAGGCAGAAGAAAGCCGGTGTTGTTTGGGTTATTTCGTGGTTGGTGTCTAGAGAAAGCAGCCGTTTACTGCACTGATGTTCAGATAAAAGCGTGATCCAATACCAGTGAAGGAAACGGAAATTATGCTACCAAGCGGCATAAGGAGCAGGAGCAGACCCATAGCAATTTATTTTCAATCAAACAAGAGCCATGAAGTCATTAGCTATTTCTTGAGAAGGCTTTGGTAGGTGTGCTGGAGAGCACTGTGTCATCTCTGCTGCGCCATATGCGCACAGATTAATTCCCAGGTTAGCGAGATAAGAATGATGATGAGACAGAAGCCTGAGTCAGACACAGCGGGGAGAGGCGAACGCCACGGGCTGAAGCAGAGCGGGGACTCATGGTGAATTTTGAAAAGAGCTGGAATGAGGGAGATTTTTTGTTCCTTTATTAAGAGAAGAACAGAGGGTTTGAAAAACATGAATTTCAGAAGCAGAGAAATTGCAAATCACTGCTTCGCTCTCTAGCTACAGCTTTCCCAAGGATTTGGAGGACTTTGCAAATATTTAATTACTCTCACCTCAGTGCCCTTGTAAGCATTGCAGAAAATAAACAAAAGTAAACTGTGCTGCAAGACTCACGGTCCCGTCGTAACTCTGATGCCTTTGCTGGCACCTCCAGAGCTATTTTCTTCATTGTGAGAGTAGGGAACTGCGGTTAATATCATCTGAGAAATGAAATTGCTATTCTGAACCTCCGCCGGGTGCAGCCCAAACTCTCTCAGCAGGATGTGCCCCAGCCCCAGCCCCGCACGCGTACGCTGTAAATGGGTATCCCGGTGCTTTCTATGCGCATTGATATTCCGTCTGTCAGTTACACAGAGAGTAGATGTACCATGCAGACGAAATCACCCGTAGTGATTTCAGTGGGGTTCTGCAGGCTCGGATTTAGACTGGTTTTTTTCTTAACTTGGGACACTAATGACGTATTTGTGTTGGGTTTTTCGGTGGGTTTTGTTGTTGTTTGTTTGGTTGGTTTTGTTTTGAGTTTCCACAGGGTATTCTTCTGTTTTAGCAGAAATAAGGTACATGGTTAAGGCACTGATTTAAAGCAAGCAAGCTCAGAAAATCTTTGCCTCAGTTCCCTCATTTTATATTTACGATGGATGAGCATTTTATAAATCTCAGGAGCAGCAACAACTCGCTCCATTCTGCAACTGCCCCCCCCAACCCAAGCAGCTGCTTTTGAAACGCTGACATTTAGCGCAGTGATTGAGATCTGTAAGTGTGAAATTAAGCCTCAGAACAAGCAAGTAATTACTTCTAAACTTGTCTTTATACACTGTGCATAAAACATTCCCCCTCCTGCCTTTATGCCCTTAATTTTCCTCCTCTTTTGCCTGTTGAAATGTAAACCTTTCAGGTCAGGGCCTGTGTTATCTTTTATGTTTGTGAAGCACATTGCACACAGTGGCAAAACGCAAACGATGACGACAACTGCGGTTTGGAAGTTTAGCCGTGCAAAAGCAGAGCGTGGGGACAGAAAGCCGTTATCACAGCCTCTAGCAGAGCGACAGAGTGACGGACGGACAGACAGGGCTGGCCACTGAAGTGTCACCAAAGGCAGTTTGCAGCTTTTGGGGATGGCAGGAGAGCATTTAGCCCAGCTGGGCTCAAGCCAGCAGAGAAACCCTAGAAGAGCTGTTAAATCTTCGCTTTAGCAAACAGGCGTCTTGGCTAAAACAGAAAACAAGAGTTATTTGGTGAAAGGCTCCGAGCACAAGGTGCAGGCGGCGGTGCCAGGTGGTGTGTGGATGCTGCGGGCGTTGTTCCCCCGGCAGCCGGCCCTGACCAGCGCGTACCCGGCGGCCATGTGAACCTCTGCCATGTGATGCCGCGCTGTGCCGGCCAACGTGCCGATACGGGCCGGGGAGCTGTTCTTTCAGCAGCTCCCGGGATGTCGATAAGCGCCAACTGCTGCACGTGGCTGATTTGCATGGACCGGCTTACGCTCATCAGTCATCTGGTTCGGGTCGGGAAAAGAAACTCGGGGTTTGCACGGATGTCGCGTGTCTTTCAAGCGTGGTTTGAATGAAGAGGGGTGATTGATTTTCATTTTAGCAGCTTTTTATATGGTATCGTAGTACTGCACTGTTAGCGTTTGTTATAACCCACAGTTACCCCCAGGCAGCAGCTGTTGAATGTCATATCCCATTTTCGGCAGGTCTGGCTTTGTGTCCAGCAGGAGCCCTTTGGAAGGTGCCACCCTTCAGCCTCCTCCGGCTCTGCCGTCAGTGGCAGCATTGAAAGTTTGCCAGATGATTCGGAAAGTGAAACGCTGATATTTGCGAGCTGCTCGAGCCCGTGCTCTGCGGGAGGGGGTGCACGGGACGATAAACCAGTCTCTGCTCACCTGTGCATCTCCTAGAGACGCACACCAAACCTACTCCCTCTGCTTCTTGTGGTTCTGCATGACGTGTGCCCATCGTGGTGGTACCTGCTGAGGGTCACTGTTAATATTTGACTCCTCTCATTGGCACTTGAGCTGACAAGGTGCACATTGCCTGTTTTCTGACACAGAAAACACATGGCTTGTCTGGTGAACTCTTGGTGCTGAGTCTCCTAATATAATTAATATACCAAGCTAATTGCTTGTGCCTGGCTCAGGCAGCTATTCAGTAGCTACCTCAACCAGGACCTCTTCATTTATCACCTGTCAGGCTGTCAAACAGCAGTGGAACCTACATTTGGCTGTCTCAAAAACAAAACAAACAAAACAAACCCCAAACCAACAAAAAAAGAGCCATTCTTTGCCATCAAGCTCATGAGTGATATTCATTTCTTTGCTATGAATTATTTGCCCGTGGTATTCTCTCCAGTATTTGCAAGACAAAGGAGAAGGGGTGGCAGAAAATTGGAGTTAGAAGCCAGGTTGGGACCTTCCTGCCAATGAGAACTAGAAAAGTCCCATTGGGAGGGATGCTCTGTGCAGGGTTCCTGCTCTCTGCTTGCTGTATTTGGATCCCACGTATTTATTGCTTTAAAAGCAACAAATTCATAATTGTATACATCTCTGGATCCTATATAGTGCTTCCTGCAGCTTTCCTATCGCCCAGGTTCACAGCCCTTGGCAGGCACCTCTCTCCTGACCATCGAGTCAGCTCACGCATTCCCATAGAAATTTGGAAGCCTGTGGCCGGGAGCCTGTCACACACATCAGCCAGACGACAGCTGCTCCGGTGCCATCTCCAGAGCCTCACAGTGCGCTTCCAAAAGGCAAAACAACACAAACCCGAGACCTGCAAAGCCTGAGGCAGGAGGGGCAGCCTGCTCGCGGTTGGAAAAGCTCCTCTTAGGACATTAAATACTATTTCAGTTCTGTTTGATAAGCCACGCTGACATAACATGCCAAGCCCTTTTCCAGTACGTTTGACACACGTGAGATAACAAATGTCCAGTTCTGGGCAGGGTAAGAGAGGCCCTGTCTGATGAGCAGCCTTGAGATCTTCAGAAAGAAAAACTTCTCAAAACTTTACTAATTAAACTCTTCAGAAGCTCCTGACTTTCTCAGTTTTACGAGGAAAAGCTGTTACATTGCAGATCCCACAGATGGTTGTTCAGGCACATAAAGAAACCACGAGCAGAGGAGGATGGGCTGAGTCCTGGAAACTGATGTGGCTTTGCCCGAGGTTTTACAAAGCGAAATAGCTTCTAAAGCACGTGTTGGTGCTTTCAGGTTCAGCTGTTTCTGTGGCCGAGACCACTTGAGTGGTTTCCTCTGCATGTTTGAACTAAAGAAATTTGACTTTTACTGCAAAAATATACATTTCCCTGTGAAGCACAACATTTTTAATGACTTAAAGGGTGTATTTTACTCTTCCTATTATTAATTAAAAAATCTGAAAGGTGTTTTTGGCAACAAGTAAACTTCCCGTTGAATGCTGTACCAGCTACATGACAAGCCACGGGGCTGCTTCAATAGGACCGAAACTAATTCGCTTTATAATGCAGGGAGGAGAGATGCTGCTCAGGCGGAACCAGGGGGCTTAGATGGGGAACTGGAAGGCCTGGCCATTATAGGAGCGATGGTATAGGCTATATGGTCGCAGATACAGGCTATATGTTCAACAGTAGAAGCTGTAGTTTTTGTATGGTGGGAGGTATCCTGAACTGGTGTGTAAGTGAAAATGCTAGATACAGCAGGACATTTCTTAGGCAGTATCTAGCATAGTTTTTGGTCCAATAACTCTTAAGATCGCTTTTCAGGCTTAATTTTATTTATATTTTTTTAACTTACAACACTTAGTATCAATATCCCCGGTTCTATTTGAACAGCAACAGCCAGCAGCCATTTACCTGCTTCTGGGTTCACAGTTTTACCACCGTTAAGTGGCATTAAACTTAATTTCACGTAATTTGCATCAATTTGCTCGCATGTCATAATTAGCATAGTATTGTGTCTGAAGAGTGAATCAGCTTAATGAACAGCCGGCTCAACTCAGATTCACTTGTGCTGCCGACTGCTTAAAATTCAGCGGCCGCAGCCGGTCGCCTTCTCTGTTCTCTGCCAGCCCAAGAATGGAAATGAAAGGACAGTGTTGTCCTGGGGAGGAACCAGACAAAAAGTGTCACAAAGCGCCCCACTGCACATGGAAATTCCTTTTTTGTTTTGTTTTTTTTTTTTTCTGTGAAGTTTCAGTCTAAATGGTAAGTTAACATGTCCCTATGGAAAGCTATTTTAGCAACAGCTTTATGTGTTAGCAATGGCATTATCTGCTTGATTAAGTACAGGACGAGAGAATACTGAAGTGTGTTTCCTAGGAAGAGTTAAAATGCAAAAGTGATTTATTTTTCATGGCCAGTAACTCTCACCAGTTTTAGCAACTTCATCTCAAGCGCATAAATACAAAAATACAGTTTGAGAGCAGCCTTTTGGCCCTCAGGAGGGGACTGTGACTCTATTCCAAACCACCCGGAGCCGCCTTTTGTCCAGGAGCACCAGCACATCCCTGAAATCCCCGGCAGCAGCATCTGTGGGCAGGTGACTCAAAGGTTTACGGGGTCTGGGCTGTTTTCCTTTCTGGAAAAGGGCTGATAGAACAGGGCGGCTTTGGCAGGAATCGCTGGGCTGTGAGCATCCTTCCTCCCACGGACCACCAGATGCATCCTGCCAGGTCAGGCACGAAATGCAGGTGACAGAACTAATGGTGGGTGTCACCCGGGGGATGCAGGAAATTTAGGAGGTCAGTCACCCTTCTTCCCGTGGGAGCACACGGCTGACAACGTAGCGCTTCGGCCTTTCCTGTTATGTATCTGCAAAGGGCTGGTTTGGATCTGAATGCCCAAGTAGGTGGGTGGAGAAATGAATTCTGTGCAAAATAAGGGCTTTATTTAAAAGAAATAATTGCAAATACCTAGAGAAACAAGCAAAGATAACAACATCATTTTTGCATGTTTGTGACCAGCTAAATACCAGTTAGTGTTGCATGCTAACTGGGCCAGAGCTGAGGGCTCTGCTGGAGCAGCAGCACTTTCTTGGGGCTCTTGCATCCAACCTGTGATCACAGAATAGAATCATAGAATCATTTCAATTGGAAGAGACCCTCAGGATCGAGTCCAACCATAACCTAAACTAACCCTAGCACTAAACCACGTCCCTAGGAACCTCGTCTAAACACGAGGAGATGTGCGGGCAGATCCAGCTGAAGCAGCAATGAATCAGAATGAAGCAAAATTCTTGGACTGTTCAAGAACTGGACAGGGATGATCAATAGGAAACTGGACAAAACCTTGTGTTAGCCAGTGACACAGTAACTGATCTGCTAGATTCTTTCTAAAAATCTTGTTTTATGTTATGGAAAAGGGAAGAGCAATTTAGTTTCCTAACATGAAAATATCACATTTCATTATGCATGTCATTGTCTGATGAAATAAACATTAGCATAAGAGATAGTTACTTGCCATATCAGTTCATCTTGTTAGCAGAACCAGTAGAGTTTGCAGCCAATCTCAAAGGTTGTTTCTTGTCCAAAATCCTTGGTACTACTGTTTTTTTTCAGGTTCATTATAGAAGAGTCTAGAATTGTTGGCTAGTTGTCGCTGCTTAATTGTTTTATGCAAACTTTCCTCAAAATAAAATGCTTTCAGCCGTGGGATAGGGCTGTATCTTGTCTCTTCAATGGACTTACTTCGTCGTAGAACAGGTCAGCGACTGCACATGTATATAACTATATATTTACACCAATGCTGCCTATTTAGACAGTAGTCCAATAGGATTAATGTTAATACAAAGTTAGGTCACTTCTGAATTGATTTTGGTCTAGGGATGTGTTACAGATTTCATTCTGCTATGTGGTGGGCTTTTATAAAACTCTTTGTAAGGATGTTGAGCTCTATCAGAGCAGCCAAAAGTCTTTTGTTTTAATAGTCATAAAAATAGTTAACATTTCCTGTGGGGTTATTCCTTCAATCTCAGTATTGTACAAATGTAAATAACATGGATACCACAATAATGCTATGAGGTTGGCTTTTAAATACCAAAGATTGAAAAGCTTAATTACATAATTAAACCCAATTCCCTGCAAAAATGATGACATTTTTCCCTCTACTTCTGTGCAGAAACTGAGCCACAGAAAAACTGAATCTCAAATGTGTGCTGGTGTGTGTGTGTCTCAGGTTGAGCACTTGATGTTTTAACTGTTGAAACAGACGGTTCTGCTCCCAGGGACGCTGCTGGAGTCACAGATGCTCATCGTCCATACAAACCCGAGCCAAGTGGCCAAGGTTGGCATCCAAAAGGAGACTCAGCAGTAGTGAATGTTCTTATAAAATGGAAACCACGCTGTCTGTCCTGGCTGTGCTGCTCCACATCTACAGGGAGGTGGCAACAGCTTTCACAGGGTGTAAGAGATGTTATTCCCTTGGTCTCCTTTGGTGCACATCTCCCGTGTCCTAGAGATGTCCTCCTCACATGGCAGGCCAGCCTTGGTAGGACGGTGAATCTGTGGTTTCCTTATGTCTGGTAAAAGCTCTTCTGGTAGAGCTTGTTGATGCTGGAAATGGGTTTTGTAGACTTGCTGAATACATCAGCACACAATGAATTCATCCCAGCAGCAGGACTTTAAGATCTAATGGTGGTTTTCTCCCTTTTAGTGGTTTTACATTGGCATCGATTACAGCTGCCACCTCAAACCCCAGTCTGAGTGCTCAGGAAACATTTGTACATCCATAAAAACGCAGAGGAGCATCTTCCCCAGAACTGTTTACCTAAATTTCTCTGTAAGCACAAACTGCACAGGCACGTTAGGTGGTGTTTTAATCTTTCAGGATGTGGAACGATCTCCAGTCCCACTGAAATCAGCAGAAGTTGAGGACATTCAAAATACCAGCGTTATTCTTCTTGCCTCACCCCGTGAAGCAGCATTTTATCTGCCCACAGCAGCCAGTCTCCAGTGGATCTGTGGTTATTGCTGCAGGTCGCTGAATGAAATGGAATTAAAGTCCCTGGAGGGGAGCTGCAGTTCTGGAAAAGGACTGAGTAGGGGGTCCTTTTGTCTCCAGCAAAGCTAAACTTTTTCAGTGAGAGTTAGGATTTTATTTTAAAGAAATAAATACATTACACTGCACCACTTCAAATAAAACACATTAAAGCCTATTGTGTTGCAGGTTTCTGGAGGAGCGATTCTGTTCTCTTAAGTCTCTTCATATATAAAAGCCATCAAGAAAGGTTGTTTTTTATTAAGAATGATAGCTAAACAGTTACCTAATTCCTCGTTGATTCTGTTATTTATAAGATATGGTAACTCTTCCCCAGATATGTCAGGATTCATAGTTTCTTCATAGATTCCCTTTCTGAGCTGCTGGATTTCTAGTCTTCTGCATCTAGCAACTTAGTCATTGCTGCGTTTTATTCTTACTCGCCATCAATACAAAGTTTTCTTTGAAGATTCCATCTGTGAGGTAAAACGTGACGCTGAAAGGTAATAAGTGTAAAGGGAGTTGTACAAATGCACTTTACCCCGGGTTGCAAGGAAGGGCCCGCGGAGGCTGCACGTCCACCGATGGAAAGCCTTTGAATGGAAAAAAAACCTCTGGTGGGGCTTTGAAAGCTCACACCGAGGAGATGAGCTGGACTTGTCATGAAGGTGCATTATCATGTTCTCAGACTCTTGTTTGAATGGCTTGGGATTTTATGCATGTTAAATGCTGACTTATCTGCTCCCTTTCAATGGACTTGAGTCCCCTCTGGACTAACTGATCATCTGCACAAATGTCTGGAAGTGCAAGTGAACCAAATTCAGAGATCATAGAGGTGCCTGCAGCCCACTTAAAAATACGTAGCTCTGTTCAGCCTCTCAATTTTTATGCATTTAGGTCTGTCCTGATTTATACTGGCATGAGAGAGCCATCCTTTGTTCACTGACATACATATAGATATGACAAGAAACACAGATGTTGTAACTTGGAGTTTTCTAGTTGGATGTGGATGCCTGCTGGTTCTTAAATGGAAAATAAATATGGCTTAAACCATCTGTTTGATCACAATTCAGAACTGCCCTGCGAATGTAACCTAAAATACAGCTGGGATAGATACATGTGTCAAATACAAACAGGATGCTCGCAAGAGAAAGGATCTGCTGCTGATACTGATTTTCAGCAAAAGATGTGAACAAACTTTCTCCTCAAAGGCCACCGAAAACAATTCTAGTTTGTATAAAGGCATTGCCAGGAGCCTTCTAGAAAGCAGAGCGAGGCTCATGGGAATTATGCAGTTTCTTTTCGCCTCTGCTCCTAATTTTATTCTAACTGCTGGCTGAGATACTGGTAAAATAATGAAAAAGAAGAAAAAGCAACCATTAAAGCTCTTGAGCAGTTTGCCATGAGATAGAGGTAATCCTGAGACTCACAGGACTATTAAAATTATAACAATAAAGTAAAATCAGCGCTGAGGATCATTTTAGAAATCAGCAATCAGACAGGAGGTTAATACAACACAAACCTCCAGCGCTCTGGCCTTGCCGCTCTGCTTCCCTCTAAACGGATCAGAAAGTTCAACCAGCTGAACGATAAGAGTTTTAACAGCAACGCAGAGCAATTCCCTTTCATAAACGAGGAGGTGAGATACGCACTTTTAGCCTGGGGAAATGTGATAAAAAAAATAACAGTTTCACTGTAAAGCTGAGATTTCTGTCAGCTTTTCTTCTGAGCTGATCTTGGGTAATTATTCTCGTTTGCAGCCTCTGGCCTCTCCTCTTCTCCATCTACCCCAACGCAAGTGACCAAGCAGCCCACGTTTCCTCTGGAATCCTATAAACATGAGCCCGAGAGACCAGAAACACGGATTCACTGTTCTTCACCTCCGGACACAGGGCAGAGGTTTTCTTTGCCTCCGTCTCAAAGCGCAGCCAAGCCTCCCGTCATGGCTCCAGCTCCCTGTGCTACCTCAAAACCAGTAAGTAAAGCACGTGTCCAGTTTGCCACTGGGAGACGTGCTGCGTGTTAACTGATTCTTGTGTTACAACCGACGGGCTAGAGCGTGTGTGTCCGCGCGGTGGAACAGAACGTGAACAGCATCACGGGCTTTTACTGCACACTTGTCCCAGCTTCTCCCAGTAGTCAGCTCACGAGGCACTGGGAACCCAAAGGTGGTAGCTCCCCTGCTGATTTACCCAAATAGCAACTAATTTTTGTGCTATTCCTAAGTGGGTTTTGCAGTGGCTACAGATCCCAGCGTACACTGCTGCGATGCCACTTCGGAGAAGGATAAAAATTTATTTAGGATTGTCTTTTATCTGCCTTAAAAGAGCTGGTGAGAGAGCGAGCAGACAAGGGGAGCACATCAAAATGAAATTCACAGTATGAGCTGCGGGTTTCTGAGTTCCTGCTGCCTCCGGAGTCTGAGCTGCCTGGGACAACCAGTGACTAAGGGCAGCAGTTGCTTTCACACCTCCTGCCCCAGCTCAGGGAGGAGAGGACCGAGAGCAGCACTCCCAGGGTATTTATCCAGCCTCCCACGCAGTCGAGGTTTCTTCGTGAGAGTGGTTTCTTCAGCTCCTGGGAATGCCCAGACTCAGCAGTTCCTGGGAACAGATGAATTCCAGCCTCTGATATTCCCCACCGCAGCATCCGTGCTGCTGCCGTGTCCCTCCTCCCCTGCTCTTTTTGTGCTCCCCTGCTCTTTTTGTGCTCCTCTGCCTTTTTGCTCCTTCTTGCTTTTTCATGTTAATGCCGTTGCCTTAACTTTCTGTCCTCAGTTCCCCTGCCTCATGGAACAAGCAAACCGTGACCTGTCACCAGAGTTAACCACCCTCCATCTGTCTTTCCCCAGCTTTATTTTTTGCTCTTTTTCCTCAGAATACACAATCTTTGCCACTTTCTGTATCCAGAACCGTAGAGCACATGAAGGTTCCTGAGGTCTGTTTCCCCCTTGAATGACTACAAGTTCTGTTTTGTTCCATTTCTTAGTGATTTATTTAAAAGGGAAGTTTCCTTCCCGCTCTGCCTGGGAAGCTGGATCTGAATTGGCTCACGCAGTGATCTCCAAACCTTTCGCTTTGTCTTTAGGTGCTGGGTCAGTGTTCACATACCCTATTTTGGGGATCCCTTCTCTAATGGTTAGGAAGTCTCTGCTTTTCAACCTCATTTTTTTTCATGGACAGGTTATGACCATTTGCTCTTATAATTATTTTCATTCATCATTTGTTACATCCTGTGGTACCTGTAGCCAACCTTTGTTTTTCTAGATTAAGCAAGCCAAGCTCTCCCTGCAAAATACAGACCTTCTGTTCTGCTACTGTGCAAAAGTAAATAATTAAAGTATTACATAAAATAAATCCTACACTTAGAGTTAGGGAACTCTAGCACTAACTTTTCTCCAGCCAACTCACTGCTGTTCCGTGTAAGTTCTAATAGTCTTGGACACATAAATTACAAAACTCAAAGGCTCATAGGACACAAAGTTATTTTGGTAGGTTTCAGTCAATCCCTCACATTATTTGCATATGAATGTGTTTATCTGTGTTATGCAGCTACAGAGGAGTCTTTTGTACCTGTTAGAATAGAAGTGGGGAAACAACATAATCTTAGCACATTCCACTGACTGAAAGACTGAAAAGTTCGTATTGTTTTTAATAATTTGCTGATTTGGACAATATGAAGTTGAGTGGAAGATGCCAGAATAAAGAAACAGAATTTTCAGCAAGTATTTATCAACTGTTGTGGTTGTACATATGTATGAGAGAGTCTGGAAGGCAACTCAATATGTTCGACTCAATTGTCTCCTGTTCAGAAGATGCAGAAATCTATAACTATACAGGATGTATAGCACCTGATTATTTTCTACCCTTTGTCCTCGTTTATATCTGAGCACAGTGAGTGTGCAGGGCTGCCAATAAATCATTAGTTTTTTTGGTTTACTTGGGACAGCTACAAATAGACCAGCATCCTTGATTTGAGTCCTGTATTTCAACCATGTGTTAACAGATACACACTGTCACGATGCACATGCCGATCTGTAAAAGGCAAACTCAATTTCCTCTTTACTTAGATCACCATTGTTCGGCATAACAATTCAAATTATCTTAAAAACACGCTATAAATTATGTGATAAATGGTTTCATAGTGGCCATGCTGTTAGGTGCTCAGTTTAATGACAGAGAAGCTTCCATGTTGACATCTGAAACGAGAAGTTGACTCTTATCTACAAGGCTCTGTCAACTTGAATCTCATTTACTTATTACATTGTTTAACTAGTGGCGATAATGTGTCGGATCCCAGAACTATTATAAATTATTCATGACTGCTATATATATAGATATATATATATCAGTAGCAAAGAGGAAACCTTGGACCCAGAGCCGGAAGTATTATTAAAAAAAACGAACACAGACCAGCAGATAACTATAGGAAGGTGCAGTACCAGGACTTGGAACTAATCTTAGCTCATTTTTATAGCTAACTCCATTTGAAGCTGATTTTGTACTTGTTTTTTTTATATGTTTGAGACTGTGGCATAGAATGGTTAAATCTGTTCAGAAAGAGAGAAGGTATATAGGAAAGAATAAAAGTATTTCTTTCCCAGCAGATGTAATCAAAACCTTTCATGGTTTAGTAGCCTTTAGAACAGTGTATATTTTAAAGTGATTTTTAAACCTTAGATTCTGGCAGGGAGAATAAAAAGTGGGAGACAATTCCAGACACAGATCCTCCTTCAGCGAGTATCATCTCAAGACAGTATACAAACCTCAGCAATTAACCTCGCGCTAAAGGGATGTCTGTGATAAGCGCTAAGGTCTGGATTTATCCCACCTAACTTTAGAAACCTATCTGAGCTGCTTAAGTCGGGAGCACAGGAGCTCTGGTTGCGTCTGCATCCCACAGAGAGGCACCTGCAGGGGATGAATCAGACCTTCGGGGACAGAACAGCCTTTCGCGCTGGTGATAAAGGGAGTGACTCCGGGTGTTGCGTTTCTGAGGCGCTTCTGCGCGGTGCCTGAAGCGGGATGTGCTGAGGCTGTGACGCACCATTGCAGCAGCTCTTCCAGGCTTTCCTCTGCGTGTGAGCCCGTTCCTGCTGCTGGACTTGGAGGGTTATAATGAGAAATTCAGCTGATAAGAGATCAAAGCTACACCGATGCACCACATTAAACGGGAAACGAGCAATTTGATTTGTCACAGTACAGTTCAGGACTCTGTACTTTGGCCGCATGTTGTTTGGACTGTGTAACCTTCAGGCAGTAAGTGGTAAATGATAACTCTTCTCTAATGTGACATCACTACTAACCATGAAAGGAAGGTAGAGAGGTTGCAAATTCAATATCCAACTTGTTTGCCCGATTTCCGCTTTGTCCGTATTTTAAAGTGGAATGTAGTGCGTTGAGCTGAGTGGTTGTGTACTTTTCATTTCGTCCCTTCTTCTTCCACTTAATAAGACACCGTGAAAATAGCAGCATTCCCTGTCTCCTGCAAACACAAACATTTTTGTGGTACATAATTTCCTTGTCTTTATGGTTCTCCTCTTTCCCAGCATAAGATGAGTCCAAGCCAGGGAGAAAGATGGTAGCTGGAAACTGAGGAGTTGGCTTTGAGTTTTCTTTTAGTGAAAAACAAGGTTGGAGCTTCTTCTGCTCAGAAGACGTGACAAAGGCAGAACATGCTTACAAATGGCCCTTTCTATGATTGTGTAGTGAACCACCATTCTCCAAATAACTTCTGAGCCAAGCAACTTCCCAGAACATTCTCAAAAAGAAGGCATCTCAGCCAGAAGGTAGGCTGAGATTTACTCTAAGCTTGTGTTAAAACTGCAGATACAGCACGCAGGAGGGACTGAAAGAGTCCAGTCTGTACCCATTTTATACAGTCCATACCCATTTTACACAGTGCTTGCTGCTCCAGCACACGGAAGGGGAGAGACGTAATGTACATTGATTGCCATGAATCTGAACACTGCAAGTGGAATACAAATATATTAGGAAACCAGTGTTTCAGGAAGTTGTGACTGAAGATGTTTTCTTCTAAACCAATAGAAAAGCAAATTAACCAATAGAAAATGATTAAGATGTTTATTGCATATTTTAAATACTAAGAGGGAGGAAAATACCAAATGTGATATAAAAGATAAGACTAATAGGGAGCAGGTGAATTGAGAGAACAGAATACTAATAAAATGGGAGCTGTAATTAAAAAGTAGTAGTGTGGTGTAGATGAAGCTTTCTGGTTTTGCAGTATTCAGCCTGAGAGGGAACCAGGGTTGTTTCTGCATCTACCTGCCTGTTCAACAGCAGCACTTCCCTGCAAGGTTATTTGTGCTGTTTCTTAGCCAAAGGGTAGTGAACTGGAAACCAGGGCTGTTCACTTGTTCAGCGTGGAAGGTTCTCACATCCCCAGCTGCTGCTGGCGCGGAGCCTGGGAACCAGCCCGGCTCTCTCCAAAAAGCCGTGCCACCCGTCAGAGCTCCGTAAGCCACCCGGCTGATTAAAGACATTTCAACCTGATGAAGAGAACAGAAAAGTGTTCTTTGATTCTGATGTTGTCTTTTAAAAAAGGGAGGGAAAAGGCTGGGAAAAAAAGGAATCCAGTCTGAAAATGTGCAAGAACTCTCTACTTCAGCATTCATGTGGTTTAAGGCAACATATTAGAGTGCCAGGGCGTTACTGCGATTCAGCTTTGATTTAGATTGCAGTGAAGCGGTCACAGAATGGCCATCACTGACCAGCGAAGGAAGCTCTTGCAGTGCTGTAGTGGCCAGGCCAGGCCTAAGTGCCTTAATACCAGTTCTTCTCTGGGGAGATGATTCTATTCTCTAGCAAATCCTACAGGCTGTAACAAGCCGTCACTGTTTCAACATTTCTCCCTAGGGGAACTATTGCAGGCCACGTGAAAGGGTGTTTCATTTAAAAATGGTACATATTCGTCCAACAGTTTTCCTGTATCTAATTAGTTGCAAGCACCGTAAATGAATAGCTTTTGATGAACTAGGTAAGAATTAGATACCATATTAATGGAAAAATGTCTTGAGCCCACCTGATTTGATTTCAGTCTCATTTGACAGAGCAACGTGGTGGCTCCACCGAATTGAATGTAGGCTCACAGGAGAATTACTTCATATGGCTGGAAAGTCCATAGAGATTCAGTGGAATAAAGAATAAATGAACCAGTAAACTCACTGGAACTGAATATTACAAAACCAGAAAGCTTCAGCTACACCACACTACTGCTTTTTACTTACAACTTCCATTTTATGAATATTCTGTTCTCTCACTTTACCTTCTCCCTATTAGTCTTACCTTTTGTATCACATTTGGTATTCTTCTCTCCCTTAGTATTTAAAATATGCAACAAACACCTTACTAGCCATTTTCTATTCGTTAATTTGCCTTTTTTTTTTAAAGCTACTTATTTGTTTCAGAAGAAAAATCTTCAGTCACAACCTCCTGCAACACTGGTACCCTAATTGTATTCTGGTTGCTGGGTTCAGATTCAATCTTAGGATGCAGAGAAATGGTATTGCATAAAGACGATTTTTTCTGCCCCGAGGAAATGTGTATCTGTATCAGCTTGTGGCTTTTTCTGCAGCCACAGAGATAATTTAATCAACTATCTATGGATTCACTCAGTGGATAATTTATTTTAATGCCATAAAGTGCTACAGTTCCTGTTCCTCCTAGTCCTAGATCAAAAGGAGAAAGGTGAGGTGGAAAGGATGAGTAGCCACAATGTGGAGTCCAATCAATCCCCAGCTGCTTTGACAGCGCTCACAGGGCTATAAGTAGCTAAGACAATTAAAACCACAGCACCTATGAGTCTTTTTTATGATACACATCAGTACCAAAATCATGACCCCAGCATCTTGAAGACAGACTTAGCAGCTTAAAGCTGAGTTACTTTTATCACCCTAAGTCCTGCACTATGCATGGTATAAAAAGGCTAAACCTCAGGATCGGCCTCATAAAGAGGTAACTTTTGAATAAGTGGCGTGATGTAAGGACGTGCTTTGACTGCCTGGTTTGACCCACTGAACTGATTTCTCATGGCACAGTATATTTCTGAATTTTAGATTTGTTAAAGCGTCTAGCTATTTTGCTAGAAGGTCAGAACTTCTCATAAGAGTAAGATCTACTAGCGATTAGAAGCCAGGTACTTAGTCTCTGATTTAATGCAAAGCTGCAGCTTAATATAGGATTGCTGGCAGTTTCTTACCAGCTGTATCTGGGTAGTTTTGGAACAGAAAAATTATTCACCATTTAGCCTGTTTATTCACAGAGCAGTAGGGATTATAGACCAAAGTCTTCCCATGAGAACGGAGGAGAGATGCGCTGTTTTGAACCTGTTCTGTTGCACCGTGCTTGCTTATGTATTGGACCAGAGGGAAAATACAGCTCAGAATAAGCAAAAAATGCTTAGGGGAGGGAACTCTACAAATTCATTATCATCTTCATTTCTCTAAGCCTAGTTTTGTCTATATTGTATTTTTAGATAAACTGTCTTTAATGGCCAACAGAGCTTTAAAGAATGTAAAATGCTGGTTGATGCCAAAAAGACATGGAGTACATAGAGCAGAGCTATTCCTTTCTCACTTCCCCACAACGCTGCCCAGTCCTTTCCCCCAACTGGGCGAAATAAATTGTTGAAGTTGGAGAAATAAGGGGGACATCGCAAATAACACTCACTTCTGTACGGCTTCTTTCCCCTGGCTTTCACGTTCTGTAGTGTCACCCTCTGCTTGAGCATGAGGAGAGCGATACAGCCCTTTAAAAATACAGCTTGTGCTTGTTTATTTATATTTTAAAATTTCTTTTAAGATTACAATCAAGCAAGTTTGGCCGTTTGAAAGTCAGCTGCATGGGCTGCTGACTCAGAAGAGGACTAGATACCATCTTGGCAGCAGCTTGGAAAAATGTTTCCATTGTGCTGGTGAAATGAATGCAAAATATTGATTCTTGGAGCTTGTTCACAACAGCGTTCTCAGCTGGTACTGAGGGTGGGGCATTTGTAGGAAGACAACAATGATTTGTGCGTGCCCAAGGTATGCGTGATCTTATTTGATGATTAACAAAGGACAAGGCTTATAAAGTGAAGTATAAACTGGTGAAGTAATCAACAGAGAATAAAAGAAAAAAGGTAATGGAGGCAGAAGGTCAGCAAAAGATGGGGAGGGGACAGAATTCAAGAGGGGAGGTTTTAATTTTGTATTTTTGCATGTTTAGGGTTATAGAAAATCACCAGTGATAAGATTAATACCTTATACTTTTGAAATTTCCCTCTTTCCTTTTTCACTTAAAACCGCACAAGCCAGGGCATCTCCGGCACGTAGAAAGTCTCCTTCCTTGTACCTCCAAACAAAAAGTTACCAGTTGCTATTTTGTGGTGTATGAGCACATATGATTCAAGGAGAAAAATAAACATGATTCTTGCCCCGAGGACCTTATTGTCCAAGAGCCTGATCTAGCAAAACAGGCCAGGCAAATTCTGAACTCGTACCAAAGCACTGGCCTAAACAGGACTGTTCCTAAGCACTATTTCCAGTATATGCTGGCAGAAGAGATTCTCGATGTAACCGTAACGTAGCCGGCAATGGCAGCAGGCACTGAAGAAAGGTAACCTGAAGGTTACAGCCCCGCGTTTGGTTGAGGTTTTATGTGTTTATGTTGCTGAATCTCAGGTGCTGTTTTGTTTTGGTTCATGTCAATGTGATGGTGGCCTTGATCCAGGAAAGCACTTAAATGTGTGGTTAATTTTAAGTACGTTGGTAGCCCTGTTGGAGTCAACAGTACTAGAGCACTTAAAGCTGTGCGCATGCCTCGTCACTTTGCTGGATCGGGGGGTTTCTACAATGTAATTGTCTATTAGAACACATAGAAATGACTAGTACAAGTACTGAAGATGAGAAAGGAAGCTGATGGGCAGACAGAGCATGGAAAAAAAGAGCTGAGGAAAACATTAAAAGTTCAGAAAAGACTAAGTGAGGGAAAGAGCTTGGGAATCAGAAGAGAGCTCCCGGCAACAATGGAAAATATCTGATCGTTGAGTGGCAGGGAGAGCAGCAGCTGCAAGATTGCTATCTGCCTGCTGCTGGGTGTTTGGCCTTTCAAGCTTTGGGTGTTGGGATTGTAGTTACTTGGAAACATTTGTGGTGTGTGCTACCTCAGGATCCAGCTCCTTACAGAAATGGAAACAGCTATTGATGAAGAAGGTTCCTCTGCAGCCCTTCAGCGTGATGACAGCGACCACACGAGAGCACGTCCCACCAGACCTGTTGCACACCCGGACAGGCTGCTGCCCAAGCCGGTTTCTTAGGGAGCACAGTGAGGAATATTTTCCATGGAACATATCTTCAGAAAGAGACAGCAGGGTGCCGCACAAAGGGACGTAATACAAACTGGTCACCAAGTAGTTTCTTCCATCATCCAAGATTCGCGGTTACATTGTGGAGAAGAGGATGCCTTCTGCAGCCTTGCTTCTTCTCCTCATGGCCTCAAGCATTTGGCTGTTGCTGTCTTAGAGAAGAAATTTTGGAATCCAAGGAGCATTTCAGTTGCAGAGTTTTTAAGGAAAACAAGAATTTAGAAAGTAGAAAAATCGAGTATCAGTAGCTGGGGAATGCTTTAGAGACCAGAGAGAGCTGCTGCAGGCACCTGCCCTCTCAGAGATCACTTATGCGCCTCTAGGTCACTTGGTCTCACAGTGCCACAGTTTCCCATTTATTAAAAAAAAAGGGGGGGGGCGGGGGGCAACACTTCTCTAAGTCAAAGAGATCTTACGATGATAAATACACAAAAGAAAGTTCTGCAGAACTCAGATATTTGTAGAACAGGAGCTGCAAGTGGCTTAAGATAAGTTAACCATAGATAGCATGTGTTGTACTTAAAGTTTGTAGCAACAGACTTTTAACTGCAGACACTAATTGTGTATAGGAAGCTAAAATGTTTTCAGAGCACATCAGGATTTACACAACAGATCATTGTAAAGCCGGCAGTTCTTCCGAGTTCTGTGTTTATTTTAGAGCTTCCTTTAAAACAGTTATCCATTCTCAAGAATGGATAATTTTCAAAGAATTATCACGGGACATTCTGTCCTGTACATTATATAAGGATTAGTATATAGACACACAAAACTTGATGTAGTGCACTGTAATGTAGATTTGCTCACTAGTAGTTGTTTTTGCCACAACTAGCCATGAAATTACTGTAAAACCATGAAGCAATATAATGTCTACCTAAGCCTATTAATGATCTTAAATAAATAGTTACTGTTTTTTCTAGAGATCCATTGCCAGGCATCTATTCCAAACTCGGTGTGCCTTTCCCAAGAGCTTAAAATATCATCAAAACAAACTAAAAATGAATATAACAACCCCTGAAATGTCCAAGCCGACTGAGTCCCCCTTCTTGCAGGAATGTCCCATGCTGTCTCTCACCAGCCCTTACTTGGGCATCTCCTGAGAACAACCCAGCTGAAACGCCAACGCTTACCCCAAACGGCCAAGGTTGAGGGTGTTCTCGGCCTCGCCAGCCCCACAGCAGTTTCCCTCCCGCTCTGCCATCGCTCCACGAGCAGTTTCAGCTGCTCCCTCAGGCAGCACAGGTAACAGCCCTACATACCAAAGGTCCAAAGCTCTGAGAACTCGTCATCTCAAAAGATGACGCTCTCTGTCTCAACAGATCATTAACTTTGATATACAACCATTTTGGCAGAAACAAACACTTTAAACTCAAACTACTGACTGAGTTATTTAATTTAATATTAAACTGCCTTTTTTTTTTAATTTAAGTTAAACTAACACTGAATTTCCGGTCTGCTGCTTAAGCGTGCTTCAGAAGCGAAGAGGCATCTCCTTAGGGCTTCTACACAATTTAATGTAGAGTAAGTAGAATTTAATCTCGATTTTACTGATATCAGTGCCAATTTTTCTGATTATTTGAGAGAGGCTAGATTCTCTTGTGGCTCAACTATTACCTTGTAATGACAACATAAACCAGTCCATTTTCATACCACTGTTAACTGGGAGGCACCACTCTGTGTTAATACAGAAGGATCCTCAAACAGGCTGTTGAATACTGAATGCAATATTATTTCCATGTTTTGAGAGCCTGTGATAAGCGATAACAAAAAGCCCTAAGGAAGCATGTCAATAAATAATTTCAGCTCTTTGTGGACATTTAACCACAGAGTAAACCCCTATCTAAGTTCATGCACTGGTGAACCCAATGTTTGCCATATCCACACACCTTGCTGGAGGTGAATCCCTGGTCCTTAGCATGGAACTAATTTGACTGTTTTTCAATTCTGATTCCTGAACAGAGGGAAAAGCCTTACCGGTATTTCCATGACTCTTTATGATATTGTTTGTAGTCATAAAATATTTAGCTCAGACATTTGATATGCTTCTTGCTCAGCACAGTCCTTGCTTCGTTCCTTCCAGATGGTGTCAAACCACAGACCCAGTGCAGAGGATGATCTGGTTTCACCTGTGGTGTACCTGAAATGATGGAGGGATATAGTTAAGAGGCTGTCAAAAGGGAAAGCACGCACGACAGAATGAAGATATCCATTGCATGTTGCTGTCATTGCTGATTTCTTCTGTGCATAACAACAAATGAGCAGCAGTGCACAAAAAGTAGGCCTGGAGTGATCAGCAGTAGATCTGGAAGTAACTCAGGAAGAGGGTTAGGTTCACATTCGGTGCCATCTGAAAACTAGCTTTTTGTGAAAAGATGATTTATTTGGAGATTACAGGTCCACCATAGGCTCTGTGTTGGAGGAAGTTTACTCATGTATTGGTTTGTTTATGCCTAATAGTAGCTACTCTGATAACAGACTTCACAAGCTTTAGTGGGGCCACAGATGGCACTCAGGCCTGGAGTTTGTCACCTGTGGGGTGGGCTTGACATCTAGTGCAAACACACGGCCTCCGAGTGCTCTGAGGAAGTCCTTCTTAGGGGTTTAATGTTCTCCTAGAACTGCATCAAGAAATACTTCATTATCTTTGCCTGTCTCTTTGAGATCACTTTCAAATACTCCTGGAGTCCTATTGTGATAAGCTCTGCAGAAAGCACCTATGGTGCAGCTCATTTGCTCCCTGTGTACCCCGAAGTTACCTGCTGCTTAGTGCAGCTCGTGCCACAGGGTGAATTATTTGTTCAGTCCAGTTCTCTGGAAATTTCCTGAAGTTTTGTCAAGACCGTGGGTGATTCAGCTCTGAGCTGAAGGTAGCCTCTATTTTTCAATTAACCACCCTTGTCATTCTGACCACCATCATCCTTCTAACATTTAGGCTCAATAGATCTGCTTCCAGCCTTTCAAAACTGCTGATCGTGAGCATGACTTTTAACAGTAGGCTACTAATAGGTTACTAGAATTTTGAAGAGTTTATTCAAGCCTGAAGTGCGGTATCGATTAACTTCAGGCTCTGTTAGGGAAAAGGTGTTTCATTTTAAGTTTAAAAATATCATAATTGAAAGCTTGTGTAATAAGTGTTTGCACAGTGAAATCACTATCCATGACTGAGGCTTTGAAATATAAACACTAAGATGAAGAAAGTGAAATGGTGTAGAGTAAATGTTTTTATTTAAATCAGATTTGGCTCTTGAGCGTTTTTTTTAATTTGTAATTCTCAGTGGCCTCCATTCTGCAGATTACTCATCAGTACTCTGGCCTCAATCCAGCTAAAGTACTTAAGTAAGTGCTTAACTTTAACTAACACAAATAATCCTGTATTCAGTGCCAGTAAATGAAGACCCAAGTAAATGTGGGCTCATGCTAACTCCTCCATTCATTTTAAATTAGTGGATGCTTACTTGTTTTTTACCATTAGTATTATCTTAATCTGTTCTTTTGGTTTTGTGTTGTGTTCTTGGTATTGTTTTTGTTTTTTTAATCTGTGCCTGTCACAACAAAATATCTACTGTAATCATGCTTATTACCTGATTAGTGGAGCTTTCTCCAGCAATAATTTCCCCTTGCTCTCAACCGTGCCCCTCAGTGTGATGAGAGGTAGGGCCTATTTCAAACGGTCTAAGGAGCACTCAGGCATATGTGTGAAAACAGCTAAAGTATATCTTTTCGAGCATATATGATAACAAACATTTAAGATAAGAACACTTTAAAACTCTGGAATAGATTAAAACAGTAAGTGGCACCCCTGTGTTTGCAGAATCAGGTAGCACACTTGTAACATCACTGTTCTTAACAAGCTCAGGTTAGTTCCTCACAAGTACTTAACTTGTTTGAACTTTGTGTTAAAAAGAACAGAATTTAAATTATTAGGCTGTTTGATTAATAACGTGCCACACTGATTGTATTTATTTATATTCCACCTCTATTCTCCATGAGTAATCTGAGGAATGAATATTGGCCACAGAGGCTTATGTCGAGAATGCCTCATCTATTCTTGACTCAAGAATAGACTCCTTACCTACGTTAGGACCAGACACACATGTAGAGATGAGAGGTGACCAACACAAGTCCTGCCTCTTCTCCACTTCTGCCTTGAACTCTTTGTAAGAATTCAGCCCGGGATCTGGACTATTCCTTGGTCTTCTTCTTCCTTTGAAGTTTATTTTTTAGAAGTGCTTAACTCTTCTGTCACTGGTATAATTTTTTTTTCTCAAAGTGAGGTGCTGCAGGACCCTGTTTGTGTAGAAGACAGATTCCTTGTTTCTGATGTTAGACCAAAGGAAATTTTGTAAATCTGTCCTGTGTCTCGGTTAAGTCGGTGACACAAGTCACTGGGATTAAACTGCAAGTTCATTTCGATGCAGACATATTTAGGAAGGGCTCGCCACTCAAAGTGTGAAATCACTCTGCACATTCAGTTCACATGTCTTCAGGGGGATCAAATTGCAACACTCAGTACGGTAATTGCAGTGAAGATTTAGTAGAAATGCAAGTTGTCCATTTCATCATCCTTAGCACAGAATGCACTCCTCTTTTCCTTTTTTTTTTTTTTTAGGATTTGGCTAAATTTGATTGTTGTTCCATTTATGTTATCCATTTAATCTACTAAAGATCCCCAGCTGTGACTGCTTATCCCTAATAATCGACTGTGTAAAGTAATTAATATTACAGCTACTCTTTTGTGGGAGGATACCTGCAGTGGCAGGCTAGTTACTAGTTATAAAATGTAAAAGCAATGTATAGTTGTTCTGTATTCCAGATCAAAATACTCCTGCTTAGGACCACTGAGAGAGTCATATTCTGATGATATTGAGATGAAGAAAAAGAAAATCGCTCTGGGTAGAGTTCTTATCCGATGGCAAACTCTGTTCAAGCTGTTTTAAAGGAAATCATTAGAGTAATCTTCAACTTTACCATACATTATTAGAAATATATATAGAATATATACACTTGCTCCATCATTTTCATACCTGCTGCAGGATATTTGTGTCTCTAATGCACAGACGGCCTTGCAGATTAGGGTCAGAGAAACAAACTGGCACCAGTAAGGGTCCAGTAAAGAACATAAAATGCCGATACAGAGTGCATTTTCTATTCCAGGTTTTGTTACGGGATTTGGTTATTGTGTTCTAAACAATGTGTAATCCCTGAGCGGTCACCACCTTCGTTTATACATGCTACACACTGCCATGATTACAGCATCTAATATGGCATATTTCAAAAGCCTTTTAAGACTAGAGCAAATTTTATTGCGTTCCTTCTGGGTACAGGAAGAAAAAACTTGAATCCAGTATTTTGTAGGAAGCATCGCCTTCCTTACTAGTTTGTTTGGTGCTGGAGCAGAAATTCATAGAATCAAAGAATGTTAGAATTGTTTTGGTTGGAAAAGACCTTTAAGATCATCGAGTCCAACCATTAACCCAGAACTGCCAAGTTCACCTCTAAACCATGTCCCTAAGAACCTCATCTACACGCCTTTTAAACCCCTCCAGGGATGGTGACTCCACCACTGCCCTGGGCAGCCTGTTCCAGTGCCTGACAACCCTTTCTGGGAAGAATTTTTTCCTAATATCCAATCTAAACCTCCCCTGGCACAACTTGAGGCCATTTCCTCTCATCCTGTCACTTATTACTTGGGAGAAGAGACCAACCCCCTCCATGCTCCAAGCTCCTTTCAGGCAGTTCAGAGATCAGAAGGTCTCCCCTCAGCTCCTGTTCTCCAGCTGAACCCCCCAGGTCCCTCAGCCGCTCCCATCACACTTGTGCTCCAGCCCCTCACCAGCTCTGTTCCCTTCTCTGAACTCGCTCCAGCTCCTCAAGGGCTTTCTTGTCGTGAGGGGCCCAAAACTGACCCCAGGATTCAAGGTTTGGCCTCATCAGTGCCCAGCACAGGGGGACAGTCACTGCCCTGGTCCTGCTGGCCACACTATTCCTGATACAAGCCAGGATGCTGTTAGGCCTTTTTGGCCACCTGGGCACACACTGGCTCATGTTCAGCCACTGTCAATCAACACGCCCAGATCCCTTTCCCCAGGCAAATTTCAGCCGCTCTTCCCTGAGCCTGTAGTGCTGCCTGGAGTTGTTGTGACCCAAGCAGAGGACCTGGCACTTGGCCTTGTTAAACCTCAGACAATTGGCCTCAGCCCAATGATCCAGCTGGTCCAGATCCTTCTGTATGGCCTCTGCCCTCCAGCAGATCAACACTCCCACCCAAGTTGGTGTCATCTGCAAACTTACTGAGAATTCTGTTCCTTAGAATAGAGGGTGGAAGCTACAATTCCTGCATGGCTGCTCTGTTCACTCTGAGCTTTTCAAGGTAAAGGGACTTTGTGTCAGAACCGGACCCAGAGCTCTTTCTTCACTAGGACTGGCCACGTTCTCTCAGCACCTAGCAGACTCCTGCAGTGCCATCTTTCCCCGTGCAGTAAGCATTTTTAAATACAGAAGGGACCCAAGATGGGATCTAATCTGAGCCTCACTGATTCTAGTGTTCTCAGCCGTCATAAACCACTGGTATCAGTTATCACGCTCGAGCAGAAAACAAGTAGGAGTTTAATTTACAGTTTAACCAGCAGATGAAACCTTGTTTTTTTTCTGATAACTTCTTTTTCCACTTCATGAACCACACTAAATTAACCCCCCAAAAAGCAGTAAGTGTTTTAAATTAATTTTGCACAAACAGATAGCAACAGAATAAGTGTATCTATGACATACATTTGGAAAAATTCTTAGTTGTTCATTGACAGCTCATCAGGAGAAGAGCTGTTAACTACTTGAGCTGTATAGAACTGTAATTGTAGTAAGGAGCACTAGCAAATGGTGGGAAAATTACCATTTGTAGTTTACTCTTGCATTCAAAATGCGTTTCCCTTGATTTGCATTTAGATGGGAATTCCTTCTTGTTGCTCTTCAATCCATTAGGTTTTATAAGCTAAGCATACTTGGAAGGGCATTCGGTGTTACTGCCAAACTATGAGCTGTGCAGGTGGCACTCCAGGGTATCGGTACCAAGTGTCACCGCCTCCTTTCATCTGAATGAAAGGAGGAGCAGAAAAGTCAGGAAAAGCTTTGAGAAAGGCAGCTTTTTCTTTTTGTGCTTTGAATTTACCTGGAAATGCGTATTTCCAAGTAAAGCACAGATAACATTTTTGTTGCAATGCTTGAGTAAGACTGTTCCACGCAGACTTGTGATTTGCGGCAGCATTTCTTTTTTTAGGTTGTTCTTTCTATTCCTACCTAGTCATCAAAGACTAATATGTAACCTTTATTATTACTCGATTTTTGCTTCAGAATTTTTCTGATTTGGAATTAAGGCTACTTGTTGGAGGTGGGGGGGGGAAGCAAATTTACATTTGTATTAGATTGTTAGTAAACTGGCTTTCATACAAAACATACATGTAAAAACTTCTCACTGAATTACCATACTAAGAACAAAGATTTTTTTTCTGAGGTTTAGACAAAAATACAAACAAAAGAAAATAAGTTTAGAAATTACATTAAAATTCATTCTCCCCCACAGAACAATCATCTAGATGTAAAAAATTCCCAACAAATATTTTTTAATCTGTTTCTAAAAGCCTCCAGTGACAGAGATGTTACAGGTTTTATTCAGCAAAGTGTGCTGCTGCTTCCCTGTTGTTATGCTCAGCAGGTTCTCTCAAAGTCCAACCTAATACTTCCTTGCTAAAGGCTAAGGAGATAACTCCTTATCCCATAACCAGTGGACCCAGAAGATAGTTTATCACTTTCCTTCTTGCAAAAACATGTTGCTTTTGGAAACTGGTATTATATTGTCCTTCAATCCTCTTTTTTTTTTTTTTTTCTTTTTTTCCTAGAGGAAGACAAACAAGAGGTTTTCAAGTCTTTCTTTACAGGTCATGTTTTCTGAACTCCTAGATTGTTGTTATTGCTTCTCTTTGGATCCCTTGGTTCATTGGCTTAAACTCTGCCAGGGGAAATTTAGGCTGGATATTAGAAAGAAATTCTTTACAGAGAGAGTGGTCAGGCATTGGAATGGCTGCCCAGGGAGGTGGTGGACTCGCCGTCCCTGGAGGTTTTTAAACTGAGATTGGACATGGCACTTAGTGCCATGATCTAATAAACGGACTAGAGTTGGACCAAGGGTTGGACTCGATGATCTCTGAGGTCTTTTCCAACCCAGTCGATTCTGTGATTCTGTGATTCTGTGATTCTCAAGTTCAATACCTAAAACTGAATGCACTGTCCCCACTGGCATCTATCCAGGGAATGTGTAGAACAGATTCTCCATGCATTCTGTATATCACATTTGTAGTTACTGTGATGTTTTTTTCCAACAATCTGACATTGTTGTCTGACATTCAGCTTCTTTCTCAGGTCTTTTCCTTGCAAGACTGCCGCAAGCCAATCCCTTCCCATTTTATTTTTGCATTTGATTATTGTGTAACGCACTCTACTTACTCATATCAAAGTGCATCCTATTTCTCAAAGCATTGCAGCAATTCTCAAGATTATTTTAAGTTCTAAGGCTACCCCTAAAAGAACAGTGTCTCTTCGCCTTGCGTCATTTGAAAATGTGATCAGGTTATTCATTATTCTTTCATCAAGTCATCAGTGAAAACACTGAATGATATTAGAACACAGACTTCTGTGGAAACCTCTCTTAACCCCTTAGATAAAGAAATATTACTGTCTTTCTTGTGAATATTATTGTGACCTTTAGCCAAGGTTTCATCTGGACCATCTGGCTTGCTTACTTGAGTGTCCTGCTTGCCACAAGACTTCCAGCCTGTTACTAAAGCGACTGAGATGGGCTTGCCATTGTTTACACACATTGGCTGTTGCTGATCTTTATTTCCTCTAACTACTGAAAATGGGTGTATTTGTTCTCTCATCCACCTTCGAATCGAAGTTAATACTGCGCCGTTTATAGTGTCTTGGCTCCTTCCCCTTACAGATCGCTGTGCTACACAGAATGAACCTGACCGATGAAGAGATGAGATCTAGTCAGTACAGCCACTGCACATCATTTTATCCCAAGTAGTTGCCAAAAATAAGCCGTGTGAAGGATGTCCTAGAAATGTTTCTTTCTTCCCTGGTTGCAGAAGCAGCAGCTTTGGGTAACTCGTTCAATATGAAAAGCTACACAGCAGGTGTCTAAGCTCAGGTGAGATGAATCATGTCCAAACCATTTTGATAGGGCTGATCTGACCACTGCCCCAATAGATCCCTATCCGAATGGATGCATTCCTGCTAATTCAGGGAGGCAAGATGGGAGGAAACTACATCAGAAATATTCCTTCTGCAGGTGTTAATTGCTGTTCATATCCCTGAACTGTCCCTACAATTTTAATACTTCATGTGTTCTTATGAAAATAATTCCTTCAATAGGAGACAGGAACAAAAGGACTCCTAGATTATCAGATAGGTTTGAACGTATTCATTATAAGTGCATACATCATTTACAGGACTAATATTACTTCTACAGACTATTAGTAACTCCCTTTGCCCTAGAAAGCTAAAGAAAACAGGCAAAGTAAGCAATTTCCTATTAAAATCTACATTCTAGCCTTCCCAGAAGTCCTAAAACCTCTTTTGTTTACATCTACCTTTTTATGACTTTTGCTGTTGTATCAACCTTGAGTTGTTTTACTTTGCCTCTACAAAGATTACTGCATTAAGCTTCTGTATTAGCATTATGTTGTAGGTCCGTGTTTTTTGGCATAAGAAATGCCTCTGTAAAAACCTAATTGAGACATAGCAAAGAAGGAATGTATTCAGGCAGTTTTGAGTTTTGCATGTGTTTATTTTCTAAACTTTTATATATGAAATTGATTTTGCTTAGCAGTATTCAGTATATAAAGTCTTGTCGCATTGGGTATGTCAAAACGTTAAAATAGGTTACCTGACATGCTCTGATAGCAAATATTTA
This sequence comes from Streptopelia decaocto, assembly GCF_964273445.1. Lineage (NCBI taxonomy): Eukaryota > Metazoa > Chordata > Aves > Columbiformes > Columbidae > Streptopelia > Streptopelia decaocto. The sequence goes on from NC_138655.1 coordinate 156,815,161, forward strand.
AACCATAATCTAGACAAATCCCTTGGATATAGTTAATAGAAACCTCCTGTGGCAGTAGAACAAATAGTCACAATAAAAAGATATTGAAATGTTACAGTATAAAATATCATCTTGGTGGGAATTTTACGTTCTTTGAAAGACAGATCTTTTCCCTACCTTTAACCAGTAATCCTTTTGTAAAATAGCAGACAGACTCTGTAGAGAGAAGCAATACCTAAGACCATTGAAAATATCTGCGAATTTGTCTAATGCTGTTGTAAATGACAATGAACAAGACAGTGTTTTCCCTGCTGATTTAAGCAGACTTGAGCGGGTTGTTTCCAGAAGGTGCGGTCCTGCTGTCATTTCTGCCCTTGGCACTCCCTGTGCCAGCGCTAGCTGGTACAACTGCGCACTGAGTTGGATCAGGAACTGATCTGGATAAAAACCAACCTTTTCTTTCGGTCCTTTTGCTTTTCAGCTGCATCAGTTTCCTGTTCTGACTCACTGTGTTGCCTACAAGCCAAAAGGAGCTAGAATGTGAAGCAAGGAGCAAAATGAACACCATAATCGGCAGCTTGTTCCAAAATTGGTTTAAACAAATTGTGAGACTGCAGGCAGAGATGGAATTTCAGCCTTAACTTCTCAATTTCCTTTGGGTTTTTTGAGCGGTATGGATGTTACAACATAGCTATAATGTTCCCATTACAAATCTCTGATATGTATTAAATTACTGCCTTTATATTGTCTTGAGTTTCGCATAGTACTTGTGGTCTGGCTGTAGATTCTGTCATTGTAAAACCCCGATCTTGCCGTAAGCTCTGAGGTTCACAGCACAGTGCAGCTCATTACATGAAATGGGCTTAACTGACTTTTTAGAAACATATCTGTGTTCTGTAGCAGGTGATATGCAATGCAGCTTTGAAGATTCACTGTCGCTTCCAGCTACAAACAACAACCTCAGACGTTTGTGTCCTCATGACTGGTGCTTAGTAGATTATGGAGTGTAAATTAAAAAAAAAAAAAAACAAAACAAATAGAAAGAAAATCATGACAGTTATTTCCAATCAGATATGTCATCTTATTCTTCTTTTGGTTAGCAAAACAGGTTAACAACTCTTATCAATATCAAGGTACATGATAAGGAAGATAAATAATTCAGAGCTTTGAAAGATAGCTCCCAGAGATAATTAAAAGATTCCAAAGCATTTTAATTAGTAGGCTGAAAATATTAGAAATTAATACGAACTGCTTTGGTGTCTTCTGTGGCTGGTCAGATTATTTTTTGAAATCCTAGAAGTCTTTTAAAAATACAGCTCAGAATGAAATGTTTTAGGATTTTATTTCAAAATTTTCTTCACAGTAAAGAAGAACTGGATATTGTTAACTTCCTTGTCTATCCTTAAAAGTGTCCCTAGAAAGAGGCAGCTTGGGAAAAAGAAGCTGTCACCAGCAGTTAGCTTCCTTGCTTGAAACTTCTCTGGACTTGAGAAATAACAGCTAGCTCCCTGTTTTCCCATAATTTTTGGCACTCTCCTCCCATCATAGCTTTAATTCTAATAACCTTCAAGCTTTCCTATGTTCTGTGCACATTACTATGCTATCCTAGATCTATTCAACCTTCTCTCCTTGAAGGACTTGCTGATCTTTTGAAGCTTGAGCCTCTCCTTAGGGACCAATAGACATTAAATGTTCTCTAAAGGCTCCTGTGATTCCTTTGAAGCACCATGTACATGTGTCTGCTCACAAGATCTGTTGCCATTGCCAAAGAAATAATCTGTTTATCCACCTCTCGAGCATCCATGTCTGAACTGGTCCTGCTGGGCTTCCTAAACAATCAGTAGGGACCTATTCATTATAGTTAAGGAAGCGTAGCTATAGCTTACCACATTTCACTGCCTAAATAGATCTAAATGATGAATCTATTTCAGATACTTCCATTGATTCTGCTGTAGTCTGGCAGAAAAACTCAGATGCAGACTTGTAAAGCTGGGTGCGATAAATTCATGCTTGGTAAGCAGATGGTGTAAACTCCATCCTTCAGGCCCTGTAACAGCAAGCGGTTCGGGCTGTCAGCGTACTCAGGTGCTTGAGGGCAAAGCTCAGGGGGTGACACCACCTCACAGAGAACAGCTCTGAAACACCAGCCTGCAGCGACAGCCATGGTGGGGCATTCAGTGTTGGGGTTTTTTAAAGCACGATCATCTAGTCTGACCACAATGTAAACTAAAATTTCACTCACGAATCCCTGGGTCTAGTTCCCCCCTAAGCCCGCGCTGAGGTGAGGCGCGCTGTGAGGAGGGCGCTCCGCCTCCTCAGCGGGCTGCTCCGGGGCTTGCCGCCGGCTTTGACTTACATGGAACACGCCGACATTCGGGCTAATCTTGAATTGTAACTTCTCGAACGTTTTAAATGGAAACGAGCGCGTCTGGTCCTAGAGCGGGTACTCCGGGATGGCGGCGGGAGCTCCCTGTCACACACGGGGGAAACCCCCCTCAACACCCCCTCCACTCCCCCCCCCCCCCAGATGGCAGTGGAACTATCGGCTTCCCCGCCGCTGCCTCGCAGGTGAACGCGCGGGACCATACCAACCCCGTATCGCGGGGGGAGCGGAGGGCTTTCCTCCCCTCCGCCCGCTCTTGCACCGCTCTGGTCCAAAGCAGCCAGGCGAACAGCCGAGCCCGCAGTGAGGGCTGCGAACGGCGGTTGGCCGGGCAGAGCTCTTGGAGTGGTAAACCTCTCCCTCCTCCCCCTCCCTTTTGCGCGCGGAAGTGGTAGTTACCTTCCCCTCCCGCTGCTGACCAACGGGCTTGACTGCAGCAAAATGGAACGTACCAATCCCTCCACGGGAGGGGGGGTGTGCGGGGGAGAAGAGGCGGAGAGGTGTGGCGGGAAGCGCTGTCCTGCCAAAGGGCGTCCGGCCGCCCTGTGCTTCCCGACGGCCACCGACGGCCGCTCCGTCCGCGCCGGCGAGAGGCGGCGCCTCCCGGAGGCACGGCCGCGGGGAGCCCGGGGGCCGCAGGGTTAATGGGCCGGGCGCAGCCGCCGCGAAGGGGGGGAGGAAGGGCGAGTCCCGGTCCCTCCCCCCTCAGAGTGTGCGGGGTGTGTGTGTGAGCGGCAGCGCGCGCCGCGCCGTGCGTGTGTGGGAGGCCGAGGGGCAGCAGCCGCCGCCACCGCCCGGCCCCAGCGCCGTCCCGCCCGCCCTCCCCGCAGCGCTCGGCGGGAACCGCGCCAGCCGCTCTCCCCGCCGCGCCGGGCGGCTCTGATGCCGCCGCGGGGCCGGTGAGTCCGCGCCTGGATGCTCATCGCCTTCTCCTCTCTTCCCTCCCGCAGGCGGCGGCGGCAGCGGCTCCGGCTCCTTCTCAGCTCCCGGCCGCCTCCGGAGGGATGCTGGAGAAACTAGAGCTCGAAGATGAAGGTAAAAATTCAAGGGGGGGGCGGGGCGGGGGACACCCACACAGCCAGCGGGAAGGCAGCGGGGTATCCCCGACGAGGAGCCCGCCCCGGGAGGGGGTGCCCCGCGGAGCTGCCGCCTGGGCGGGTCGCAGCCCTTCGCCGGTCGGTCCCTTTGTCCCGGGGCCGCCGCTTGGCCCGCACGGCGCTCGGAGCTCACAATGTGCAGTCCCAGCCAGCCGGGGTCCCTGGCGCTGGGGGAAGGCAAAGCTTCGTGGCATCCCCTCCTCCTCCCTTTAAAACACTCATTCTCCTCGAATACGTCTGCGATACCAAATATAGACTTTGAGAGCGAGGTGCAAGCAATGATGGAAAGCTTTTTCAGCGAAAGCTTCTGCTCCTTATGGATATGCATACATCTGTTTGAAGCGGACAGCTGTAAACTACATTTTCCTTATGTGGCTGCTCTCTTGGGTTGTTCTTCGCTGCCCTGCTAAGAGCTGCAGTTCTAACAGAGCGTGCTGTTCTTGATAGGGAAACTCCTGGCAAGTTTTTGTATCTTGCAGACACTAAGCTGTGCTGTGGAGGAGCAGGAATGTATTTTATCGAATTTGCACAAAGCATTCACTTACCTCTGAAAGATCCGTATTGAGGACCTTGAGCTTTTAAGTTTTCAGAAAGGATCAGATTAGCGGATGCAAATGTGGACGCATAGCTAATCTTAATGCTCGGGATTGTAAAGTGGCTGAGACTTTATGGGATGTGTTTTGCTGTAGTTGGTAACTGCTGTTGTAAAATGTAGGACAAATATTTAAGGAAAACTTTGAAAATAGTAGGCTGAGTCATTCTGCGAAAAGAAAAATCTAAGCCGGTGTGCTAATAAGCAGCTTCTTGGTTACTAGCAAGCTTTCTACAGTTGTGGAACTGGGCTGAAAAAGCAACACCTTTTATATTAACCTTTCTGTGTGTGAGAAGAGGAAGTTCTTCGCAATTGGATTCTTTAAGCTTTATTTTTGAGTACAGACAGAGTTGGAATTGCAGTGAAATACTTGTGCCTTTGTGAATCCTGAATATGGTCAAACTTGACTATTTGTTGCAAGGGATTTATTGCTAACTTGTAGGTTTTTTTTCCTCTGATTGCTTAACTGTTTTTACTTAGGCCTTTTTTTTAATGCATGTAGTTAGAAAGTTATCAGCCTTCCTTTTTACATAAAGCTTGTTACAGCTAGGTAGGAGATCCTAAAACATGCTGAATCACTAATAGTTAAGCCATTTTAAAAGCTACCGTAAACATCTTAGAAATTTAGATCTCTGAAAAGCATGATTACGTAAAAAAAAAAAAAAAACAACACAAAATTTTGAAATGCCTTTATAATTTCAGCAGTATAGCATAGTATTATTTGGAGGCACTTGAGTAGGCTGAATGTCTGCATGTGTCTTCTAAAACAGTGTAATAAGATAACCTGAGTTCTTCAGGAGGTTTGAGAATTTTTTTTCCCCTGGTTTTCAAGCTTCTGTTTCACTTTGTATCTCAATCAATTTAGCTTTAAAAGCAAGGCTTTGTCTATGGGTACTCAAGGTGGGTGGGTGAGAGCAGTTCAGGGATCTGTCAGAAGATCATGCCTAATAGCAAACCTGCGACCAGTTTGAAGTAGTATGTGACTTTTGACTTTCAGACTTAATGAAAACCTAGTTTTATGCCTAATTTTAAAGCTGAGTGAAAAGGATATAGAACTGTATTCAGAAGGAAAGATGTAAGTAAAATTAAGAGTGTGAATGTTGGACCAAATCTTAGAATGCTTTTATATGAGGAGGCCTATGGAAGGATAATCACAGAAAATGGAGATGCAGGTGGAAATGCAGCAGGATAGTTGCAGTACGTGTTTTATGACCTAAATTTTTGCACCAGTTGCTCTGGTTGTATTTGTGCTGATATTGGAGGTGGGGGAGTAAAATGATATCTGGTGGTGTCCACTTTTTTTGTTGGGTGGCAGTAATAAGTGCTCAGGAGTCGAGAAACTTCCTTGAAATCTTCATTTCATGAAGTGGCTGTGGCCACACTGTAACTGATGATCTTTTGTCAAACTTACAGTCTGTCCACTGGTACCTAAAACTGTGAGTTAAATGAGAGGTTTGAAACTTGTTTCGAAACTGCTTTTCTGACTGCTTCTACTTCTGCCCGTTTCCTTGTGCTAGCTTTCTGTATCCATCAACAGTTGCTAACTATCTTGTGTATCAAATTATGCTGCGGCTTTCTTGAAACAGAGAGCTTAATAAAAAGAGCTGAAAAACTGGTCTCAATGTGTGCACTGAATGCTATCCAGTATGCTGAAATGGATTTTTGTTTGTCACTCTCCTCAAAGGTCACACAAATGAGAATGTGAAAGCAGAGAAGGCATTCATTTAATTTGGATTGTAATTAAGAGGGTTAAATTGAAAAAATGGTACTAGAAAGATTTATAGTCTAAGTAGTACTGTAATGAAATATGCAGAGTCTAGCCTGATGATGTGATTTCCAAATAAATGGGTGCTGTCAGCTGAACAGCATTTTTTCCATTATATGCATTATATACAAAGAATGTATATAAACTATTTTGTACATAATTAGGGTGCACAAGGTGTTATTGCAGAAAGAAGTGCTGGTCATCTTTTTGGTTTGAAATGTCTCTACCTCATATATCTGGCTGGATTCTCTAGTATCACTGCAGCTTCTTATTGGTTGGTCACTAGTTCTGACTAGCATTGGCTTAATAATAATGTTCTTGTGAAGTGTAAGGGCAAATCTTGGTGGGATGTTGTTAAACAGCATCAACTGCACTACAGCTGAGATAAGATGGACTATAGGCTGATTATGGACACAGAGGAGAAGGACTGGATAGGCCAGTGGATATTTGTTTTATTTAGGACTCCCTAGAGGACCTTTGTTCCCACAGCAATCAGAGCAGGAAGGTAAAAAATCTCATGTAAGAAGCCCCAAGTCACTTTTTAACTGAAGGGTGCTATATTTAAAAACAAAAAGAAAACTTGATAGGGTAAAATATTCTGAACTTATCCTGCTAATTGTTCCTTAGATTGGAATGACCTACCTGTGTCGCCTCAAAAAGGATGAAAGCTACCTGATGATGAGTGTGGAGTTTCCCAATGTAGTCTGAAGTAGGTTAGTGTTGAGACATCTCTCCCAAATGTATAGAAATGATCAAAACCTGCTTATCTTTATACATACTCTGGTTTTGCTTGTTCAGCTCTAGCGTTTGTGCGGTCACGTTTCTATATTAAGGTTGCTTTTACTTCTGATCAATGTCAAGAGTTGTCCTGGGTTTTTATTTTATGAAGGTTACTATGAGCTTGGAAAAGAGCAAGGAGAAATTATTTGGAAGATCTAATATGAAAAAAGGGCTTTAGTTAACAATTTACAGTTACTAGACTTGATTTGTTGAGGTGGAATTCCAGAAATGGTTGTGTTCCCACAGCTACCTGTGCTGTGAGAGGAGAAACTGGACTGGAGTAGCAAATGAGTTGCAAACGCATGCCTGTCAATTGTATTGATTTAATTGGTATAGTGTTAGTATGTTATTTTGGAAACTAGTTTTATTGCAATGTTGGCTCTCATCCATGTTAATCTCTTCCATTTGCTCGGTCTGGCCAATAAAGTAGTAGCTACTGAAAGCAGAATTAACTACTTTTCTGTAATATCTGCTACCTCGGAATATTTCCTACAGACAGCGTAAAGTTAATTGCAGGGTTCTCCTGTATCAGTGCTCAATTCCTAGTCTGGAAAAGAATTCTGCAGAGTGCGTGCACCAATTGTAGCACCAGCATCATGGGACTGATGCACTTGCTCTTGAATGCTCTACTTCTCTGGATCATTGCACAAAGCAGCATTTAGACAGTTATTTGATAAACAGTTTGCATTAGAGTGGAATCTCTCCTAGTAATGCTCTGGCCTTCATCTCACTCTTCCTGTAGCATCCATCTCTTCTGTCTCATGCTCGTTTTTGGCTGTCTCCTGAAATAGGCTTTCACTAGTAATTGCATCTCCTCTTAACCAATTGTTGTGTCTGGGTTCATTCCGTCCCTGCTCTGCAGATTTTCTTACTGTTTCTTATTGAAGTAGTTTCTTGTGGAGATGTTCTTGTCTGCCAGCCTCCCGCTGTCAACTGAATATCTGAATAAAGGTATGAAAACAGATGTCATGTTTGGGCCGAAAATAGTTAAAACAAGCTTGTAATAAAATGCATGTTGATGTGCCTACTGGACTTTGTTTAATTCTTAAGGCTGAAGAATCAAGTGCTCACTTTAGTTGATGGTAAAGTTAAGGTGTTCTTTCGCAACTGTAATTCATTTCTTATAAACATTCATTATGTGATTGTTAAAGCTTATGCTCTCTGGAGTACAGAAACATCATTTTGCCCACAAGATGTTCTTTGAGATATCAGGATACATGGTGATAGTGACAGGGGGTGTTTTACGTGAAGTTTTCCATAGCAGATTAGAATCCTAAATGGATATAGCAAGAAATTGTTAAGCAGTGATGGCAATTGTTATTAAGAGACTTCATATGGTTTTAGAGTTTGGGATTATTTTCTCTTCCTGCTTTAGAGTTACGTTGTGATGTAATATAAGAGGCATAATAGCAGATTCTAATAAATCTTATAACTTCTTAGTGCTTTTTATCCTGTCCATCTGATCGTTCATACTGAACAGTTGCATCTGAAGCTATTGACAACTGCTTATTCCACTGAATTTACTCAGTTTAAATTTTTCTGTCCGCGTGATGGGCTTTTCTGTGATGTACTTCCTGGAGTTGTTAAAGAATAACGTATTCAGGGTATTCTAATGTTCAGCTTTATTAGTTTATGCAAGAAGTGATGATTAAGTTGCGCCAGGGGAGGTTTAGATTGGATATTAAGAAAAAAATCTTCATAGAAAGGGTTATCAGGCATCAGAACAGGCTGCCCAGGGCAGTGGTGGAGTCACCATCCCTGGAGAGGTTTAAAAGGCATTTAGATGAGGTTCTCAGGGACATGGATTAGTGCTAGAGTTAGGTTAGGTTATAGTTGGACTTGATGATCCAAAGAGTCTTTTCCGACTGGAATGATTCTATGATTCTAAGTATTGTGCATGGGTCTTCTTGTCAGCCCAATGTTCACTATCTCCAAGCAGCCCTGTTTTCCTGCTCCTACATAAGATACAGCTCTCTTAGTCTTAAAATGAGGGAAGCCCTATTCTGTCTTCACTAGGAAATAACCAGTTCGTAGCAGCTAAAGCATGCAGAGTAGTAACCAGTCTTACTCAGGAAACAGAACTTACCAAACTGGGAATTGATGTTGTAGTACAACAAAAGATACCGCACTGTTACACAGGATATGCTCTAAAACTCTCTGCTTTGGGTCTTGGGGGATGCAGGAACTTCTTGATGGAAAAGCTTTCATAAAATTTTAATGTGGGCAAAACATTTTCCCTAGCCTGTTCTTGGAAACAGTGAAACCATTCTGGCTCAGGCTTCCTAAAAGAAACTATGGAAGAAACGCTTACCATGGCAGTGAGTCCATGTAATTGCTTTGGCAAAGCTGCAAGCAACTGCAGGCAGTTTTACAAGGAAGTGTTGGGGCTGATCCTGATCAGTGCAAGAAGGACATGGACCTGTTGGAGAGCATCCAGAGGAGGCCACCAAGGTCATCTGAGGGCTGGAACAGCTCTTCTGTGAGGACAGGCTGAGAGAGTTGGGGTGTTCAGCCTGGAGAAGAGAAGGCTCCAGGGAGACCTTGTTGCAGCTTTTCCGTACTGAAAAGGGGCCTGTAAGAAGATGGGGACAGACTTTTTAGAAGGACATGTTATGATAGGACAAGGGGTGATGGTTTTAAACTAAAAGAGGCGAGATCTGGGCTATAAGTGAGGAAGAAATGTTTTACACTGAGGGTGGTGAAACAGTGGCTCAGGTTGCCCAGAGAGGTGGTGGATGCCCCATCCCTGGAGACATCCCAGGCCAGGCTGGACGGGGCTCTGAGCAACTTGATCTGGGTGAAGATGTCCCTGCTCATGGCAGGGGTGGCAATGGATGAGCTCTGGACGTCCATTCCAACCCAAACTATTCCATGATTCTGTGATTGTGTCCAGGTAGTGTTGTGCCTGCACGATTTGCAAATATTATCTTCCAAGTGAGAGCTGTTATTGGCCAACAGCTATGTGTGAGGAGTATTAAGACAACTTGGTACTCTCCTACATTTGAAAGGCATTACTGCTTCAGGTGTATGTATACATGTTAGTATCTGGTGGCCAATGTGAAGTGCTGTTTTACAATAATCTTTACTAGCTGTGCTTGCTAGCGCTGTCCCTGTTATCTGCATCAGTTGAGGGATAATGTCTACTCTGCTAGTAACTTCCATCCAGAACTACTTTGATCCAGAAGCTATTTGGTTTGATAGTGGGCTGTCGCAGTTAGTAATAAACTGCTTGATATAAGGTCGAAGACTTTGGACAGCATAATCTCAAGTCCCAAGTGTCCTGAGACCCCTCTGGTTTAGAGATATTGAGTGTACGGCATTGTGTGCTTGAGTAACGATAGACATGGAAGATGTGACAATCAGCGTTGCCTTATAGGTGACTACACGGTGCTGTTTCTTGTCGGGGACTGCTTTCCTGAGCATTGGGGGGACTGAGTAGAGTCCTCAAGAAACTTCTAAGGTGGTGATCTGCAATATTCTATCTGATTGACCTCTCCAATGCTCTGAGTATACCGGGAGGACAGTATAGATTAAACAATATTACTGTCTTGGTAGTTTGATTACCTCAACTGTTAAATTTGGCTGTCGTGGTCCAGTCCGTGCTCTTGGAAAACTTAGTGCCCTTGGACGTGACTGAGCAGTAAATGAAGGTGACTTGGTTTAAGCTGAAGTAATGCCAATGTGACAAGAACGCTAGCAGAATATTTGCATAAGTTGGCTCAATCTAGCTATTGCTAAACAATCATAAGAGGTGTTTCTGCTGACTAATAATCTGCCACAGATATGACTGCCCTTTAAGATAGGTCTTTCTGTAACAAGTACTGTTTTCAGTAACTTGAGGGTGGATGAGCCCAGGGCTTTGTGGAGCCTTTCTTTAATTCAGGTCACTTATATCAGCATGGCTTTTTGTTAGGAACTTGCTCTTTGGGTAACACTTAGACTGTCTGCAGTTACTTTATTGATTTGAACACTTTGACTTCCAGAGCTTCCAGCTGTACTAGCATTACATGGGTTTGTGAGGAAATAACTAGGTCCAAAACACCTTAAGGAATGTAGCATTTCCAACATCAGTACAGGAGTTAATGGTACTGTTTGTCACAACAGTTCTTGCATCTTGAAACAAAATATGCCTCTCTATAGCAACACTGTTTGCTTTTGGATGCATATGTGGTGGGCTTTACCGTGGCTCTTCTGTGAGCTGAGAAGACAGACAGAAGGGAAATCTGGGAGTTCAGGGGAAAATCCTCTTGTGGAAGAGTTGTACTAATGGCTAATATTAACATCTAGGCAAAGCAGTTTAATAAGAACACAAGCATAACTATGCTAGAGTTCCATTTGACTTTTGGGTGTCCAGCTTGGCATCTAGATGGAGCTTTGGAAACCTTAAATAATCCCATCCTTCTAAGAGTGGACCATATCTAAGAGTTTTTTCGAATGTGCTGTAGATATCGTCAGGGTAGCTTTTGAATACTACTTGAGTACATGTAACTAGGTTTTAGATTCTGTCCTCCTCTGCTGAATTTTATGTGGATTTTGCTGTTTTACATGAACCAGTTTGGTGGAGAATTTTATTGTTAGTTAAACTTTGCTAATTTTGACTGTGGCAGAAATCTGCTTTTCTCTGTATTGTGAGTGTTTAGTTCTGACACTGGGCATTTTCAGAAACAGAATCAAACTTTCTTTTTATCTACTATTCCCTTACACTGTAGTATTATTTTCTGCTGCTTAGTTTGATGAATTTCTATTGACACAAACACACAGAGGAAGGAGATATCTGAGGTGCTAGAGAAGAAACTGGGATGAGCATAGAAAAGGGCCATTCATGAGACCAGGAATGTAGAACTTGTATTAAAGCAGGAAACTAAAAGGCTTTGCTCATTTAGCTTCATAAAGGAAAGCCAAGAAGGGATGTGATAACACTGTATGTATGAAAACATCCTGTAGGGGGTGGGAATGGAGTAAACACCAAGGAGGAAAATTAACTGAAGGACAACAATGGCACAAGAACAAATGGATATAAACTCTTCTTGTGTAAGCTTTGAAATAATATTCTAACTTCCGTCATAGTTCTGCAGAAGTAAGTTTGTAGAACAGACTTCTAATGCTTAAAATCACTTCAGAATGGAGTGGGATCACTCGGTGAAAGGGATTGTGTGGTTGCCTTTAACAGAAGACCCTGAATGCTGTAGTGCAGAAGGTGAACGGTTTGCTCTGCTCTCTGCAAGCAGTTGCATGTATCTCTCCTGCTGTACTCTTGCTTGATCTCCCTAGTATTTTTTAGTTAGTTACTTTTTAAAAACAAACAAAACAAAACACCAAACCCAGCAGTGCCCTGGATGGACATCATACGAGTTTAGAGGAAGATCAGCTTTGGGTGAAGTTGCAGTTTATCTGTGATATAGAGAATGGATCAACAGAACTTCTAAACTAGCTTCCAGTATCCAAATATACTGTATTGAATATGTATTGGATCACACCTACCTTACCTAGGAAACTGCTAATTCTCTCTCTGTATAGTATCAAGCCACGCCTGCCATTAGGTAAATATCTTTAGGAGTATATTGAAGCGGAACACTTCATAATTTATTGAAGTGTGCATACAGATTCATTAATTGTAATAAGAAATAGCAATAGCAGCTATTTAGTAAATGTTGGCGTGCATAGGTGAGGAAGGTGAAGAAATGTGTAATGGGAGACTGGAGAGAAATGAAAATGTAAATACTGAATTATTAAAAGCTTCAGGTTGAGATATTGTAAGTAGTTGTTCAGGATTTGAGGACAACAGTTTTAGACCTGGCAAAACTGTTTCTTCAACAGACATACTCCAAAGTCCTTAAGACTTAAACCTAAAAACTTATTTTTTCTTTACAGCATTATATAAATTATGCTTTGAGTTTGGATTGCCAGTCTTCAGTGGAAGATCTCCTAAAGATTAGATACTTGCCCTGTTCAGTATATGACTGTGGCTTGTGGAGATGTTGTGTACTCATCTTGAAAATGCTTGTCTAGTGAATAACACTTTGGTTAAGCTGCTTGTTTAGATTTTGTCTAAAACTAATTCCTAAAAGACTTAAATGGCCATCTCTTTTCCAAAGTGTGCCATCTTTGTATGTAATAGGACTTACGTTTGCTTTAAAGAAATAGCAGAAGTTCAAATTGTTTACCCATCTTCCAGTATAGATACTAAGGATACAGGCTGGTTTATTCTTTCATTAGTTGCATACCTAAAACCTTCCTTGAATTCAGCTCTCCAGCATATGGTTCCTGATATTAATATTCAGAGGCTTAATACTATTTTTAGTTTCTTGTGTTTCATGGCCTGTGTCTCACAATCTTGAAGAGCATGCCTGCATTCCAGACAGGCGACATCTTAAATTAGATCTTTGTTTGGGATGCTTAGGGAAAAAATCATAGTGCTTGTTGTCAAGGGAAGATCTTGAACATGTTTTAGAAGAGTCTTCAGGTCAACTTATTCTTTATTGTGGTGAAAAATCTTAGAAGCACTGTTAGGTTGCAGGCTGAAGTTACTACCTTTATTCACAACACCACAGTGGTGTAGCTTTCCTCAGAGTACAAATCTTTAACTTTGACTGAAAGTTGATTTAAGTGATTGTGGGCTGTTTCAAAAGTATGCCGTTGGACTTCTGATACTGTTTACCAGTCAGTCCTTAAACAAGGCAGATCTTGCTTGTAAACAAATAAGCTTCTGTGCCTGCCTGGACAAAAGAAACCTCAGTTACTATGATTAGCTCTGGAATGAGAAGTTTTCTTAAGATGCTCATCACTTTTTGTCTGCCTGAAGTCTCACATAATCATTTGCTTATCCACACTACCTGTGGAGAGCTACAGTAAAAGCTGTTGACTTCTCAGCCCATTTACCAGGACTTACTGACTTAAAAAATAAGAAACAAAATTCAGTGCAGGATTTTGAATTGTGCTACGAGTACAGGGAAGATTGAAAACACAATCTGAATCTTTCATTGTTTCAGGCAGCAACTTGTATTAGTTTTCTTACAAGTCTTTACTTCTTCGAACTTCAGTAGTAGCCGAGATATTTGAGCCGTAAAACCAGCAAAGTGGCTTGTTTGTAGTATTCTCAGGAACTAACAGCCTTTTCTGTTCTTCAGTAAAGCAGGATGTGCTTGTGCAGTTGCAGATACTTGTTAAAGAAGGAGACTGTACAGTGTCCTGAGGTTGCTTTGTTCTGTCTGACCAGCTTCTGGAATGCGTTAATAGCTCTCTAACAGCTGGGGTGGTTTGGTTTTTTGGCTTGCTGGTTATTTTGTTTAAGCAAACTGTGACTTTCTTCCCTACTTCTGCTATAGCAGATCAAATTAGCAACAAGGTAGATCTTTCTCAGTAGTAGTGTTATTTAGTGACTTCCCTGATTTGCACTCATTCAGTTGAGTGTTCCTTTCTGGTTCTGATATTCTCTGATATTCTGAAATCAGGTTGAAGATATTGTGAGGTTTAAAGTCTTGCAACCATTTCTAACTCCTACTGTGAACACTTGGAAGCATGTTCTCTTCCTGGTTTGAAGATCACTGAGGAGAATGCTGAATAAAATGAAGCCCATATCATCTGAGTCCCTCCTGCAATGTTTTCCCCATTGAAATATCGAGCTACTGCTAAAAGCTTTTCCAGAGTAACTAGTAGAAAACTAAAGATGTGATCAGGATGTCTCTTTTGTCACTGAAACCGCTTTTCTGTTCAATATTCCTTCAATAGTTTTTGGACATGGTGAGCAGTTCTAGCTTAATTCCTCAGAAATGAAGGTTTCAAACCAAACCTGCTCTGGCAGGAGCATTGGACTAGATGATTTTTGAGGTCCCTTCAAATGCCTAACATTCTGTGATTCTGAAACGTCAGTTCTCTGAAGTTCTGTGGAAGTGGGAAGAGAGTGTGCTTCCTAAAACTTACCTGTACAGAGGAACTCTAGCAGGAGCTTGCACCTGTTCTGCACTAGCCGATTCACATAAAATGGACCTGGCAAATGTTTCAACTTGGAGAAGAGTTTGAACTGGAGCTCCTGCCTCCTTAAAAACACACAGTTGTTATCCAGTCTTGCAAACCCGCTGGAAAAGAAGACATCTTACTAGTTGAGATTACGATTGGAATGGCTTGTTTTGCAGCTGCCTTGTAGTGATTCTGTCATATTTTTTCCACATGCAGTGGTATCCACGCTTGCTTTGAAATTAGTGTCTCAAGTGTATTGTGATTTTTTTTTTATTATTATTATTATTTTTATTTTGTGTCCACCTTTTTTTAATATTATTATTTTCCATCCAGTTGATTGTTTTATCAGGAGTAAAAACTGAACTGTTCTTGACACAACCATATTGGCTTTCTTTGCTTTTGGTGAGCTGCTTTTGTAGGTGCTTACAAATACACTGGTTTTAATAACTTGCTTCAGTACATACCTAAGAATTCTGACTGATTTTTAATTTCTTTGACTCTTCTTTTGACTGTTACATTATCTTCTCCTTCATGAACTTGCAGAGTTCAGGAATGGTTGTTTTCAATAAGGGTGACTCCTGTTTACACAAGTAATGACTTGCTGCCTCTGCATCAAGCAACTCCTTGTGACAAGGGGAGAAAACATCTTAATTATGTTAATGATCTAAAGTGACTGAAGAGTTACACAAATGCTAGAATGAAGACGCGCTAAATTGTGTGCGAAAAGGGTGTAGATGCAAGCAATCCTGAATAGTGTGTTAAAAAGTGCCTTAAGTAATTATGAATATATTATAATTATTGAACTGAAATGTTTTAAGATGTGTTATGGTTTCTTATAGCTTGTCACTATTAGAAACGGTTAACCTTTTTCTGAAGACTTGGGCAATGAGACTGTGTGCACTTATTCCTCTATACATTGTTGCTTTCCTGTTAATTCACCTACTCTCCTCTCTTACTTTGTGCACCTTTACATCCTCTTCCTATTTGTAGGATGAATTACAGTTAGCAGGGTAGAGCTTACTGAAGCTTTCTAATGTTATGTTTGTGTGCTCATGTTTCTTTTTAGAATCCTTCTTAGCATGTTATGTATTCCTGCTGTAATATGTAATCGAATTAATCTTGGATCACTGAAGAAGCTTATGATACTGATCTCTGGAAACACTTCCTATCACTTATTCGTATCAGGGTATCATATCTGTAAACTTACTATGATCTTTCTTTAGCTGCCAGCTCATGCGTTCCTCTAGATCAGGGTGGGAAATGTTCAATCTGCAACATCCATATCATATAGCCTGTGGCTGCATGAATAATGCTAATGTGTAATTTTTATGTGTGGTCTGCCAGGATATTTTAAAGCTCTTTGCAGCTTCCAGAAAGAGGAAAAAAAAAAAACCCCAAACTTGTTTCTGTCACTACATCCTCTCTTTTTGGTTCTTTGCATTTGAAATCCCTTCAGCTTCTGACAGAATAATCAACTCCTATTGCTGTCATCATATAACGTCCTATGTATTAGACTTTAAACCTGTCTGGGATTTTTTTTCCCTTCTGAAATTGGAAGTAGTCCTTTGCTAGCCTTGGTTACCATCTCTGCAAAATAGTTGTGCTGAGCACGTTCGAAAAACTTATTCATTTTTTATCTCCTGCCACTTAGAGCGGGAATCCTTGGAACTGTCTCTTCCCACTTTTTTCATCTCTTTTTACCATTCAGTCCTATCCCATGACTGATTACACGGGTGGTTATTTTAGTGGGATTTTTTTTTTTCTGAGAAGAATTTCCTCTTGAATAAACAAACAGAAATCAAATGATACAGTACAACATCACTTCTTTTTTTTCTGTGCTTGCCCTTCTTAAACTATATTAGTATTCTTCTCCTCCCAAGTCTGACACTGATTCAGCTTATGGTGTCTTTTTTCTTGTCCACTGTTTTCAGTGTTCTTGGCACTTTAGCAGACAGCTCAGCAGACTGAAAAGTCATGCCCTCTTACTGCATTATTCTGTTCCTTGTGCTTCTCTCCCAGTCCCTCAGTTCTCATGCTTTTCACAGGATATACCATGTACATTTTAATTAGTCTCTGTATCATTCAAGCCTATCTAAAAATCTAACAAATTAGTCATATTTCTCTTGTAGAAGGCAGGTTGAAATAAAGCAGTTGCTCATGATCACAGCAACACAGTGTACACAGCCTAGTAATGGATTCCTTTTCACAATCTGTTCCTGTCTGTGCCTTAGCAGAGAAATGTTAAAATCCTACCTTAACATTTGATCCCGGGAATGCTGTTCTTGAAACCCCACTTCTTCATTCAGATTCCCCTGAAATTTCCAGGGGTTGTTGGTGAGCTTGTAGAGACTTCTGAGGAATAGTTTGTGGTTCTTAGTGTTGCTGTTGCTCTTGGAGTGGATTAACTATATCCATTCTGCATGTTTTTTCAGACCTAGTAGAGGTGTTGTGTTTATGACTTCCACCAGAACTTCATCTCCTGCATTGTGAAGGCTGTGGGAGAGCTTATCAAGGATATTAAGGAACTAATTCAGGAAGTTCAGGCTGGGGGCGAACAGAAACTTTATAGCCAGTTTTGGTGACAACTTTCAGATAAAAATGCAAGCAGAAGAACAATTCACAAGGTTAATGACATCTTTTACCTCTTGTGTACTCTGCCAAGCGTTATCTATAACGGGAGGGTAACTCACGCTGGCTTATTGAAGTGATTAGTCACCCTGGTGTCTTCTGGCACCATTTGACATAGCTAAGCTGATCTCATGGCTGGCTGCCACTCCAAGGATGGTGTCCTTGTGCTGTACAGCTTGTAGTGTAAGGAAAGGGCAGGAATAGTCTGTTTACCACATGGCTAGATATGGGAGCTGATAGACCTAAAACTGATGCTATCAGGAAGCTGATAATTTGTGACAAATTCAACTTTTCCAGCCAACTTGTGGGACAGTTCTGTATAAATGCGGTAGCAATGTGAGGGAGGGAATGGAGCCACAGAGCCAGCATGGAGGGATCAGCGGCTGCTGCTACTGTGCTGTGCTGCTGGGTCTGCTGTGGAGCCGCAGCTTTAGCCCTGGCCTTTGGAAAGGGAGTTATTCTGGATTTGCCAACAAAGAAATGCTGGCTAGGGATGTGAAAAAGTTCTCTTTTAAACTGCAGCTTAAGCCAGATGTGCATGAAGAACTCTCCAATTCCCATCTTCACCGTGATGATATATGTTTGTCTAAGTTGTTTTATTTTTATGTCAACAAAAGACTTAATTATTTTACCTGATTAGGTGATATGAGAGAAGACTGTAGAGTGCTTTTGCTGGTGTGACACCTCTTTTAGTACAGTTTAACAGTATAATTATACCAATAAACTTCACCTAATGTATTGCTGTTCAATCAGTTATGTAGTAAACATTGGGATGAAAAATGTATTTAGTCTCTAACTGTAACATATTAATTCTCTAATATCTGAAATGTGATATTCAACATGTTACTTTACTTTTTAAAAATAGGAGTGTGACTTGGAGTAACCTAGAGTATAGATATGTATGTGTGCAGTAACTAAAAAAACCAATGCTTTTTCCAGTAACTAGGTTATTTAGTACTCGTGAGAATATCACAAAAGCACATTTCTACTCTTTCCTCTTGCTTTTATCCACCACCTGAAGCGGCTGAGGGGAGGTGGTTGTGTTAAGAGCACTCGGGCTGAAGAGTCTGGTGTTGGGTGCCGCGAGTGCTCAGTTCTGCTGCTGTTAAGATAGCTCTCAGCTTTTAAAATTGCACAGTTTCCCAGACTGATTGTGGTTAAAAATCGGGGAGGATGATGGAGTTATTGTGTATGTATGTGGTTTCTGTCTTCCTTTAAGTTGTTCACCTGGCTAGACAGTTTGTTGAGTATATTTTTTACATACTGGTATCGTCTGTTTTTTCTCTGCTTTTTAAAGGGCTTTTCAAATTTGGCAGTTAACTGACATTTCTAAGTTTACTATGAAGTTATGCAAACAGTTATTTAGGTCCATAAGAAGGGTTCTTTGTGTTCTTCAAATGTTTGAGAATTACTAGAGCTGCCGGATCTCAACCCAACCATGAGGAGCAGGGGTGCTGTAGAGAGCTGCAGTGACATGATTGTGGGCTGTGGTGGAATTAACTCTTTAAAGCAGATGAGATAAAACAGTCTCTGTGGAACCTTATGTCCTCCTTTCAAATGGTCCTGGAACCACAGACTAAACTTGAAATGTGACTGGATTACCAGTACAAAAATACAAGGAGCATAATATAGCTGTAATATAAAATACAATAGGAAAGGTCATGATTTTGTGTTGTGTGGTCCAGGATCTTGTTGGGCCAGCCCAGTATGAATATAACACAGAAATACAGCCTGTAATTTGCAGTAAAATCTTTTGAGGAACCTCTATAGGTTTTAATGTCACAGTGTTTGAAAGCTTTTCAATATGCATGGACCATACGCGTTGCTGCATGTTCCTGTTCTCCATCTGCAGGCACTTTTTTTTTCCTCCTATTTTCTTTTGGAAGGTTTGAAGTTCAGAGGGGAAAGCTACAGTAGCAAAGCGCCTTGCATGGTGGCAAAGTGTGAGTGGAACTGAGGGTATCTGTTCCATAGATCTCTGAGGAGTTGGCTTCAATAATGCTGTGGAAGTTTCCCTTTCATTTATGAGGAGCGGTCAGATGATAGTTTTACCTTAGAGCTCTCTAAATAGACAGTTACACCTGGTATGAAGTCCCACTGTAAACTCTGAGTCAGTATTGCTGAGTAGTTAATCTGTAAAAACAACCAACCAACCAAAACCAAACAAAAAAACTGTGTTGTTTTTGTAAATAATGTTTATTGACGGAAATAAAAAGCTAAAACATATATAATACTACAGTGGAGGGTAAAAGGAAAGGATGGTTAGTAGATCGAGAGAGGTTCTCCTTCCCCTCTACTCTGCCCTGGTGAGACCCCATCTGGAGTATTGTGTCCAATTCTGGGCCTCTCAGTTCCAGAAGGACAGGGAACTGCTGGAGAGAGTCCAGCGCAGGGCAACAAAGATGCTGAAGGGAGTGGAGCATCTGCCTTATGGAGAAAGGCTGAGGGAGCTGCGTCTCTTTAGTTTGGAGAAGAGGAGACTAAGGGGGGACCTTATTAATGTCTCTAAGTATATAAAAGGTAAGTGCCATGAGGATGGAGCCAGGCTCTTCTCAGTGGCAAACAATGATAGGACAAGGGGTAATGGGATCAAGCTGGAACACAAGAGGTTCCACTTAAATTTGAGAAGAAACTTCTTCTCAGTAAGGATGACAGAGCACTGGAACAGGCTGCCCAGGGAGGTTGTGGAGTCTCCTTCTCTGGAGACATTCAGAACCCACCTGGACATGTTCCTGTGTGACCTCATCTAGGCGTTCCTGCTCTGGCAGGGGGATTGGGATAGATGATTTTCTGAGGTCCCTTCCAATCCCAAACATACTGCGATACTGTGGTCTTAAGTGCATAAAACTGGAGAATACAGTGGCAGAAATACAAATAGATTGATCTTCCATTCTAAAGGATCTCTACCTCTAAGAATAAATAAAATACTGATGCAGAGAGAGGCTTCACTCTGTAAAAGACTGTATGACAAGCCTCTTGACTTCAGATGTTAAGCTGTCAGAAAATCTTGTAACCTTTCAGGTGACTTCGCTTTGTGCTCTTACAAAATGCCAGCCATTACCAGCACCAGAGATTCAGATTTTTTTGCCTTCACCTGTGACTTGAGGAGAAGGGGCACACAGGGAGAATGTCCACTCGCAAAATAACTTTCAGATAAATCTTCAAGAAATAAGCTCTCTCGAGTTAACATCTACATGGAAATATACAGCCAGCTACTCTTCTCATCCCCTAATCCTGCTGTAGATTAAGGTGTCTCCTGTTGGGAATCTGCTCTGTCTGTGAAGCAACCGCCTTCCAGATCACGAGCTGTAGAAAGCTGAGGCTTGGCTGGAGCCACCATCTGAAGTCTTGATCTGAGATCTGAGCCAGAGTCCAGCAAATGTATTCCACAAAGCTTATCCGCAACTGCCTTTGCCATGCCAGGGCGATTGTGAGCATTAGTGCCATCCCACCTTCCGGTTCCTTGCAAGAGGTGTTGCAGAAGCAGTATGAGAAAGGCATCTGTCGGGCATCTGACAGAGGGAGAAGGAATGTCAAGGGCAGACAGTGCTTAGCACTCTTGCAACTCCAGTCCAGCTTCCAAGGGAGAGGAGGACTTGCTGAGAAATCTGTCATCTAAAATGTTGGGCTGTAGCATGTAGTCCTGTGTAGCCCATCAGTGTGACATAGCTTGTGATATCTTAAGCAGTAAATTACTGTAACTTGGGCTTCTGCAAATGAGGCTTCTTACGCAAATCTAATTTTGGATACCTCAGTCACTTCCTCAAGCAGGAGCCAAGATTTTATGTCACCTCTTGTTCATGTAGTACACTATTGTCATATCAACACCTGACTGTTACTGACTTTATGGTGAAAGAATGGCCAATATATATTCATAGCTCCTGCATATTAGGTGGATGATCTCCTATGCAAATCAGAGATGATATGCGGAGACTGAGTGAGATTTTTAAGTCAAGCTGAAAGGCGTCTGTTCTTGTCTGTCTGAAGGGAGTACTGCTCTGCAGGGACTGCATAAGACTGCAGAAGCTTTATGGTAGCCAGAAAGGATGAGCATTTATCGGAAGAACAAGTAAGACTGGAACTAGAAAACTAGTAGGTAATAAAGTCAAGATATTCTAATGGAGATTAGGGTGTTTATATTTGATTATTTGTATTTGCAGCGTGGTGGTGGTTGGATACAAACAAAAGCAGTACGTTTGTCCTCTGGAAGGTGAGAGGAACTGTAAAGGAGACCTGTGCAGGAAAGGCAGGGGTGAGTGCACCCCTGAGATGTGCTGAGCCTTCAGCTTGAGAGACCTTTTCTTTGTGCAGCTGCGTATACATAGTGCACATACAATACCTGTGCAAAGAATTAGGCCGCAACATCTGTTTAGTAATCCCAAGTAGATGAAGGTGTTAGAAGGTCTTAAATATCCTTTCCAACAGACACTTGATAAAGTCATGTAGGACATTTGAGTTAAATCAGTGCTACTTATGTTTTGCATGTTTAGTTAGTAACTAATAAAGCAGTGCATTATACTTATTTATAGTCTAAGGATTTCCTGTAGAAATAAACCTCAGTTCTAGCCGGACAACTGGGTCTTTGTTCAGATACTGCTGGAGTTTCCTAGCTATTCATATGGATGTTAAACAGTGCTCCCAAGTAAATCTTTCATACTTCTGAATATTTCTCATTGTAACTTTGCAGTGTCAGTTTGGGGAGCGGTTGCTTTGTGGTGCCTTCTCCAAGTTGGAAGGCAATGCAGGGTGGGTGGCACCTCACCAGTACCAGGCACCCTAAGTGGGTGAGGATTGTTGGGGTCCAGTTTAAATTGTGTTTGGGGTGGAAGAGGGTGGTAATGCCTTACTTGATTAAATCTGGTGACTGCCCTTACTATCGTGATACATTAAATTTGTGTAATTGTTGGTAGGATGGTGAGACTGTATTGACCAATGGTGTGCTCTGCTAAAAGTGTAAATTTTTTTCAGCTAAAAATAGTTGGTTGTTTTGCATTTTATGAACTATTTGAGGTGTTCCTATGCTTGTTTCTACCTGTAGCTACTTAATTGTATATAAAATTACATTGTCAAGGCTACAAACTCAATAGGAAGTACAGATTCAGAATTAGAATAGTAACTTCCCTGGGTACATATGCTTGTAGTAGTTTCTGGGTACTTGGTGTGAAGGTTTTGCAGAACCTCTTTCAGTCAGCGTGGGGAATAGATTTGGTCTGCTACTGATGCAGAGCTGTTGGAGCATAGTCTAGATACATCCCAATTGCTGCAGCAAATGAAAGGGGCAGGGGACCCAAACTGGAAGAAATTTGCTTCGTCCTGTTCTGTAGGCTGATTGTTGCAGTTTTTTGTGGTGCTGGGGAAGGACATGCCAGTGCAGTGTCTCTCTAGTGGTTACTGCTTGTGGCAGCAGCCCATCTTATTTTCTGACATTTAAGTGCTGTTCTCACTGCGTACTGTCCCATGGAAAAAGTTGAGACAGAAGAAATAAGGATTCCTGCATAGAGGGACTGCATTTATGGCTGTGGAAGCAACCTTAATTTCCAAAAGATCAGAGTTCTTGGTATTGTCATCTAAATGTTTTTACAATATTGTTCTTAATGCTTTGTGTCTTGTCCCCTCCCTGCTTCTCATTTGTATCTTTCAAAAGTAACAAAACAAAAAAAAAAGCCAACTAAAAGACCCCAACAAGTTGCTCTCTCGCAGGGTCATTAAATTCATTTTGTACAGGTAGTAGCTGCTTATGCTATTGCAAAAGTTGAAGGATAAGGTGTTAAAATATGATGGAGTTAAACAAAGGTTTCTCTGTCCCAAACTAAGCTTTTTAACTACTTCTACACATGCCCTTGACAAGTCAGTACCAGTTCCCCTTTGGGATCCTCTCATAAAGGTTGCTCCTCACCAGCACTTTCCAAGTCTGTCTGCCTAGTCCTTGCTCTGTCAATTCGCTCACGTGGTTTCCTAATGTCTTATCAATTTTTCCTTGTTCATGCTATTTTCACTTCTGATCCTGACCTTTATAGAAACATAAATCCACTACATTATTTTGTTTTTTTCTTCTGCTTCCTCCCAGTTGGACTCTTTCTTCTGTATTCTGATGGAAGTTCTGTTTCACCTTGCTGTGTTTTGGTGGGGAAAGAGTAATGTGAGTTGGAGATGAGACTTGCTTACTATGTAGAAGAAACTCTGTGTCCTAGAGTAGCCACTTGCAGGGGAGATCCAGGTTGATTCTGTAGAGTTGGACTAAAGAAGCTGTGCTGAGCCACTCTGTGGAAGTGGCAAATAACTTGTCAAGTGCTAGATGATTGATTTTTGAGGTGTTTTAGCTTCTTAATGTGAAGTTCTTCAATGATCAGTAGGTATTTCAACTTTTTTTTGGTTGTTGTTTTCTTTTGTCTCCACTCTTCAAGAGTTTAACTTATGACCAAGTTTCTGTGCGTTATTACAGGGTCTGAAGGGTGCAAATCTGATGGAGGGGTTAACTTTGACTGAGTTCTAGTACCTGCTGTGAAGAATGGAGGGCCGGAATACTTTAAAAATGCTTTAAAAAAATCTAACATATCTGAGCAGATCTAGAGAATGTGTACATTTGCATGTAAACGCTGACAAATGCAAAGTAAATTTAAGTTAATATGGGCTGGATTACACGTCCTTGCTACAGACATGCCACACTAAAACCATTCCAGCCAAGTGGGTCCTGTTTTTATAAATGAAGTGTTGGATTTGTGATGCTGTATGGGAAGTAGCCTGAAGAGAATGGAACTGATGGCATAACTTGCCCGCTGCCTCTTCAGAAAATACAAAATTACTATATGAAAAGAGATGAGAGAAATATTAATTTAAGGAGCTTGAGGTAGTTAAGCCTGACACTGGTTAAGTTTCAAACTGTACATAACTAGAGTTCAGATGCATATTCCAATAGGTTTCTGTTAGAAAAACAAGATTAACAAACAAAAGAAAAAAAACAGAAAAATATCTTCAGTATGGAAGTCCTTTCTCATCAAGGAAGAACTATGTTCTCTTTAATTTGAAAGGAAAGATGAGTCTGAAATGCAAAGTGCAAAACTATGACTGTCTGTCCAGATCTGAAAGTGTGAATGTGAGTTTTGCTTTAGGGTTGGCTTTCTGCAGTGGTGATCAGTTGATTTGGCATGTTTTTTACTACTTTTTTTTTTTTTTTATAAGGTTACTTAAATAAAACAACATAATGTTTTTACTTACAGCACTTGAAGAATCGGAAAGTGACATTTATGTGCGATTCATGAGGTCACACAAGTGTTATGACATTGTTCCAACAAGCTCTAAGCTTGTTGTTTTCGACACTACGCTACAAGTGAGTATTCTCCTTTCAGTCTGCCTTTGCTTGTGGTTCATTTTTTTTTAATGAGTGTTTCCTGAGTGTTAAATGAAATTTGATCTCTTGAAGAGAAATTCTCCCATTATGCTTTGACTGTACAAAACCATGTTGTTTTATCTGTATTTTTGATGTTGTACTAGAGGAGGAGCTGGGGAGAGACTTCCTAGCAGAACAGAAAGAGAGGATAGAATTTGTTTTGCAGTTGGAATCACTATCTAAAGAAATTTAAGATCAGCCTAAACTTATTGGCTTCTTCATGGCTATCAGAATTTACAGTAAAAAAGTTTTATGTAATTATCTCCATGCAATAGCTAAAGAGTATCCAGGTGTTTCGAGCCTGTTCCTGTGATATTGGTAAGACAATTTAGGACTAAAATGAATGGCTTAATTATGCAAATTATTACATTCTCCAGAAAATGTTTTAGTTTCTCATTTTACTTTTCATCAGTAAATCATCTGCTAGACTCTTGGCTCTGTCTGAAGAGTTTGTTTGCCAAAAGAAGGCATTAGCTGCCTGCTATAGAAAGAGACTAATCTGTTCTGCAGTGCAGTACAAAGCTGTGGCTTTCTTTTTGTTTCCTGGATTTTGCAAATGGTGTTTTTCGGCTTGCTTTGGGTTTTGTTTATTTCGGTGTGTTTTTGCTTTTCAAGATGCTCCAATTCTAGTTTAACTAAGCCCATTAAGTAATTTTGGTCTCCAGTGTACTGCTCAATTAGATTTCAGCTTTCCACAGCCAGAGGCAACCATGTAATAGATACTTAGTCCCAAAATGTTCACAAAACCATCTTGCATATCAGATAATTATATATAATGCTAGAGTGCTATGATCTGAAAAGTAGAAAACCTACATTGCACAACAAGGCAAAGTAATGGGAGGAATCAAGAGAACTGCACACATATTAGTCTATTGTACATGGACCAGCATCATCCTTCTTGAGTTCTGGAGTACAAAAAAACCCAGCATTATGTTCAAACCTGAGCAGGGCTGTGGTTAAGACTCTGCCTGTGTGCCGAAGGGCCTCCTGCTGCCAACTGATCTGGTAGCCAAAAAGGCAATGCTAAACGTAACAGTTAGTTACCTGTGTCTCATCTCAGATTATTTCCTCTTTTACCCAGAAAGCCAGACTTCTACTGGAAATTTCTTAGCCTTAAGCACCTTGGTGTCAATGGAACAGTCACTTTTATTTCCCTAGGGTTCTTCTCTGTGCTTTACTGGACACTGGATTTTGTAGTGAAAAGTCACCTGATCTGTGATTAGAGATGGAAAGTTAGCCTGTAGTTTCAGAGGAAGAGCTTTCAAGCACACAGGCATCAGTCATTCAAGAGTTGAAATGTTCACGTTGTTGATTTTCTTTGTGTATTCCACTTCTTGACTGTTTGCATGCAGTCTTTCAATTGCATCTGCTCTTGCATTTCACCATTCACATGGACTCTGATTGTGCAAGCACTGTAAGCTCTAATGAAGTGTCTCTGTTACATTGAAATATAATTATAATGAATATTTCACTCTACTGTTTTCCCACATTCCTTTTCAGAGATTTCTTTCTCTGTCTCTCAGTTTGCATCTTTGGGAGGTTGGTTGTGTTGACTTTTTCACTATCTCAGAGGGAAAAAGTTCTGCATTTTTTTCTTTCTTCTGCCCAAAAGAGAGAATATCTGTCAACTCTAAACTAAAGAATCCAGACTCCTTTGACCTGAAAGGTCAAATTTGGCGTGGTAGTTTTTACTGTCGCTCTTTCAGCTCTTCTCAAAGACTGTGAGCTTCCTTATGATTCCAGGGGATATTTATTCTCACACTGAGATAATCTGTTGGGAGTTGGTACCTGCAGCTTGTTGGTGTGACCTGCTACCTGTTGAGTTCTCAGCTGTCAGTGGTCACCTGGGACAAAGGCTTGAGCTTGGTCACTGGTGCTGTTGGAAAGATGAACTTTTTTTATTCTGTGCACCAATTAATTTGGGGGCCATTGGGGTAGGTCACCTATTCCTTTTTGATTCTCCAGATCTCTTGATGGATTACATGAAATCATGCCAGATGCCAGCTTTCATTACTGGAGTTGTGTTGAGATACTATTAATATAAAGAAGTTAGTCTCATTTCCAGTTTGTGAGCCAGTGTGAGGTAATACTTGGAGAAGCAGAGTGTGAGTGAATGAACCTTGTGAATTTTCACTGGGTAACTTAATGGTAATGAAAAAACTTTCACCAGTGTTCCACCAAAATCCCTGTCTTATTTGGGATCCCTGATGATGGTCATGGATTTCAACTCGAGAATAACAAGGCAAGGCTTGGTCTAGGATCGTGGGGTCATATTCTCACTCTGCTTCTCCAGGTATTTGAAAGCACTGGTGGTAGAAGGAAGTCCAGTTATCCATTCGGACTCTATCTAGTATATGACAAATGTGAACCAGACCTTGAACCTGGATTACTGGTGAGGAGCTTTCTTCCTGCATTTTTTGGACTTTACACCATTACGTTTAATCCCAGTTGCAATTACTCTTAATTTATAAAGTCATAATATTATATTAAAGTAGCAGTCCTCTTCCTGCATTGACACTGTGTTCCAACTTTGCAGATTTTGCAAAGCTATTACATTACACAGCAATTAAGAAAATATTAAATTACAGGCTAATTAAGAAAATATTAAACAGGTTGATCTGAATGCTTATCCTGGGCTACGCTGCTAGGGGTTCTTCTAAATACTTCGGTGTTTTCCTTTGTAGTTCTTTACCTAGCACTTTGTAGTCATGTTCCACCTTCATCATCCTCAAAACACCTTCTAGTTCTTCAGCTTGAGCCGTGTGGCTGGTGCACATACATGTGTCTGGAATATAAAAATATAATAGTTTTGTTTTTTTTTTTTTTAACAACAGCTAGGTAGTGGAAAATGGTGGAGAATGTACCTAATAAGGGTGATCAAACAAAAACTTCTAGAATGTTCTTTGTTTTTATTTTATATATATATATTTTTATATATATATATATATTTATATATATATAAAACCTATTTTCCGGTACATTATGACTTTGTGACAGTTCTTATTTCGAATGTGTAGTATGCAGCTTCGAAACATTTAGTGTCCATGAATTTTCTCAAACTGAGAAGATTTTTCTGATATTTGTCTTTCCCAGATATGTTTCACCCCTGCCTAAATCAGTGTTTCTCCTTATTTAAAACTCAACCAAACAAAAAAGCCTGGTGCCTTTAAAAAATTGTCCAAATACTTGAACTTAGGTTTTTAATAGTGCTAGAGGTAAATCAGAATATGTGAGAGCTCACTTTTTGCCCCTCTTAGTGAAAACTAGTAGCAATCAATGGAAGAAGAAGAAAAAATGGAGCTGTGTTGTATACTTGTGGCATCCTTTGAAAAACCCTGCTGTTGGATTTTTTTTTTTTATTTGACTGTAGTATCCCATCTCCCTCTACTGGCCAGCAAGCACAGCACATGGCATGTTTCTACCCTAGAAAATGATTCATGAGATACTGTGGAAAGTATTCTAAAACTGTTGTTAGCTGTGGGAAAACTGGAGACATTAGTTTGTGTAGTGTGGCACAACTCATAGCACTGAAGCAACATCTATTAATAAAAGTAAATGTTTAGTCTCAATGTCTTTGAGGGATTGAGTGTAAAGATTTGTAAGGAATCTCATTTTAACCCTGAATAAGACAAGAGATGGTAAGGTGTCATTACACTGGCAACAGAAATGCAGCCTTCAATAGCTGCAATAGTAAGTAACAAAGAGCAGGAATGGGCTGATGGTCTCTTTGGTCCTGTTTGTTTGTGGGTTGTAAGGAATGGGGGCCTCTCAGTTCCAGCAGCCACCAAACTGTCCAGAATACAGCTGTGGGGCTGGTACCTGCATTGGGCAAGTGTGGAAGCAGTGGTGTGTCTGCTGTACCTCCGTTGGGCATTGGATGGTCTGGGAAGGGAGAAGCGTGCTGTGCTTCAGCCGGAGAACATATCACTTGGCACAGACCTGAGCAACATCTATACAAAATAAATAAATGTTCTGAGCCAAGGTCTGTTACCTGCCTGAGGCCAACTGGCACAGTTCAGTTTGCCTTAGTAAAACTTAGCTTGTATTTCACCCAAAACAGAGTATTTGCATCTAGTCTGCCTACCTGAAAAGGTTCCTGGCCTGTACAGAACCCTGAGAAGTGGCAGATGCTGTCTGGGAGAGCTCTAGCTGGCACAGTTCTCTTGATTTAGACCAACAGCAGAGTGTTCTTTCACCCTTTTAGTTTACTAATACAGGAGTAACCTGTAAGTATTTGCACCTCAAAGATATACAGAATCATATTGAACTCTACTTCGGGGCTGTGGTTTTCCCCTGCCTGTGACCCATGAATGCTCCTTGTTTGTGACGAGCTCCAGCCTTTTGCTTTTCCCAGAGAAGATGCTATCTTCACTTGACACACATTAAATCAACTTTTAAAAATCTAATCTGACCAGGAAGGGAGTCAAGAGACAATTAGATGTTAATAAGCTGTCCTGTGAAGTTTGGAAACTTGACTCTGTGGATGGGGAAATAGGCAAGTTGCAACAGAGCGCAGCTCACAGTGGATAAACTGTCTAATTTCTTGCACATCTCCCAAGATGCAAACAATAGGAGAACAAACACTTCTCAGCCCTTCGAGGGGGTTAGGAGGGTTGTCCCCTGAGGAGCGACTCTGTAATGAGCATTCGCATATTGTTCTTCTCCTAATTATTCAATAAATGGATCTGGATTATCATCTTTATAACAGACTCCAGAAAACCACTGAGCTGAACGCAGATTTACTGGTTACCAGCTTGTGTCTTCAGCACAGCGTTTGAGTGATCTGCAAGTGTTAATGCATTTAGTGATCTGGGGAAATATAGTGACATCCAGATCTTACTTCCAGTGTGTTAAACTTGTATCAGGTATATACAGGGACACAGTAATCTGATCTTTTCCTTTGAAACTGGTGCTAATGCTTTGAAGGAAAACAGGAATTTTAGTACTTCCTTTATTAACTTCGTATGTCAACAAAATACAGCAATTTATTCACATTCTATCAGTCAGATCACTCGTCTCGACTAATACTAACGTCATCTACTAATGTGATTTCACTCTTCTTCTTTGTTACTGCATATGTTTGGCTGTGATCTTTTTCTTCCATTTCCCCCCTCCATCCTGAACTCTATTTGATTTTTTTTTTTTTTTTTCTGAAAGGAATGGCTCTTACCTAACTTCCAACAGTCTCTGTAGTTTAGCTCTATAAGCTTACTTAAGGCCAGATTTCTGTCTGGCCTTCAAGCAAATTTATTACTTAATTTGTTTTGACTTTGCCCAGTCTACATAAAGATGAGAAGGATTAGCTTATTTTGTAGTGCAGAGCAATTAACCCTCCAAAAGGAATGTAGAAGGTCAGTGTAGGACAGGGACTTCCCTGCTCCACATCAAGCACCAATCTGCACTCCCAGGAATGCGATGTTAGCAAATGTAGTGACTGTGTCTTGTCAAATTTGTATAAGCTCTGTCTAACCTCTGGCTAAATTATATTCTTACCTGTTAAAAGCAAATTAATGTTTTAATACTAAAACATATGTAGCTTTTGCTCACCATGACCTTGAAGCTGCCTTTGAAGTGTTTGTCCTGTACTTCTTCATAAACTAATAAAAATCTTGTTTATGTGGAAACAGTCATCAAAATCAGCTTTCAGAATCCTAAAGACTCTTTTGTATCCTGAAGAAACCTTTCACAGTTGCGTGACTTGAAGGCCAGATTATTTAACCTTTCTGTTTAATGAAATTATCTAAATTGGTAACGGACCAGATGTCACTGTCACTAATGCAGACTTTTGTCAGTAACTCACACGCTAGTAACAGCTCAAATACTTTTTTTCCTACCGCATAGCTAGAAGAATATTTGGAGCAATCTTCTGGAAACATTTTTAGTGGTTTAACAAGCTGGAAGTAAATGTAACTTCTGCAGAACATGCAATGGATTCCACATTAGAAGAGTGGAAGATGATTTGTGTTTCTCCTCCTTGTCCTGACTCTATTCAGTAAATGGATTTATTATTCTTGTTCCCTCCAGGTCATTCTTGACTGGGGTGTTGCCTCTCTCCAAGGTTATAAGATAGACCAGGCTTCCAGGAAGAATACTCTGGAATTTTTTGCTTCCAGAAACACGCAGCAGACTCTGGGTCTGCTGTCACAACAGAGTTCTCACAGCTTTACAAAAGGATTGACTGTCTGTTCCTTAATTGGCTTTGAGGTTTTTCCTCTTCAAAGTCATTACATTTAAACTAATATACTGTCTGCATTTCTGAGGAGTGTGAACACCCCCACTTACTTATCCATCCCACAGAACTGTAAGAAAATATTGTAATTTAGCTTCTAACTGGCATGTGGGCTGAGGCAGTTGAGCAGGCCACATAAAAGCTCCCTTCATTGAGATCAGGTTGGAATCAGTAGCATAATATGGGAAGACTCTTGTGTTGTTTTTCATTTTTAGAGCTATTCCTGTTGCTTGTACACAACAAGCATAGGAGCTTAATTCCTGCAGCTCTCAAAACCAATAGGAAACATAATTTCTGGATCTTGGAGGAAGATAATGAGTTTGTTGCACCAATTAAGCAGAAAAAGTTTGGTCTACACAGGGTGTAGAAGGTATTTGTGCTTGGCTGAGTGAAAGTCATGCATCATTCTTCATGTGTTCCCAACCTCACCACCACTTTTTCTGATAAGATCTTAACCTATGAAAGAATTTCTGTACCCTTCCCCATGCAACTGTTCCCAGTGGCTCTGCCTATGGCATTCACCTAATGTCTTACTCTTAGTGCATTGTGGCATGAGATCAAGCAGCAGAAACTCTGGCTTGAAGTGATTTTTAAAAAATATTATTATTTTTCTCAGAGAGGAGAGCTGTGCTTTTTTTTTTTTTTTGACTAGAATGCTTAGGCTCAGCTCAAACAGCAGGTGGAACTAAGTATCAGCAGAGCACCTTATTGAAATGGAATAAGAGTTGACTGTAATACTGGACCAGCTGCTATCTAGAAGAACTCCTGGTTACATCAGTAGGTGTGATGTTAGGGGGAGAAGGAGGGCCCTTAACTGCCGGCTACAATATGGACATAAAGTATCGATTAAGGTCTCCGCTTGGTGTTCTCTGTTGGATTGGGATGTTTTCATGTGGATGTGGTGCGGGGAAGATTTCTGCACGTGGACATAGTACCTGCTCTCTGGCGAGAAATCTAGAACATGTGCCTGATTTCAGGACAAGACACAACCTGTTATTTCTGGGGTTTGGCTTGGGTCTGAAGGGTATTACTCCATCAGTACTTAAATTTTACTAAGCACCCTATGGCCATTAGTAGCACATCATCCACCAGGAGTTCCCTTTCCACCTCCTGTGAAGGGAGAACTGTTTAATGTAAACTTTCCAAAATTCAACATGAACTAGGGGAGCTGCTTGTGGATGTTTGATTGGGGTTTTTCAGATGTGAAAGCGAATGTAGCCTCTCAGGTCATAACAGGTTTGTTCAATTTTTCTCTGCTTTACTTGAAGGTGTGATAAGGTAAAGGAGGAAATTCTTCTCTTCAAGACCTACTTGGCCCTCGCCCTAGGCAAAAGTCTTTATGTTTGGGTCCTTAAGTAGTCTTTTTTTTAAAGGTATAGACCTTCAAGGAGGAAATGTTTCTACCAAATTCATAGACCAAAGAAGAAAGTAATTGGGAAATAAATTTGAATGCAACAGTCATCATGCCGAGATGGTTGGTTGTAGTCCTGCATACTGGTTCAGTCCCTCCAGACAAGCCAATTTATAAAAACACTGAACTCTATATATGCACTACAAAAGAGGATTTTAACTTTTCAAAATAGCTCCTTTATAGTACCTGTAGTTCTCTGTAATTTAAAAAGATGTCTGGATTGGGCATTACAGCTTTATTTGAAGAAAAAAAAAATGGGCATGCAAGTTGATGTTTGATATCCTTGCCAGTGTTTTGTTGGCCACTTTTTGGAAAACAAGGACAAAGCAATTAGTGAACCCTTTAAAAAGAGAGCAATTCCTGTGAGATCTTTACCTGTTTCTTGATAGTAGGCGTCATCCC
Organism: Streptopelia decaocto; assembly: GCF_964273445.1. Taxonomy (NCBI): domain Eukaryota; kingdom Metazoa; phylum Chordata; class Aves; order Columbiformes; family Columbidae; genus Streptopelia; species Streptopelia decaocto. The sequence goes on from NC_138655.1 coordinate 156,847,770, forward strand.
TAGATGACAAGTTAGGAGAGGTGTTTTTCAGTTTCCTCGTGACCGCTTGGAAAGCTGATGTAGGAACTCGGGAAAATTGGTCTACCTCCCTGAATTCCTTTGCTTCAGATCCTGCATTTGGGAAGAATTACCTTCTCCTCAGTTGAAGGTGTTTAAACATCATTGCCATCTGGGTGTGAATTGCTTCAAAGCACAAGTGCCTGGTGTATTAGGAGAATATTTTGCTTGTACTGCTTTTGCGTTATCAAGGCAATGATCACACTGGAGTCCTTGATTCCAGATCCGTTCACAAAAATTTTGGGGCCATAAAGATAGATCCTTTGAAGATCATGCTGATAGTGTGGAAGAAGAGGGTTAGCCAAAGGGCTTTCTGTGCCAAAGTTGTATTTTCAACTTAGCATTGTGGTTTTGCTGTGTTCCCAAATACTGTACCACAAGTCACTGTGGAGGTGAACACTGGGTGGTGAGCCTTCAGTGGACTGTATTGCATTACCTGGGATTTGAAGACTTGCAGGAGAAGTTGGGAGTGAATAAAGGAGAAAAACCCAGTGTGAGCACCTCCAGTCGTGGTTAAAGAGTGTTTTTCAGATAAGGAAGGTTTATAACTCACTGGGTGTGAGTGAGCTTGCACCCTATTTGACACTGTGTTAGTCTGACTCCAGTAGTTACCTTGTTTTGCTGCTTTGCTAGCTGTGTTGTCAAACAGGTACATAAAACCAGGGACTAATTCCTTCTACAAGATCTGCCTTACAGCCTCCGATACAGAAGCAGCACTACCCAAAATCCTAGCAATGTGAGGGGTTAGCAGGGGAGACTCTTTATAAACCTGTCTTATTGCAGGTGGATCATCTGGCTTTACCTCTCATATACAATAGTTTGGACCCTTCATTATTTCCTTTTTTTTTTCCTTTCTTAGAGATCTGCCAAGATTTGGGCAGCCAGAGAACTTGCCCTGCTACTCAAAGAAATATAGTCCTGTTTATGTTAGGCTGGAAACTATTGCCCTATTCCTCACATTTTCACATCAAAAGCGTTTGAGAGTCACTCAGCTCATAAACACATTTAGACCAAGGCAGTAAAGTGTAGGTTGCCCAGTTTTTGTGCAGTACAAAGGTCACAGTAGAGGTTTGATGGTTTTCCTGTTACAACAGAGACCAGTTGTACTGCTCTTGGTCTCCTTGCTGGCTAAGAACTATTGAAATTCAAGTGTTTAGCCTCTAAAAAGTCTCAAGGTGACTTTTTCTTGTGCCTTATTACTCTAATGGTGAGAATAAAGACTGTATTCTAGAATCACTTTGTCATGTTTGTGTATCTTATGAATATATATATATATGCTGTTATCCCTTGAAAATGGAAGACTTTTTCCCCTTTGTAAGGGACCCGTTGAGAAGGCTTCCTGTGCCTTGCTCTTTCGTACTTAGAGCATGTGAGCATATGGGTATATGAGTTTAACCTTCTATAGTACTTCTTCAGCTGTTCCTATCCAATTTACTAAGACTGAATGCCTTCTTCTTGCAAATTTCTTTCAACTACATATCAAACTTTGTATTTTGTTATGCTAGGAAGGGTTATTGTTTCTCAGTGACTGCCTGAAAGGTTTGGTTTTGATACTGTTGTCCACATGGGAATTTTCTGAGGTCTGCATTCTCTCTAAGTTTTGTAGCCCTTAAACATCATCCTGAGAAAAGACTAGGAGGTTGTGAACTTGTCCAGTGAAAATGACAATGAATGACATTTTCACTTATTCAGTGAAAATGATGATGAGTGTTGTAGCTCTTGTTTGAGCATCCATCAGGACCTGGAGATTATAAAAGTCTCAATGATCAGGTGTGTCTGATACTGCTTGTATGTGAGCTTCGTGCCAAAAAATAAAAGCAGGAGCTTCTTCCTTTCTATTCTGATCTGATAGAATAGATATTTCTTGGGGTTACATGAGGGGCTTTAGAGGCAAGTAAAGCTAGTGGCTTGGTGTTGCTTTGTACCGGGAAAGATGAGTCAAGAGAGGTGCACATTTATTATCTTGCCCTTGGATGGCAGCCCTACTAAAAACGTTCTGGCAGATATTTTAACACTGTCCAGGCTACTAGTCTCTTGCATCATCTTCTTGCTTGGCACTGGCAGTTCTGTAGATGTTCCATAACTATGTTTCTTCCTTCTGTTACCTTCCAGCTTTTCCAAGTTAACTTTGGCATTGAGACGATGGTGCTGAGCTGTGTGTCTTTCAGCACAGGAGAGTTCTCTGCTCCGCTCAGGACTGACCCTTTGTACCAGGAGCTGTGATTGCAACAGCCGCCATCACCCTCCTTACCTTCTGGGACAGTCCTGAAGCCAAGTTTGAAATCCACTGGTCTCTTATTCACGTAATGAAAATTTTCGTAACACAGTGTTAGGTAAAACAAGGTGAAAGTGTGTGTGTGTACACACGCTGAATTTTTGGAAACAAGCTTGTCCTCAGTTTTACTTTCAGATGTTTCTCATTCACAGGTGTTTACGTGAGAGGGCATTTCCACAAGACCGTGTGAGATTACTGCTCTGGTGTATCAGAATGAGGAGTGTCCCCTGTAGTATTTCCTGTCACGAAAAAAAATCCTGTAGTTCTGTCTATTGTTACTATTTCTGGTGTTGCTGCTTGGTGGTCAAGCCATTTTGGAGCTCACTAACCCCATAAGGGACAAGGTTTTCCAAATATCGGATAACCTGCAAAGCAAGACTTCTTATGTATTGGTCTAATGGAATCTTTCTTGGTAATGACTGTTATATCGGAAGAGGCTACATCTTCATTAAGACTTGGAAATATTTGGATGGTCTGCAGAAATGATGATCTCCAGAAGCCCTGTCTAACCTAAATTAGTCTGTTCTTTTATTCAGTGTATTCACAGTCAGTGTAATGAGGTTCTGTAGTAAGAAAAGCTTGTTCCTGTTGTGCTCATTGCAGCTGTTGGTGAGGTGATCTGTAATACACGTAGGATTTTACTCGCTATGTACCTTTGCTATAAAACGACCCTTCTACTCAAGGAGCAGAATATCAGAGAAGACAAGTAGTCACAAAAAGTAGGATTCCTCATCTAATTGTAAATATCTAAACATCTTGGAGTCAGTGAGGGGGGGAAATGGCATCTGTGGGATTCAGCTGAACCTCTAACGCTGCTGAGTCGCACCACGAATGAGTGTTTCCCAGGGTTGCCTATAGAGAGACGTGGTGAATATGCAAGGTCAACATATATGTCAGAACAACCTCTAAATTTGGGCACATTGTGTTTAAGACCACGACATGGTTAATAAGAATAAAAGTGCTTTGTTTAAAGACTGTACGTGGTGTTGAATGGCAATAATCTGTGGGCTCTGGCTGAAGATCAATGGTTTTGTGAGGGTCAGGCCAGCCAGCATTCAAGATCAGAGAAAGATCAACGCTGGTGGGGTCAAGAATTAAAAGCACTGTTGGAGGCCCAAAGATGGGACATGGTAGAAATCTTCAAAGGCTCCCAACTATATATAATAGGAAAGGAAGGTCCTTGTGGGTATTTTCTGCATGAACATCACCAAAACATCTAAATGTGCTGGATGGAAGCCCAGCTCCACACCCCGGTGCTTTGGCTGCCCACCAAGCAGTACTTGGGGCCACTGGAACTGGTAAACCACAGAAACTAAAGGCAAGTGTGAGGGGATGAGTGTGTGCTTGTGCTTGCAAGCAGTTTTAGCAAATAAGAATGAAGTTGTTGGGTTTTTTCCTACTATAAAAACTGAAGAAAACAATGGAAATGTCACTTAAGCTGTGGTCTAGGAGGACAGCCCAGAGGGATGAGTTTAAGTATTTCTTTACTAAATTTTAGTGAATTATTATGTCAAATGTTTAGTATCCTAATACCCAAGCAGAACTCATCATATTTTATGAAGGATTTAAGTCTGAGCTATCTCAGTGGCTGTATCTGTTCAGCAGCCCTCAGTTTTTCCAAAATCTGTCTTTTAAAGCTAGACAAGGTGCCATCTAGCAGAAGATTCTTGAGATTATTGGAGACAAATAACCTGCAAATAAATCAAACAGAATTGAGGCAAGAACCGATTCTTTGAGGAAACGTTATATTCCTTCTAGATTGTCTACAAGTTGAGCTTCTTGCCTAGTCTATCTTTTGGAGTTGTCTTTCTTGAAGTATCATGTCTGAATCTAAAATAACACCTTGATTTTTACCATCTCGCCTATCTGAATGTTGTGCTGGATGTTCTTTGCTGCTACTCTCTCTGAGAAAGAAGCAGTAGCAAGAGTTTGGAGGTTGACTGAAGTCTTGGAGTTGGCTCCCCACGTCTTTTCTACTGTGGACATGCTCTCTTTCCAGGTTATCACTGACGGAGTTTGTAAATTTGCTTGTGGAGTTTTGTTGCATGGTTACTGTCTGGACAAGAGCTCTGTCCTCCTTCATTTTAATCATTAGCTGTTACCTTATTGCTCTGATACCACTTCTTGTGGAAGACTTGGGACATAGGTTGACGGTGACTCTTACCTCATGTGATAGCTGTTCTTACAGAAAGATATCAAAGCTGAAGGTTCTCAGTTGGAGGCAGTTTGAGTGGTTTTCCTCTGCTGAAGAATCATCAGAACTTACTTTGCCCCAAGGTGGAATTAGTCTGTGTGAACTCACTTCTGCCTCTTGTCTACTCCCCAAAGAGCTCACTGCTGTTTTCACCGCGTTAACTGCAAGTGTGATGCTGTGATGGCGGAACACTTCATGTGTCTGCCTGGAGGGTTTCTGTGTGGTTTCAGTCTTAGTTAAGAGTTAATATGCTCCTGGGGTGGATTTGGTAATGTTTGCTTTACCTGACTCCTACCTGTGTCAGTGAAGTGGATGACTACCTCTGAGACGTTTCTTATTTAGCCATTTTCTAGATAAATACAATGTGGTCTGTATCTTATGGTCTTATTTGTAGTCTTGAGTACCTTTTTCCTCTATGTGGCTTCTTCAGTTTTCATCCAGTTTAGGGTTGGTGGTTGTTATGCAGATCATTATTCCTGTTTGTTGATGATATAGCAGAAGCATCTGTGAAGTCAGGAGAATTGTCATCGCTGAGGTCAGGAGAGTAGATTAGTTCTTCTGGTCAGAGAGAAGCAGTCGGGCCGCACAAAGGTCACAAGAAATACGAAATGCTTTCAGAAGTCTAATCTTAAAGATTGGAGTTCATGCACAATAGGATAACACCAGGTATTTGAAACATTGACTGCGAATTACTGAAGTGTAGACAGAGGTGATGTGTTCTGGTACGGAGTAGAAGTCTTACCAACTTTTAGAAATTTAAACTGCCGCACTATAACACTAAGTCCAGTCTAAATGGAGGTTCTGTCAAATATCATAGGACACTCACTATCATGTGGATGGACTTGCAAACTTTTCCAAGAAGGATGTAGCTAACAATGGCAGACTACTTTTTTTTTCCTACCTACGTATTTTTTCGGCCCTTTTTTTGGCTGCTGATTCCCCTGACTGTGAAGCCTTTTATTCCTGACTCTGTGGAGAGGAGCCGCTTGGCACGTAACTTAAAGTAGACACTTGAGATACCGCTGTGTAATCACGGTCTGTTCAGATTGTGGTCATCAAGCAATTGCAATCATGTTATTTGGACCAAGGAGCAATTTCGTGGATGCAGAGATATAGATTGGCCATGTCCTAGTTTTGTGCCAGGACAAGAACCATCATTTCTGTATCACGTTTTCCATGTAAAGACTATTTAGGAGTGTGGGCAGGACAGGGACGATAACATGTTCAAACATATCATCAAGAGATCAGACTTTGAGGAGCAGCAGAACCTGACTGTGCTTCAGGCTTCAAAGAACTCGTGTTCACAGGGAAGTTTTTATTTTCTTTCGAGAATAACATTATAACCTTATAACCTCTGATTCAGAAATTGGGGAGGGTTAATTAATTAAACGAAAAGATTTGGTTATGTTTCTTGAGCGGCAAAACAGGCTAGGTAGTCCTTTTAACTTTCAGTCATGTTTAAAATAATCAAACAATCCCTTTTAATTTGTAGAAATTGTGAGTCTAAAAGTTGGAGAGGAAATGAAACTTTTATTGTTTCAGTCTCTTCTATGCAGTTGTTGGTATAGTGAACATTGACTGGAATATAGTACAGTCTTCAAATGTTGAGCTATATCTGTAAACTGGGCACTTGTGATAATTATGTTAACTACAGATTTATTAAAAAATGTCATCATTTTGGAGGATACAACTTTTTATGGATGGTAGCAAACAGGAATAAATTTGGGGTTAGTGAGCGTACCTTTTCAGCTTACGTGTTCATCAGAGGCTTTCACATAGAATATTCACCTAACAAAAAAAAAAAACAGATCTGGTTTTGCTAAGCTTTTTACCATTTTAGAACTAAAAGGCTTAAAGTTTTGAATTGTTATGTGTAGTTTTTGTGCCATTTTGAACATCAGCTACCAGTTTATACTGCATTTTTGTCCTAGTAACTGGGGAAACCTGTTGATGTTTGGTATGCTCAATGAAGAGCAAAGCTGAGTGGTTCATTCTTCTTGCAGGTAAAGAAAGCCTTTTTTGCCTTGGTGGCAAATGGTGTGAGAGCAGCTCCACTGTGGGAGAGCAAAAAACAGAGTTTTGTAGGTAAGTGGTTCTAACATGGCTCATTACTTGAATTTCCAGGGTGCTTTACTATTGCAGAAAGTGGTCTAGAGGTGCACTGACAAAAAAGGTTTATTTTTTCCTTCTGGTGAGGAATGAGATGTTGCTGATTTTCATAGCATCACTGTACTTTGAGAACCGTGATGGTTCTTCTAGGTCCTGGGCTTCTGAAATTCCGTCTCCAATATGTGCATTTCACTGTGTATTTAAAAATAAAGGTAATGATCACCAAAAGGAAATTTGAACATAGGTACTAGAAAAAGAATTTAATGTTACAGGATCCTAATTTACATGCGATACGAGCATGTCGTTCTCTGCATGTTCTCAGTGTGGTGCACTGAGAAATCCTTAAATACCAGAGCGAATGTTGAATGCTACAGAAATTACCCCTATTGGGAGAAAAGCCTTAGATCTGTGTATTGCTTTTAAAAAATAATGTCATTAATTGCCACAACAATAATGTTCTAAGACTAGATCTCTGCGGTTAGAAAACAGGGTGATAGTGCCACTTATAAATATGATATGTAATTGTTGTGACCTGGAATATGCAGTGAGGATTCCTGAAAATGAATGGTAGATGCTTTTTAAAGTATTTCTTAAAATAGTTTAAATCCAAGGGGGGAGAACAGTAGTTCTATGCAGTATATCATAGGAAAGCTCTCATATTTATTTTCATTTTCTGTCTACAAGCTTTAGTAATTTAAGGCTGACCTGTGGATTAATTTTTCCCTTCCCCATTTCTTAGTTTCTTCAGTTTAGATGTAAGAGTAGTAAACAGTGGAGCAATTACATCTTCTCACATTTAGAACTTGAAAGCTCAAAAAAGATTAATATTTTCAGGTAACTAAACTAATAATATTATATTACATAGTTTGGTATTAGTGGTTGAAATGTATAAACTATGGATGTAGTATCTCTTCTTTTAAAAGTCACATTTCAATTCAGCTGTTGAGGATTACTGTGGAAACAATTGAATTACGTTCTTTAGTAAGCAGTATTCAAGAAAATGGATTATAGTGTTCCTTCATTTGAGTCTGAGAGTCTGCTTGACTTGGCAAGTCCTAATGGGAATGTGTGTTATTAAAACAAACAACAAAAAAAGACAAGGATACACCTCCAACCTTTAAATATGTTCTAGACTCCCTCTTTTCTTTCCACGCTTTTGGGGTCGATACAGGTGGATTCCAGGTTTTCTTCGGGTCACATTGAAAGGAGAAGCACATAGGTTATAATTTTGAACATTAATCCAGACGTGTGTTTTTATTCTGAAGTATTGTATCAATGTGAAAGTGAATACATAGTTTCGGAATTCCACTGTTGATCTGCCCAATACAAATACTGTGTTACATGGATTTAATGTTTATTAAATTCTATATTGTGAATAATTATATATTGTGAATGCAAATAGAGAAAATACCTGGAAGTTCTATACATTCAGTATATATCTGAAAAATTTGTTTCTTATCTGTCCCTTGTTACAGGAATGTTAACAATTACAGATTTCATTAACATACTGCATAGATACTATAAGTCTCCAATGGTAAGTATGACGTTAAGCTGTACTTTTACCATTTGCCATGCAGTACAGAAACTGAAATATCAAACTGATTTAGTAGCAGTAGTGTCTTTGGAAGCTTTGATATGTCATGGGTGTACTCCCTGGGGGGATATTTTTGAAAGATAAGGTGGCTTTGTGAAGAAGGTCTTAGAATGATATCTGGGTATCTGGGTTCAGTTGTAGCTTTAGCCATGAAGGTAACATACTCTGTCTTATTCAGTTATACATGTATAAACATGAGGCATTTCCTCAATGAGTACTACCATTGATGATGTTTTGTGTGGTGCTTACCATAATGATAGCCTTCATTTTAGTATTGCAACTAATGACTAATGCATTTGGGATGAAGGACCTGGCATAACGTACTTACTAAAAGCTGGATGTGACATTGAAAGTATGAAGGAAAATACTTAATGAGCCCTGTATGTATTTGTATTCAGGTTGATTGGAAGCACATATTTCAATAGTAATCAGAACTCTATATAAATGGCAAATATCAACCAAAAAGCATTTGGGGGGGGGAACATCTTGAAGTTACATTAAAAAGTTCATCGTATTTAAAAATCAAGTCTGTAGCTATGTGTGGTTCACAGGTTTATAAGTCTTTTCTGTCTCATGACCGTGATAGAGCTGTTGTGAAGTGTGCAGAGTTCAGCAGAACACCAGCTTACAGAGGCTCAGATGCATTAAAAGGTTACTCTGTTCTTGGAGTGATGGTGTAGAATGAACAAGTTAAACCAGTTAAATGTATGCAAATATTTTAGCTACATGGCCCACTTGCACAATCACTTGGAGATCTGTTGGCTTCAATTAACCGTAATTTAAAAATCCCATTGGCAGTCAGTTGATGAAATTTTTTTGCTTGCATGTTCATACCAACATTTACATCCCTCTCTTGTTCCTGTCAAATCACAATTCCCCCTTTACCAATTAAAACATATGTACTATGTTTTATTAGCTAAAAAAAAATCAAGAAGAGTTGGATGAAGCGCTCATGTGATGCATTAGGCTTCACACAGCTAATGTTAATTTTTAAAGTTTATGGTGAAATTCTTGTCACATGCCCGTTATATGGTGCAATGTCCTTTCTTTCTGTTAAAGAATTTATATATATATTTTTTTTCTCCTGGGGATTCACAAGGAGTAGGGGGAGAAGCAAATGAAAAGTGATTGCACGCTGGTGACTTCCTTAAAGTGGTTTCCATATTGTAATGATCCTCAATCTCAATACTACCAGTTTTTCCATGTAAGGTCTAAGGTCCCTCATGTCCCTAAGGTCTGACTGTTGTCACTCCTGTTTACGTTGTCTAACATCCTATTCCATAGGTTGTGCTTAAAATGGCAGCAGTAGGGAGGGATAGCTGAGAAGTGACATTTGACTTGAGTGATGGATGCAGTCTTCTATCAAAACCAAAAAAGTTCCATCAGGGAATATTCTAGTCTTAATAGGTAAAATTATGCTAAAAGAAACATTTTTAATTATTTTAGTCATTTTTTTCTAAATGTATCACATCACATACATTGTGCAGCATGTTGCTGTTCATGTATTAGATAATATTTTTAAATGACTGAAGAGCCTTCAGGCCGTTTCTCCCTATAGTGTGGTCCAAGAACTTTGAAGACTGGACTCCTGAGGGTGGTTTGATGTTAACACCACACTGATCTGATGATAAGCAGCCATCAAAAGCTGCAGACTTGCCCCATCCTTTGTCCAGTATCATTTGCCTGGGGTTTTTTTGAGCCAGTTAAAGAAGCTAACCCAGCAGAAAACAACTTTTTGGTAACTTTTTTCTGGCCTATTTGGTCCTGGGGATGAGCTGAACACAGGTCAGATGAGCACCGCTGTTTGCACAGGAGAAATGCTGAGAGCACGCATGGCTTGGGTGCAGTGTCCAAAAACATTTGAAGAATGTAACATCAGTAAATTATTAAACTTGGGAGCAGGGGGAGCGGTATAATGTTGGTTCTTGTGATTGAACTGAGCACTAAACCAAGTGCTCTTGCTTCTTTGTAATTGAGGAACAGTGAAATTCATCTCTGTCAGCGTCAAGTGATCAGGGTGAGCTTTTCACTGGTTTGAGTGTGAAGAATCATCAAAGGGTTTGCTCTGGCATAATTAAGGTGCAATATATTACTGAGGAGAGAGATGGCTTTGAGTCTAGAAGAGATCTAGACAACAAACCTAGACAGGTAAAAGATCTCTCCAGTCCCCTGAGATGATGGGTCTGGTATGGTACCCTGCATTGAGCAGGATTACACCCTACTCCTCTTGTTACTGCCGAGACATGTTATTCTGGGCTCTTCTTACTCTGTTAGATTGCTGCAAGGAAATGTAATTATTCAGATATTTATAATATTGTTAATGATGTTGGGTTTAAAATTAATTCTTCAGGTTAACCTTTCTACCCATTGTAGGTTCAGATTTATGAATTGGAGGAGCACAAGATAGAAACCTGGAGGGGTAAGAATTACTACTTGTTGATAATTTAATATGTTCTAATGCTTCTCAGTATAGTGGATTTTTAATCAATCATAGACTTAGCTTTTCTCTATCTATATACTTTCTAATGTATGGCCATAGAGTCGATGAGTATATGTGGAATGGCAACGTATTGGAGCCAGGATGCAGAATGAATAGATGACCCTACATATTGCATGAGCTGATGGATGAGCAGCAAACGATGCCGGAGTGAATTATGTGAGGTGACTAGAAAGCAGGGAAGCTTTATGGCAAAAATAGACTATATGCTATGATATAGCATATAGAAGTATGTATGCAGCAGACCTCCCATGAAAGGAACTGGTGAAGAATTACTTACTGTCGCGCAGTGACCCCTGGTGGTAACCACTTTAGTCCCACTCTTAAAACTTCTCTATTTTTAATGCCAATATAGAGGAATGTGCATAAGTGGTAGAATATCTAAAGTAACTGTGTATATTGCTCTCTCTTCTCCTTAATTTTGTATGGATGAATTAATAAAATGTTATCATAAAAAAGCTAATGTTTTCAAATAAAGTGGTAACGGTATATTTAATTTTCTGTACACAGAGCTTTATTTGCAAGAGACATTTAAACCTTTAGTGAACATCTCCCCAGATGCAAGGTAGGATTTTGCTTTTCAGTCTGCTTAACATGAAATAAACTAACTCAAGGTCAACACTGAATTAATAAGAAACAATTTATATTGTAAACTAGTGCACAATATCTTTTAATATAATCAAGGAGGTCTGGGAGCTTTCTATTGCAAGTGAGGACTTTTGTTAATTATCCAAAAAAGATAATTTTTAGTTAAACTTTTGTCTTTTATCAGTGTAATACTTATGGTAAATGAACTAGACATGGATCAAAATTAATTGCCTGAAAATATGCAGAAAAGAGTCAGCATGATGACCCTTCAAGCTCGCCTGCAAGTCATGTTTGTTTAATGAAACACCAAAACAGTCCAGAGCCTTTCAGCTGTCGTCTTCTCAGCAACCATAGTCACTGAAAACTTACTTTTCAATGCAAATTGCTTTCCTTAGCTAAACCAAAGATAGTATCTCTGTGTTTTGTTCTGCTCTGCTACTAGGTTGTGTTCCTTAAAATATAAATGACTGTCCTTTTCTTCTTGATGAAACTTAAAAGAAATAGTTTTTGAACTGTCATTGTACCTTATTTACCAAAGGTAACTTGAGAGAGAGCTTTAGTTGATCACTTAAGTACTACTGAATTTCTGAACTGGAGAGTGGTGTTCTGGTTCTTACTTTAAGTTTGTGGAATACGATTGCTCGTGCCCTAGCAAAGGAAGCTGGTGATGGGAACTGTAGTGATTGCCTCACGTAATGATATGTTCTGTCGTCAATAGAATGGCTGCCAAGTCATGAATAAGTTACTCAGTGAAGTCCTAAGGAGTGTATTTTGAGTAGTAGCTTGTTGCAAAGAGTATTGTTAAGACAACAAAACAGTATAATTGCTTTCAGTCAAAGAACTGTTGCAATAAAGAAGATGCAGTAAGATGTATATAAAATGGTACAGCAAGTCGACTTCAGACCTGGGCCAGAAATGGATTCAGGTTCTGTGACAATCAGATGGCAGCACTTAGGAGTAGTTAAATGCTTATTCCAGGAGTAGTTAAATCCTTACTCAGGAATGGAATCTCCAGTGGCTCCATGTATATCCGACGGGAAAAATTCATCCCTATAGTGAACTCAGAACATACAGCGTGTGGGAAAACACCTACTCCAGCGACGAGCTGTTTAGCAAAGTTTTACTGACTTCTTTGACTTACTAATTTACTGCAGTTGGTTGTCAGCTGTTTTATCATCATCTTGCTAGGACCAAGGTGGGGGGAAGGTGTTACTTGCACGAAGAGCAGGCTTGCTAGGCTGGAGTATTGCTAAATGGTCATCTGCAGAAACGTTTCACATCTCCCAGGAGTAACTGATTGCCAATCCCCAATGATAATTCAGTTAAATGATTAGATAATTGGTTTGGCTTAATTGCATATGTGCACTTATCCATAGAAATGCTCTTCCTATAAAATGCTACAGAAGTTTGGGATTGAGATGCATTAAGGGCAAGAACACTCTGGTTTTTACTGTGTCTCTGAACGGGAATATCTATTCAGAGATGCCATGAGCACAGCACTCACTGGGAAAACAGCAGAAAAATATTTCTGCTATTTTTTTCTACCACAAAAAGTCACTTTCCATCACATTTTCCTACTGATTTTAGATGTTCATGAGCATATTGTTGTTGATCTGTTTTACCAGCTGCAAAAGTTAATTTGAAATCCCTTTTGTTTTCTACAACATTAAAGATAATATAAATAATTACTTATGTTATGTACTTCCTGGGTGTTTGTAAATATGTGTATATATCACTTGACATTACTCATTGCCAGCTGGGATTCATTAAAAACCCTATTTTTTTCTCTTCAGCCTTTTTGATGCTGTATATTCATTGATCAAAAACAAAATCCACAGATTGCCAGTTATAGATCCTGTCAGTGGAAATGCACTTTATATACTTACCCATAAAAGAATCCTCAAGTTCCTCCAGCTTTTTGTAAGTATTCAAAGTCACTTTGCTTAACTGATATTTTTTTTCTCAGTAGGCATTTTAAGGCCATTTGAGTCTTAGTGCAGAAATTTCTTGATACGCTTCCATATTCTTTGTGTTGTATCATTCTTAATAATGGAGAAATTAAAGCTTGATGTAGAATCTGTACATGGACTTTGGTTTAGTCATTTAAAGAAACCTAAACAAAAGGAGTTGGCTATTTGAGTAGTTTGTTGTCCTTTCTGGAAGATTTACTTGGCTTCGGAAACTTGTTTACACGAATAGAAAAAGGAATTGTCTCCCAGAGACAAGATTATCGTTACTGTAGCTTATTGCAGCCACAGGAATGAATAGGGGACCAAACAAAGCAATGGGAGTTCAAAATAAGTATTCGGTCTATAGTGTGTTTTGCTGTCTTCTCCCTCCAGTTTGGTAGCTTAGGATCAAAAGCCTTTAGTGATGCCTCACTACAAAAATAAATAAATGAGCAAAAAATTTAGTGACATAGTCTTAATTTAGAGCTGCTTTGAACACAACTAATGCTTCGAGACCTGGGCTTGTTTTGGCTTTACCTTAATCTAGTAGCAGATTACTGTAACAATCAGTAACGATCACTTGGAGGCTGTAGATGAGTGACTGAATACGCATCTCCTAATGTATATACCAGTCATATGGAAACATGGTAGATGTCGAAAACTTGGTAGATGCACCAAAACTGCACTGTAAATACATGAATTCTGCCTGTCCTAGATGTCAGAGATGCCAAAGCCTGCCTTTATGAAGAAGAATCTGGATGAACTTGGAATAGGAACTTACCACAACATTGCCTTCATCCATCCCGACACTCCTATCATTAAAGCCTTGAATATATTTGTAGAGAGAAGGATATCGGCATTGCCCGTTGTGGATGAGTCAGGTGGGTGCTGGGTGTTCTGTGTACAAAAGCGGGGTAAGATAAACGGTGCTGAGCTCTGGATTGATTTGGGGAGGAGGAGGGGAAGACAGAAAGAATTAAAAAAACTTGAAGAAAAAAGGCAGGGGGGAGAAAAGAGAATATAAAGACATTTATGCAAGATGTAGGTTAATAGGCTTGGAAGATCTTCATGGTTTGGTGGGTTGTTTGGGGTTGTTTTTTTTTCCCCATCTTTCCTTCTTGACCTGTCTGTTTTCTGTCTATGTAATTACGAGATAAGGAATGAAAGAAGCAAGCAAGAAAACTGATTTTGTATTTTAAGTACTTTACTAATTTTTGTTTTTCTTTTTAGGAAAAGTTGTAGATATTTATTCCAAATTTGATGTAATAGTAAGTATATCTCTTAAGTGGTATTAAATATTTTATATGCAGTAAGCATTTGCAAGTTAATTTGTTAATATGTCAATTTTTGTCTATTTTGTTCTTTAGGCTTTAATTAACAAATTGAATAAAACAGATTCAGTTCACCCTGCACATCATTTTGTAATTATTATTTTTTAATTAAGCTGTCCTTAGTCAAGCATCTACTGCTCTGAATGTCACCCAAAATCAGATCTGGCTGTACTGTTACAGAGGGCATAGGGTTTTTCACATTTGTTTCTATTTTTGAGATGGACTCTCCCAGTCGCTGCCATTCCACGGTCCGTTTTCAAAGAGAATGCAGATTTCTTCACGCAGTCTGGGTGCTTTGTACGACTTGACCTTCTCAGCGAATTAAAACTACTTGACCCGTTCTTTTGTGCGAGTCTCAGACTCCAGAGTATCGTGTCTGTGTTCCTTCTGGTTTACGTCTAATTCAGGCCACTGTTTCTGGTTTTCCTTTAGGAGTTGCAACATCACAGTCAGATTGATGCTGTGATTTGCCACCCTTGGAGAGGAAGGGCTCTGTATTCTTGTGCTCTTCAAAAACTTGAAAGATATATTCAGTGTTTTTCCCTCTGTCCCCTCCCAGCTGTATGGACCTGCCTTCTAATTGGAAATTCTGGTAGCTACCTTATTTCTTAGAGTTGTAAGTGCCCAAGTTGCTTATTCCACCAGCTTGCTGGTGCTAATGAAGAATCCAGATGTCTGAAATGCTGTGTAGAATGCTTTCAGAAATAGGGACGATAGTCCCAAATGGAAATACTTTACACTTATAAATATCTGTGGCTCCAAACAGCGCACTTAATACTGAAAATTTCACCATGTCACTGGTCTTACCTCTCTTTTCTAGGCGTTTGTTTTTTGTTCTTTGGGATTCTCTGCTGTGTAAGACACTGTTGTGCCATAAAGGCTGCTCAGGGAATAGGCAGTAGCTGTCCCAAGGGTGATCTAACATAGCAGAGACAATGACATTTCACAGTTGGTGGGTTCAGTGTTTCAGTTTCTCTTGTCACTGTGTTAGACTGAGGAAGGTTATGTTTCCCTTATTACCCATTCTTTTTCAGAAAGATACCAAAAGGGAGAGAGTTCCTTATGTTTTTCACTTATTCTTCTCATTTTAATTGATGGGGCAACATAAGTTATAGGATTTTTTGAGATGCTTTATCTTTGGAAAAAATATATATTGAGACTACAACAAAGAAGACAACTACAAAGGCTTTAGGATATAATCGTTTGCTTCTAGCTGGTAACATGGGAAAGAGTTAGGGCATCTATTGTGTATTTGAGATTTTCCTCACATATACTAGTTTGATTATTAATTGGGGGGGAAAGATATATTGTTCTCGGTGATATGGCATCCTTGAGCATCATCTGGGTTTGAATCTGGATGTACTCTTCAATATCTTCACAACACAGCAGCTTGAAGATGCATAACACTTCATTTACTTTGCCAGCTAGCTTAGATTTGTAGAAGAAAATCACCTCTGAGGTTCTGAATTAATTTTCATGTTCTTGATGAGGGAAACTTGAGAATGGTGTGATGGTATAGACATAGCTTTATATGACGGTAGTTATTGTGGGAAAGGTGGCTTCATTTTGTAGATGCTTGTTGTATTTTCTGAGCATCCTTCATTAGGAATTAGTTAACTGAGTTAACTACACCTGCTTGTATCTTCATGATCATCTCAAAACAATCTTGTCACATTCGGTGTAATTCAATCCAAAAACTTGACCAATCACAGTATATTCTAGCCAAAAATTACTTTCATTTTATTGTGTGGTCCAGTGTTTTCATTTTAAAGGTCTGTGTTTGTTCTTCAGTGCTTCAGTACACAAAATACACAGGCCAGGATGTGCCAACACTATCAAAGCATCACTGTGACCTACAAAAAGAGCTTTTGCTGGTCTGGGCAAGGTCCTCTTGCTACAAGCCTGGTCCTGTTATTAAAATGAAAGTTGAGAATATTGGCTTTCACACTTTTAATCTTCTTACTTTTAGTGGTGGTGATGGGTTTTCATTTATATTGTTTTTATAGTAGTTATTAAAATATACATACACACAGAAATTGCGGCCAAATGGCGGTGCCAGCACAGTCCAGGAGAGGGAGTTTGAGCCCAGCAATAAGAAAAGTGAACAAAACCTTTAATTTGTTCTCTCACTAGACTTCCATGGATGGTGTTCAGAGCAGCTGGTGTCCTCCCCTATGAAAAACAGCATAAAATTGGATGTTCTTCAAGTATATTCTGTATATTCTAAAATCTTTACATTTTCTATTCATTACAAAAGTAGGATGAGTGACTTCAAGCCAAATATCAGACAGGAGAGGAGAGAGATTTTCACTGGCCTAATGCATATAACAGAATATCAATATTTTATCAATTAACCCAGTCTATCATATCATGTTGAACATAATTGCATGCTTGACTGTTCCCAAATCCTGAAGCTGAAGAGAATCTGCTTTGTTTGATGTATGATTTGAACAGGCTGAATTTACACCAGAAATGCCTGTCTACTTGATGCTAAACTATTACTTTGAGTTCTTTCCTAAGTACTGAGATGTGTCACGTGCCCTGATGGTTTGGTTTTGTTTTCCAGAATCTTGCTGCTGAAAAAACATATAATAACCTAGATATCACGGTGACGCAAGCGCTACAGCACCGTTCGCAGTATTTTGAAGGTGTTGTAAAGTGTAGTATGCTGGAAACACTGGAGACCATTGTGGATAGAATAGTGAAGGCTGAGGTGAGTTCGCTTTTTGTTTTTCCTTCACTGAGAGTTCAAACTTGTGTTACCAAACTAATAAATAGTACAAAATTATCCTTTTGAAGTTATTTTGGTTACTTGGTGGAAGTATTTTTTTTCATACCTACATGTGTTAGGTATCAGTTTGCTTTATAGACTCATAGAGATGTGGAAAATATCATACAGTACATCTGTAATAAAGCAAACACAAATAACAGAGTATTATGACATTAACTGAACGGAATGCAAAGCGTTTCTTCCAAGCCTGCCACACATTTTGCAGACTAATAATTCTATAAACTCCATCTTAACAGTTCTATCAACTCCATCTTATAGCTAGGTTGATTGCCCTATTATTCAGGAAATTTAATGAGTACAATAAGTTACTGCATATGGAATCCTGCACTGCTGTCATAGAAATACTGTGAAACAGGGCCAGAAAACAAATTCTTGTGAAGAAGCCTTCACTAACCGCTCTTGTGAATGATTTATCTGTGCGCTTGCCGTTCTTTTTGTGGTGTTTATCGTGTTTGTTAGCACAGGGAACTTTCTTCTACACAGGGGTTAACAAGTGTGTACCCTGTTTCTGCAAATATAAGACCACCCCTGAAAATAAGCCCTAGCATGTTTTTTCAGGGTTTTTGAGGATGCTTGAAATATAAGGCCTACTCCAAAAATAAGCCCTAGTTACAGTTCATTAAAAAATTAATTTAAATAGCCTCCAGGCAGCTATAAATGTAAAAAGGTGAGCATCTTTTGGAGAAAAAATTAATATAAGACCCTGCCTTATTTTTGGGGAAACAGGGCAAGTCTTCCTCCCCTGTTACACCTCTGCAGAAGAAAATCAGCATTACCAATTTCTGTTGTCTCCAAGTTGTGATCAACTCCATTGAGATGTTTTAACTTCTTCAATTACAAGATTATGTTTTTATCCTCAGGGCTGTAACCACATATGGTACTTGGTATGAGTAAAACTTCCTACTTTGCTAATAACCCCTTAGAACCCCCTTTAGGCAATTTTTACTTGTAACTTTCTGCATCTGCTTGAGCTTCTTCCTGAAATGGAATAATTTTAGCATTGCTTATGTATGAATTTCAAACATGGATAACTTTATCACTACCTTAAGAAGCTTTAGATATTAGGATTTTAAGAACAGCTCCTACCCTTTGGTTTAGTCTGAACATAGTGTGATTATGTGTAAAAGCAGGTCAGTCAAAACTACGGGCTATTTTTAGCTGCCAGACGAGTGCTTGATCTACTGGAAATGAAACCATTACATTGTCCGTTTTTCTTGAATTCATTACACTGAGAGAAGAGTAAAATGGTTAAATACATGCATAGACAAAAACTAATAACCCCATCTAAAATATCGCCAACATAGTTTCATCAAAAAGCAATTAAATTTTTCTCTCCCTTCCCCCTCTTTTTCTTTCCTCCCCATGTCAGGTGGGTACGATTGTTCAAATAATTCACAGCTCCTCTTTTCTTTTATCTCACTAGCATTGAAGTGGTTGAACTTAACCATAAATGAACATACCTATTAAATCAAGACTGATGCTTTCTTGCTATCACCCCTATGAGAAGATAACAAATTCTTTTCATTTTCTTCACCATTATAGCTAATTATTTACACTTAAAATAGTAAAGAGAGAGAATTCACTTGGGTAAAAAGTGAACACGTAGTAGGACGCTCTGGTTCTGCAGTGGGGCTTTCAGTGCCATCACCTGCTCTGGCCCATGAGCCTCTGGACACAGGACTATCCACCTGCTTTCCCTACACTTAGAACAAAAACGCTGTGGTCTAAAACGTTTCCTAGAATAGATTTGTAAGGATAAGATAATTGTTTAAAAATATAGTCTTTCAGTTGATGAATGTTTCTTCCAAGTTGTATACGTGTGTATATTAACTCTGCAGGGAGTCTGCACTAGGTGGGTTGAGTCTTTTTTTCTGTCCTCATGCAAAATGAGGATTTGGCACTTAGTGTAGCCCTACCAGAAAAATCAGGTTAAAACCAACTTAGATGTATCAAGATACAAACGTTAGTGCTGTGCCTCTCTCTGAGAAACTATTTGTCAGAAGGAAGCCTTTTTTTTTTCCTGTATGTTATTTTTTGAGACCGCAGACCGAGCTGAGCAGAGCCTGTAAGTTGAGGAAAAGTGTTTGATGTAAGTGCCACTTTTGAAGAGCAAAATTATTTTAAAGACCTAGATCATGGCTCAGCTGCCACTTCAAATCTGATTTTGTTGCTGTGTCAGATAGCTGGGTGCTTTAAAAAATGCCCTAGTTTTCATTTACATAGGGCGAGCATGTTGGTACTGCTGTGTGAGATCAGTAACACCAACATTTTGAACCATTCTTTTTTTTATTACTGGTCTTCATACTGCACTAATGTAAATTTTTTATTTCTTTGCTTTAGCTATTATTTTAAATCAGGCAAATATCTCAAAATATTTTTGCTGCTTGCAGGTTCATCGTTTGGTGGTAGTGAATGAAGCCGATAGCATTGTGGGTATCATCTCCCTTTCCGACATTTTACAAGCTTTGGTACTCACACCAGCAGGTATGGACATTGCTTTCTGAGCTTTGCCGTAAATCATGCGGTACTCTGTACACCTTGCTGGTTTTATTTGTCAATAACAAATTTTGGATTTTCAACTTTCGCAACTGCTTTATCATAGTTCTTAAATACACTTTACATTTTTCTTCAGGAAAAAGCTGACAAAATATTAACCATCAATCTCTTGCTCACTGAGGAATGCAGGCAGGAGCTTCAGGAACGTCATTGCTGTTCATATAGCTTCTTTTTAGAAAAAAAGGTTTTGATTATTTTTTTTAACCAGGATAACGCTGAATGTTGCACATATTGACAACATCTACAATAGAGCACCTTCCCAAATTCCTGTGCTGTGGTCTTTGATTGGCACAACTGTCTCAGAAATGTCACCCCCAACCACCAGAATTCTTCCAATAAAATCTCTAGTGTTTTACTAAACATGATCAGGTTCCTTTTAACAAGAGTATCCCACAATAGGTTTACTTCTGCTACTTTTATGTTGGGTGGGGAGGGTTGGTTTGCTTTTGTTGTTTTAAGTTTTACCCCAGTTACTAACCTGCTTTATGTTCATAATTGTAACTTTGACCACATTCAGCACCACAACAACTACAGCAAAGCCGTCTTTTGGCTTTGTGAGGAAGACAGAAAATGTCTTGAGGACTACAATTTTGCCTAAAAAAAAAATCAGACTAAGCAAATTGAACTGGATATGCCTATTAAAAGAGTCTAAATGTGAGCTTGACTGGGATCTCTTACTTGCACTGATAACATGATAATCTAAAAGTCTTTCTCCTCTGTAGATTTTTAAAAAGTTAATGTAGCTTTTTAGACTAGTAAGATTTCTCTTCTGAAAAGATGTCAGTGAATCTGGTTCCTTTTAATGGCACGGAAGAACATGTAGCCGAGCTTTCTGTGAAAGGAACGAAGGAGGGTAGATCCTGCTGGTAACGGAGCAAAGTTTACACAGAAAAGATGAATCTGGGGCCTGACAAACCAAGAGCTTTGTTACACTGGAGTTACACAGACACCGAAGTTGCAACCCTGTGAGCTGATACCTGCTCTGTAATTAAAAAGGGCATTTCCCGCTCCCATACTCTGGGCCATGTGCTTCTGGTGTTTAACGTGTGGCAGCACCCACAGTTGAGATCCCTCTGTGAGCTGCTTTAGCTTGTCGATCTGACAGGAAACTGAGCCAGCAAAAAAGCTGCTGAGTTCTGTCACTGGCCTGCGGAGGAGTCTGGTGTAGAGTGCAGGGGTTAGAGCGACAGGGGGAGCAGGATTATGCCACTGGAAGAGATGAGGTGAGCGAAGGCATTTCTAGGAGCAGTTAGGTGTTTGTAGTTCACAGGCAACTGCCTGATTTTAGGTTGGGATTTGTCTCAGGAAGTGAGGATGCCTGCAACGTAGATCTAATTTGTAGTCTGGAGCGTGATTTACCTCTTAAAGTGGATGTGTAAGAATGATCAGATAAATCATGCCATAAAAGTGTCCATTTCTCTTCACAGACTAGAAAGGAAAATGTATTGACTTGCAGAAATTAAGACCAGCCTATGTTAGGGGAAAAAGTATCAGTTCTGTTGTAAAAACTGAAGAATTCATTAAATACATCCAGTATTTTGATTATTCATTATGAGTAGTAACTCCAGGTTGCTGGCAAGAGATTTTTGCTCTCTGGAGTTGGATGCTGAAGCCAAACTCACCATAGGGTTCAGTCGTTACCCAGTGTGTGGCTCGTTTGAGCACCTGGAGAAGAGGCAAGATGCTACACTGTCCTGCTGAACACGTCTCTCAGATCCCTCCTGTGCACAAAATCTGCCTCTGAGACAGAAAAAATGGGTCTATTGACACAGTGTAGTTAAACTGAATTCTTACATAGTTTGTTCTCAAGCAGGTCTTCGTTTTTTTGATGCTATTATGATTAAGCTTGGCATCTAAGCTGATGGACACATTTGAAGTGGGGCTTTTTGGCTGGATTCTTTAAAAATGTTTGCACTGGAGAGAATCTTCAAAGCCACTTTGCAAGTTCTGGGAAGTTAGTAATGATGTTAGAAGCAATATGGTCTCAAGGCCTTCCTCGTTCTGTTTTACATTAGCATTTAGCAATGTATTCTTTATAAATGATATCCAGGAGTAAGGTTCTGATAACGTGGTCGTAGTTCCAGTGTTCAGAATGAGCTGTGCTTTTCCAAAAGCCAAGTGCTCCGTGCGTAAGGAAATCACGTGTGCCTTTCCTCTTGTGTTAACAGGTGCCAAACAAAAGGAGAATGAAAGCGAATGACTGCCCTGAATGTGCGCACGTTTGTAGGAGAACTTGAACAAAGCTTCTGGGTCAAGTTTGTCTCAAGAACAGTGACTGCAATAGAACAGAGCAGGATGGTTGAGAATGTGTATTGGGACTTGGTGATGGCTGATGAGTCTATTCCCCCCAGTGATGTCGCAAAAAAAAAAAGCAGCATGACAAAAAGCTTATGTTAAAATGTAGGCTTGTATTTCAAAATGTCTTCAAAACATTTGCTGGAAGACTTCACATGATGTCCTTCATTAAAATGCACTGTATTCTGAAACTTTTTCATTTTGTATTTGACAGAAGTCACTGGTCAGCAATGGATATATGTGACATAAGGCAAGTGTATGGCATATTCATATCATAGTGCCTTATGTCAAAATACAGCAATATGTCATCACTGTTGCCCATCACTGTCAAAGGAAGTGTTGTGCTAAACGAGACACTGTATTTGAATGTGAAAGTCTTTAAACCTAAAACCAAATCAGTTTCAGTTCTCATTAGATTTGTCATAAAAGCTGTAATTTGAATATCGGTAGACTTCTTTAAAACTTTAATGACAGTTTTGTGTTAAATGTTGCATTCTGAACGGAGATGTAAAACAAGACTGATTTTAAAAACAGCTTTATTTATTTTTACTTTCATGACAATTTTTTACACATCTTTGGTGGATAGCTAAAATTTCACCATATCCATTAATAAACTGTTGATTGTTATACAAACAAGTGGTAGATTTTCTCATTATTTAAAACTTTGGAGTTGCAGAAGCTGTGGCCTGTTGATCAGTCCATGTTACCCGAGCTGAAGATTCCAGAAGTGCGGATCCACAGTGCTCTGTGCTGCAATACACAGGCACCGCGGAGGAAATCAGGTGCCAGAGAACAGTCTTTTCATCTGTACTAAGGTGCAAACCAATGTTCATATAACAAAACGGAAACTTTTTATTGTATATGATTTGTACAGAAGCGGAGGAGCGAGGAAAGTTCATGTAAATGTCCTGTAACGTTTGAAGATGAGACTTTTATAATTGTAGATTCTTGGAGATGGAAGAAATTAAACCCTACTACATCAGTTTGTTTTTAGCAGTTCTTGACAATTACTTGTTCCTATATAGATACACATGCATTTTGATTTGTGTAAACCAGGTGTAGAAGCATTCTTATTTTCTTTCGACTTTAAGGGCGGCTCATGCTAATGGAATAATGCAGCCAGTACTCTTTACTGTGGTTCCAGCCTCAATACTGTACTGGAATCATGGTAGACTGATCCATTATTTTCCATTTGTAAACACTGAGGTTAAGGGTTAACAGTTTTCAGTTTGCTTATAAAATGTGAGGGGTTTAATAGTAATGAAAAACCCTTTCTTCAGAACTTTTCCACTTCCTGTAAGAATTTAAATAACCTCATCTGGGTGTTCCTGCTCCGGCAGGGGGATTGCACTGGATGAGCTTTCGAGGTCCCTTCCAATCCCTAATATTCTGTGATTCTGTGAAACTGTTCTTAGACTTTATCTTTCTTACTATCTGAAAAACATTTTCAAGTCTTCTCCAGCACCTTTTCTGACGAGGTATTATAAATATCGACTCTGTTCCCTGCATTTGTGGACAGTATCGAATTGAAATAGCTGGTTTGGCCCAACAGCAGCAACCTCAGGGTCTGGTGCTGATCGCTGCCATCAGAGATGAGATCAGCACTGCTCTGATTATCATTGTGGAGGAGATGGCCCGATAGAAATTAAAAATAGATGCATCTTTGTGAAAGCCCAGGTATCGCTCCAGCACCTCCACTGCCACCTCCTCAGGAGGGGTGTGTGGGAGTTGCCAAAACACATTGTGAGATCTCTGCTTAGCACTTGTCTGCATGAGCATCTTCTCCAGTCCTGTATTCGAGGTATTTTTGAAGAGAAGGGCTGAACCACCGATAGGTACCTTCTTATATACTTAATTTTTTAGCACAAGGTCTATTGGCCCTGTTCCACGCAGACAGCTTTGGGCTTGGCTGAATAAATTAGGATGCGCGAAGCCAGAATGAATTTGCAGTCTTCAAACAACCATGTACAGACTTTCTATTTTAACACTATTACAAGCGCTGTTCATGTGTTGTGGACACAGGAATAGTAAAAGAACGGAAATCAGCCTCCTTGGTGGTACAAAACTGTATTTAGAAAATCTCTACCCTTTTCTGCAACTCAGTTCTGAATTTGAATTTATGAGAAGTAGAATTGCAGCGTAACTCCACGAGCATGAATAAAGAGCAGTGCAATCAAAGAGACACTTGGCTTGTACTGGCACAAGTACCAGTGCTGATGCAGTAAACAAAACTAAAGAAATCAAGTCGTCTTTCATACAGATCGGTTTACTACAAAGTTAAAAAAATGCTTGTTCCAGCATAAGGGAGGGTCAGGACGAAGTAAATGAGGGTAGAGAAAGGAGGGGTGACTCAGCAGCAGAGCCACAGGTACCAGATTAAAGTGACAGCGCAACTAAAGCTGTGATTTCCAGCTCTTCATGTGGCTCGTGAGACGCCTCAGCCATGGAAAAGAATCAATAAAATGTCATTAAACTCAAGTTCTTGAACATTTTTTCCCCCGGCCAGGCAGCAAGCAGTACGTATAGATGTGAAACCACGGCAGCAGCTCCAGGTGCTCCCATTCTCTCCCTGGAGCAGGCGGTGCTGCCTGGAAGTGACAGTGACCTTCCCAGTGCTTGCCGAAAGCCTCTTCAGTCGCACGGATGATCTTCTGTCCGGAGGATGTGAGATGCTGCAGAAATGGATTCCACTCAGCCAGCAGGATGGAAAACATAATTGATTCCTGTGCTTCCCTGTGCATTTCCTTGCCCAGCAAGAGATGTGTGTGAACGATGATTATTCTAAAGTGCTGCTTGGTCTCGGAAGGGAGCAGATTAAGTTTGGGTTTTACCTACTCTGAATATTTTTAACCGTTGAAGTGTAAGAAAATGTTTATTGGTAGACTTCAGCCCTCAATATTTTCCAGTATCTAGAGATGTTTTGAACTAACTTAAAACAAAATCGCTCTTTGCTGGCATTGATCACTGGACTGATGAAAACATTTTCCTGCTTTACTTCTTTTTCTTTCTGTTAAAAGGTCTGAGATCTTTTAGCCCCTGCAAACAGTGTTTGCTGTTTATTAACTGAACTGCAATTGTTGCACATCCAAGGCCTGTTCATCTCATTTTACTAAGGAATATTATCCTGCTGGGGGTGTTTGGGTACCACAGAAAGAACCAGCCTCATTTTCCGAGCCCTGAGCTCTTGTTCTCACGGCAGAGGAATCTGACTGAAGCGGTTCCAAGACAGCACATTGCTTTGAGAACACTCCTTACCATCTTTTGATAGAAGTTAGGCTAAGTCGGACTCTTCCAGCTTTAGTCCAACTAGAAGTAAAGTCACATGTGCTTAATCCTGTCATACAACAGGTTGACGAACTGTTCATGATGAGCCCTCCAGTCCAAAAGCTTCTCTGAACTTTCACCCCTTCTTCTCCCATATTGAACACTTACTAGGGGTAATTTCCAGAGGAAATCATCATTCTGAATAATTTAATACTACCCTTGTGTCCACATAATGTATATTATGCAAAACGAATGTTCTGCAGAGGCTGCTCTTTACTCTTAACTTCAGGTCTTAATTTAAATGTGGTTTGGAAAGTCACTTCCTTCGCCCCCATTGGTTCGATGATGGTGCAGTCAGACCTGTTCCCAGTGAGGTAAATGGGAACAGGAGGTGACCTGTACTCATGCATCAAACTCCTTTAAAAAGCACAAACAAACACCTTGTCCCTGCCAGCTGCATACCAGGACCTGTATGTTCCTTAATTTGATTCTACTGCTATTTTACCAGTGTTTCTAACTGAATATTGGAAAATATGATCTTTGTGAAAATGCAAGAGGGAGTAGGAACGAGTGTACGATGGAACTGAATGTACTTTGTAAGCTCCGTGGCAGGAAGGTCGATGCTGTCAGTGTGGAAGCACGCCCAGCGCAAACACTGCACAGGGCAAAAAACTCCTGGGGAAGGTCCTGATCTGCCAAAGGACAGAGCAGGTAATTAATTATACTGGTAATTGCTGTTACAGGAATTGAATGCACGAGTCAGAGCTGTTCTGCATTTGGGATCTGAGTAACAGCGTGTTTGTGGGTTTGTATGTGTTGTATTAGCATAAAAATACTTATGTTTCCTCCATGAAATTCATCGTTTTTCCTCTATCCTGGTTTTTCTTCCATCACAACAAAGCAGCTATAAGCAAGAAAACAAAAGATATGTTTCCTTTCCTCAGCCTCCCTCGACATCTGTTGAGTATATGGCTGCATATACATAACCTTGCAGTTCTTCCTTCTGGCATTTTCTCTTTTTCAGTAAAAAGGCCATATCTGATGTGCTGCATTCATTAATACAATTAATTGCATTTATCATCTGAACAGCTGCGAAGGCTGTGTTTGATTTGAAGGAGTATCTGGTCAACTCAGGCATAAAGCAGGGCTGGAGTACAGCCAGCGGTGCAGCAGCGCGTGGTGTACGTCACTTGTCCGAGTTCTCTGAACTCCTTTGCAGCTCCCAGCACAACTCGCAGACCCTGGAGGAGTGAAGCAGCTGGAGCAGGACCAGGGAACGCTGAGGTTAAGCCCTGATGCCGCGCTGGGAAAACACAACCCGAGCGTCACGCTTGTTAGAGGCAAAGAGAATTTCAGAGAAAGGCCACTTAATGTGAGAAGCTCTTCAGCCCTAAACATATTAACACAAACGGTGAATTCAAATCCCATGCGGTGCCCCAGTGAGACGTTCCCTCTGCCCCGGAGCCCTCCAGGCATCATCTGGACTTCACCTGGGCAGGAGAAATGCAATGACGGCCTTATCACCATCCAGATCAGCTCATCCCTGCTTCAGCTGCTACCGCTTGCACAGCAGCATTCCAGAGCGCTCAAAGGCTGCTCGGCACTGTCTCCAAGTCCTAGAGCACGGAGGACGGACAATGTTCCCCAAAAGTTCCTTATTTGCCTGTATTTCGAGCATCCCAGTCAAGATAGAACAAACACCTGAGAGATCCTCATGGAATGAGGATTATTGGCCATCCAAAGAGCCAGTGGAAGGACATCACAGCTTTTTCTGCAAGTTTACAAAACACCCATGCCCAGGAAGGATGAGTTCTAAGCTCCTGCTGTGATGCAGGCTGAGCAAGCACGGATATCATATGGTGGAACAAACCCATTGCAATCAGCAACAGTAAATAAAGCAGCTGAAGGGGTGAGAGAAACCCTGCATTAGTAAGCTCTCCTAAATGAGTACAGAGTAAGTGCAAGTTAACAGAAATGAGATAAATAAACAAGGGTCCGAAAGGTGCGTGAGAGAAGAAAAAGAGAGTAAGGGAAAAGACCTAATCAATAAAAATGGGGTGGCAAGGAGGGAGCAAAACCAGAAGCTCTCGCAAATGAAGAAATATTGGTGCTTACCACTTTGAGCACATGGAAGGGTAAAAATGTATTTCTGAAAATGCGGATGAGGTTTCGGCAGAGTGAAAAGCACAGCGCCTAAATATGATGGGGAACTCAGAAAAAATGTGAGAATATATATGGAAGCTGAAAGTGTAACTACCCCAAATTCCACCTGTGCTTCCAGATCCATTTACATCATTGGAAGGTAACTCTTGCTTTAGTTTTTTCAGTCCTCTGGCTTGGTAAATGGCCCAAATTTTGGACCACGCCATGGGCCTGGGGGGAGCAAGGATGACAGTGCAGCTGCAAGGCGACTCAGGGGATGGTCCTGCAATCTTCATGTCTTTTAACACACCAGACTCGTGTCTTGTTTAAAAAGGCGTCTGTTAAAACACGCAAGACCAAAAGGTGCGTGGGGATCTGCAGCGGGCAGGTCGGTCCCTCCGCACCTCACAGAGCTGTGAGGGCAGGATTTCTGAACGCTGCTCTTTCCTCAGCCCCACCAAATCCACCCGTGTGGCAGGGTCACACAGAATCACAGAATCGACTGGGGTGGAAAAGACCTCAGAGATCATCGAGTCCAACCCTTGGTCCAACTCTAGTCTGTTTACTAGATCATGGCACTAAGTGCCATGTCCAATCTCAGTTTAAAAACCTCCAGGGACGGCGAGTCCAGCACCTCCCTGGGCAGCCATTCCAATGCCTGACCACTCTCTCTCTAAAGAATTTCTTTCTAATATCCAGCCTAAATTTCCCCTGTCCCCAGTCCTGGCGGTGTGGTACCCTGGAGCCACGACCAAAGGGGAATCTGTGCTGCAGCGAGGGGAAAAGAGAGGCTGAAGGGGGAAAAAGAGCATGCAGAGTGACATCCATCACTGCTGTCACTGCCAGAGTACACAAACCCACTTCCTCATCAAATAATGATCCTTTCATCACGTACCTATTCACTAAATGCATCTGCTGTTTCACAGGTTACCAGTACTTAGCCGTCGAGATCCTATAATCCAGAAAAGAGTACAGACTATCCCAAAAATGCAGATATTGCCTTAAAGCTTGTCTGCTTCTTCAGAAGCAAATCGCTTTTGTGGATAAACAGCTTTCTTTTGCTTTAGTTCTCTGCCCTTGTACCAGATTAGATGAACAGCAGTACATTGGAATGAACAGTGGAGATCGGGGAGGAGAAAAAACCCATATCCCATAACACCATCAAACTGGTAGGTTGGTTTAGTTGTATCAAGCAGTTTTACTCTAGCATAATTGCATGTTAGATATATGAGTGTACCCCCAAAAAAAGACAAGATATATATAGATAACACGATTTTTACTTCTAAATAATGTTCATTTTTCTGTAAAATGTGGAATGGGTAAATATAACCAAAAATGTGTGCAAAGTCCTTCATGCCTTTCTCCTTTAAAGTCTGCTGCATGTGCTATTGGGGACTTCCACACTTTATGGATGCACTCACTTTTTTTCCAAGCCTAAAACTCACAACATGTCCCAGTCAACACTTTTCCTCCACCCCTCACTCTCTCCTTTACGTGCGTTTGCCAGCACTTCACACATGTTCAGGTCCAATATTTCCCAGAACACCACAATTAATCTGCGTGCAAAGAAAATGCTCTGGAAAGGCACCAAGGAGGAGCCCCCGGGGCCGGGGGTGGCGGCACCTCAGAGCGTGGTGGCCCTTGGCGCCCGGGAATGGACCAACCGGGCAAGTATTTAATGAAATATAACAAGGGCAAGTGTGGAGTCTTGTATCTGGGCAGGAACAACCCCAGGTTCCAGTGTAAGCTGGGGAATGACCTATTAGAGAGCAGTGTAGGGGAAAGGGACCTGGGGGCCCTGGGGACAGCAGGATGACCATGAGCCAGCACTGGGCCCTTGTGGCCAGGAAGGCCAATGGTACCTGGGGTGGATTACAAGGGGGGTGGTCAGTAGGTCAGAGAGGTTCTCCTGCCCCTCTACTCTGCCCTGGTGAGACCACACCTGGAATATTGTGTCCAGTTGTGGCCCCTCAGTTCCAGCAGGACAGGGAACTGCTGGAGAGAGTCCAGCGCAGGGCAACAAAGATGCTGAAGGGAGTGGAGCATCTCCCGTGTGAGGAAAGGCTGAGGGAGCTGGGGCTCTGGAGCTGGAGGAGACTGAGGGGTGACCTCATTCACGTTTATAAATATATAAAGGGTGAGTGTCAGGAGGATGGAGCCAGGCTCTTCTCAGTGACAACCAATGGTAGGACAAGGGGCAATGGGTACAAACTGGAACACAAGAAGTTCCACTTAAATTTGAGAAGAAACTTCTTCTCAGTGAGGGTGCCAGAGCCTGGCCCAGGCTGCCCAGGGAGGTTGTGGAGTCTCCTTCTCTGCAGACATTCCAACCCGCCTGGACACCTTCCTGTGTAACCTCATCTGGGTGTTCCTGCTCCATGGGGGGATTGGACTGGATGAGCTCTCCAGGTCCCTTCCAACCCCTGACATTCTGTGACTCTGAGATCCCGTGAACCGCTGCGCACGCGCGGCTCTCCAGCCCCCTCCCAGCCAATCCGCGTCCCCGCTCGCCCTCGTTCGCCAGCCCCGCCCCTTTCTTTGAACGTTACTGCAGCCGCCGCTCTCGGCCAATCGCCGCCCGCGCTTCAGCAGCACCGCCCAATCGGCGCGGAGGGGCGGGGCGGGGGGGCGAGGCATGACGCAGCGAGTTTTTCCCCTGGCGGCGCCCGGGCCCGTTCTGCACGGCGCCGAGGTCGCGGCTCCGGCCTGTGACGCGTGACGCACAGGTACGTGAGGGGCTGGCGAGCGCGGCGGTCACGTGGGGCGGGCGCTGCTGCCAGGCGCCGCGGTCCCGTGCGCTCGCCCCGCCGCCCCTCCCCCGCCGCATGTCGCTGGCGGCGCGTCCCGCTCCCCCTCAGCCGCCCGCCCAGCGCCGCCGCCTCCTCCGCTGTCGCCGCCGCCCTTGATGTGGTTCGGGGCCGGGCGGGGAAGAAGATGCCGCCGTCCAAGTCCCGCAAGATCGCGATCCTGGGCTACCGGAGCGTGGGTGAGCGCGGGGTGAGGCGGGGGTGGGGGGCGTGTGTGTGAGGGGGTGACGGGTCGGGCCGTTGGGGCGGAGGTGGCGGCGCCTTCCCCGGCCCGGGCTCCGCAGCGCCCCGTGAGGGAGCGCGGCCCGGCGGCCCCGCCGCATCGCCCTCCCCCGCGGCAGCAGGTGCAGCGGCGGGGAGGGGAAGGGAAGGGAGGGCCGGGCCGCTTCCCGCCGCCGGGAGCGCGCAGCCGCGGCGGCCGGGCGGGCCCCGCCATGGCGGCGCCGCAGAGCGCGGCGGGCCCGGGGCTGCGGGGCCGCCTGCCCTTAATAGGAAGTTTCACCCCCCACGGCCGCTGCGCTCCCGGCCGAGCCTTCCCGCAGGGCGAGGAGGTTCTTGCCCCGCCGGGGCTGTCGGTGTGCGGGCGGCGCTCCCCGACGCACCCGCCCTGGTGCCGCTCCCGGGGAAGGGGGGGTCGCGCCCGCGGGGCTGGGCCGGGAGCGCTCCGGTCCTGCTGGCTCAGGGGCGCTGTGCTGGAACTCCCTCCAAACGTGCCCATGTGTAGGATTTAGAACCGATTTTTAAATACCGAGGGGGATCCCGTTGTTCTATTCCCACTTCTGTTTTTTTTTGTTTGTTTTGGTTTTTTTTCCCCTCCGCAGGGATGCTCGGCGGCTGCATCCGCAGCGTGGCGTGTCCAGCCGGTTTTGCTCATTAGGGCCGTGTCTTTTAACACACCAGACTCGTGCCTTGTTTAAAAAGACGTCTGTTAAAACACACAAGACGAAAAGGTGCGTGGGGATCTGCAGCGGGCAGGTCGGTCCCTCCGCACCTCACAGAGCTGTGAGGGCAGGATTTCTGAACGCTGCTCTTTCCTCAGCCCCACCAAATCCACCCGTGTGGCAGGGTCACCCCAGTCCCGGCGGTGTGGTACCCTGGAGACAAGGCCAAAGGGCCGTGGGGTTGTGCTGGCTCCGTGTGTCCCCAGCGTGGGACATTCGGCTCTTGCGCGGTGCTCCTGGCACCATCCACGCAGGCTCCTCTGCGTGGAGAAAATTCCTGGAAGCGTCCAGCACGAGTCTGTCGTAGCAGACAGGGTTTTGTTCTGTTGCTGCCCACACCTGTGATCCTTTTGCCCCCTCCTTCACCATCTTTGATGGAAAACAGTTTCAGATGTTTCAGTTTTTGGGTTCCTAAAGCGGAGGGGAGTAAGCCGTAGTACAGCTATCCTGGTCGATCAAACTTAAAAGCGTAGATCAGTGTGGAAGATAACGTGTGGTTGGAAAAAAAGATGCTACAGTTAGATACTGTGCTGCTCTGAAAAGGGTTTTTATGCTAAAATAGTGGCTAAATCAGTAATATGTCTTTTGTTGTGCAGTCAGCAGAAAGAACCCTTAAAGCTTTTTCTTTTCTTTTTCAAGATCATGGAAAGGGTGAATAAACCTTTCTTAGATGTTTTGGATGTAACTGCAGCCAGACTTTGAGATGGGGTGATGTAAAAAGGATGCCGAATTTGTCTAGTCCTTGAAAGGAAGAGCAAGTAGTGGATTGATCAGTTTGCACAGCGTATTTGACATCACTTATTGCAGTCTTTTTCACTGTCTGTTCTGTGTTATGTTTTCTCTCTTTTTTCTTTGAGCACTGGCAAAACCAAGTAATGGGCAGTATCAGTGGGAGGGAAGAATGCCTGAAATTCTGTGGTTCAGAAGTGTGTGATGGGGACTAGGTGCACTGTTGAGCTTCAGTCTTTCATCTGTTGACAATGACAAGCATCAGTAAGAAATTCGGATGAAAGTAGGGTATATACTCTGTTGGGGAAAAAATAGAAGAACTAGTGTAGTATTGTTAATCTGTTTTGTGATGTTTGAGCAATAGTACTCATGTGGAAAGGATGAGCAAAAAGTTATATAACATCTCTTGAGACCTACTGCTGAACTCTTTCAGCTGAAGTTTCCAGAGACTAGTGCGGTATTAGGCTTGATGGGACAAGATCAATTTTATTGGGACAACTACAAGTTATAGGAACATAGAATTAAGAGCGGGGGAAAATTGTGGCTTACTGTAGTTTTCCTTTCATTGTCCGTGATAATTCTGTGTTACCCCTTAGGTAAAAATCTTGTATATTAAAATGGCAAAGTTACTCATCTTAAATAAGGGAGCATTATATCTCTCTGCAAATACTTACATAAAAGTTCAAGGAGTAGAAGCTGGTCATTGGGGTCTTACTTCCATCTGTTAAAGTTGTTAGAAAAGCAGTAAAGTTGAACTGTGAGATTTAGGTTGGGTTCTCTGCTTATCCAAGTATGACTCCCAAAGTCTAGGAGGACAGCTACTTAGTTTGGCTTCAGGTAAGCTTTTGAGTAAGTCTTGCTTTGTATCATGATGACTAGAATATTACCTGAACCTTGGGTGAGAAAGGATCTAATCTCTTCATAGGACAAGCTTTTGGGTGGTAGAAAATGCAGGATGTTTATGGGGAAAATGCAGCATTTGAACAGAGCTGATGTTCATGAAGTGGGGGCAGTAATTTCAAAATCTGAATGACTGGGAGAAAATGTTTTCTGAATTTCATTTTATAATTAGGAAGCTACGTTCCTTATCCATTAGCATTAATCTTGACCCTGGAACAAGGCAGGCTAACTCTGCTAGGTTGTAAAATATTTACAGTTTTATGGGTTAGCATAAATGCTTAGGTGATCTGCTCTGTGAAGTTGCATCCTCCCCTTCTAATTTCTATGGTGTTTGAGGTGAATGGCAAGCCTTTTTTCCGCTGTGTCTCTTTCAGTTATGTATTGAAATAACCAGGTTTTGATGACATTTCAAGCAACGAGCTGTTCCCTACAGTTGATGACTCAACAATTTTGTGGATCATTCAGGTCATGAGCCTGTATAGTAATGGACAGGCACGTCTTCCATGGGGATCTGCGAAACTTGTCTGAATCTTCTACTGGCTTCATGCTAATCCCTTGTTTCTTTTATTTACTTCAAATTTTATTGTTATCCCAGTGCTGTTGTCGAAGAGAGTAGAGGTTGGGAGTGGTGTTCTGATATAACAGTTCTCGGAATAGAAGATTCAGGAGGCTGCTTGTTTGAATACACTCCCTCTGTCTTTCAACAGCACCATCAAACCTTCCATACATGAAACTAGTGTGTGTGCTGATGGGAGAGATCATGGTGGAAACCTCACAAATTCACGGGCAGACGTACTTCTGAGATGCAGACAGAGTATTTGCCAGCAGCTTTGGGAATCGTATTTTGGTGAGGAACGCCAATTATGTGTGGATGTAGAGTACAGGTTGCAGCATGACACTAGACAGAATCACACAAGAATGTCTACTTTGGGTTTTGCTCAGGCAGAAATCGGTCTAAGTTAAATTCCATTATGTAAGCGTGCTTGTCTCAGTGAGGTTCTGAGTAGAAATCAGGTGGATTTCATCCCCAAATCTGATCATTTCATAACAGGGGGAACTTGGCTTGGATTATTCTTGTTTGATAAGTGACCAGAGTGCTCCAGTTCCTGGAGACTTGACTCTCAAAAAGACATCTGTCCTGTGCATGATGAGACATAAGATTTAAAGAAGTAACTGCCTTCACTAAAAAGAATCTTCATACTAGTGTTTTGGTCACAATTTATTATATCCCAAATGTAATTGGAAATAATGGGTTTGCATGGGAATAAATCAAGCAATACTAAGATCTTTTTCTGAATCTCTTCAGTGTAACAGCTGTTCTAAAAACTAGCATATAGTTGTCCAAAATGCCTTGTGCTCAGTTTGGTTCTTTTTTGTTCATAGAAGAAATATGTAAATTTAGACCACAAATGCCTGTATCAAAGAAGAGGTTTCTTTAGATCATCTTGTAAAGTAGCTTATTACTGGGATTCTCTGTATTATAATGAGCTGATGGATTTCAGATAAGCAGGGAAGTGTTTGGATCAGCAGCTTCAGTCGTAGGTCATAATCTCAGCCTGATTTTGGTTTTGTTTTTTTTTTTCTGTTTCTCTATAACTTATGCTGCTGGTATTACAGATGCACTTGCCGAAACTGGAATTGTTTCTGAATTTTACACATTCGGACCGGTGATCTGAAAATGCTCTCCTGGTCAGTTTATAGCTCTGAGAGTGAAATCCACTTAAGTTAGTGGTGACTTTACCCATTTTCTTCCCCAGCTAGATAGTACTCAGTGACTTTCAGGTTTTATACATCAGCTTTTTGTGTCGGTGGACAGCAGTCCATACTGCAGGCAGAAGTAGTTGTGCTCTGTGACTGCGTTATGCAGGCAGCAAAAAAACTGTGGTGGAACAAAAACATATGCCAAGGTTAGATTTATATGGAAAGGCTTCCAGGTGGTTGTAGTAAGCCAACAAATGCTTCTCCCCTTTATACTTTGCCTGGAAGCAAGAAATGCAGGAAAAAAAGTAGAGCCTTTAATACATACCTGTCAATAGTAAGAATAGTTGTTAAGACAAAATGTAGCTACTGTTTTTGAAGACGTGAGTTATTTTACTACTAGGAGGTTTGTATTGTAAAATGGAGTTGAGGCTTTGCTTTTCGGTTCTGAGAGATGGCATCTGTTCGCACAGCGGTATTCCACCCCGAGGAGAGATCCCTTTGATATTGGATGGAGGGAAGTGGTAATTTTAGCAGGCAATAAATTGCCCGTTTAAATGTCAAGAGAGAAGGAATGGAGAAATTACTGCTGTCGTGCGCTGTAATTTGGTTTACAGAGCTGGTTGTGTCTGCAATGTTAGAAATCCTAAGATTTAACAGGAAAATTGAGTGGTTCAGGATCCAACCAATACCCAAGGTTAAAATTTTGCCGGGTTCCTAAAAAGTGCCAAGATGATTTTTCATAGCACTTCCCTTGTCAGGGCTGCATTCCCTCTGCCCAGGTGCAGCAATGCTGCTGGAAGGAAAGGTTGTGGCTACCAGAGAACGGACGTGAGGCTGGAAATGCCAACTTTAATTGCATTTTGCTGTGACTGACCATGCCCTTCGGCAGTGAAAGTTGCTGTGGCGCATTCGATAGCAGTAGCGGGAACACTAGAGGCAGCATGTTCAGCTGTAATATCAACCCACCGCAGGGTTATTTGAGGACAGCGTTCCAGGATTAACTCTTCAGTTGCCTACTCTGATCGTTTTTAGTGGTAATGCTTGATAGTTTTGCTTTTATATTTGAGTGGTTTGGTATTTGATTACTCAACTCAGAGTTAACATGGAGAGGAGAAACCAAATGAAATGTAGATCCTGTAATTTTGAAGCTATTTAAAGCTGAAGCTCTTCATTTAGATACACTACACTGCTTTAAGTAAGGGTTCTGAGGAAACCAGCCACCTCTGCGGTACACGCTGCTGCGGAAATTCAGCATAACCACGCGTTTGGGATTAGAAGAGCAGGCTGAAATGTGATGAACCACTGATGATGATTAACTTCCTGTAGCTCTCCTGAAGGTGACAT
This sequence comes from Streptopelia decaocto, assembly GCF_964273445.1. Classification (NCBI taxonomy): domain Eukaryota; kingdom Metazoa; phylum Chordata; class Aves; order Columbiformes; family Columbidae; genus Streptopelia; species Streptopelia decaocto. The sequence goes on from NC_138655.1 coordinate 156,883,834, forward strand.
TCAAGGGCGTATTTTAAAAACTGCTCGACTTAATTGTGCATTCAGCCCAAAATCGAAACAGCTTCTCTGTGGGATGTTGATAATGCACTCAAGCTCTGCGAATCCCGCATGAGTCAAAATTGTTTGGTGTCAGCCCAAATCATCCTAAATCGGAAACTGCAGACATGAAGCACAGTATGGGAAAACACGAAGCTGCCCTTGTCATGAATCTGTCTACTTAAGGACTTGATAGGTCTCCTTTTGTTTTCCAAGGCCTATATTTGAAGCGAATGGCAAATTTGATATGGATTTGATAACGTGAGAAACTAAACTGTGCTTCTTGAGATTGAGGGGTGGTTGTTGCTTAAGATATCTCTTTTCCAATCCTGGTCAGGTCATTTGCTTTTCTATACAGGTCTTGCACACTGGTGGCAGCTATTCTGCAAATGAGGGTATATGGGATGGGGAAAAAGGGAAGAATGTGGAGAAAGTCCAGGTTATGTGTTGCCTAGCAGAGATCTTAACAGGATTTAAGATTATTAAGTTTACCAGTAACACATGAATGTGGCCTGTTAAATATTGTATTTCATTCTTGAGAAACGGGATGTACGGGGGAATTGTTTTTTTCGGGAAAAGGTGCTTGTATGTAACAAGAAAGTAAACTGAGGCAGTTTTTGAACAGAGTGCCCGAAGAGGCTTGCGGGTGCAGCTTTTCTCAGGGAACATCTCTGCTGCTTCCTTTTTTAATTGCCATGTAATGAAGGCAGATGCAAATGAACAATGTAGTGGGGGCTTCCCTTGGCTGGGTGCTGGCATGGGTGTGCTGGAAGCCTGGGCACCAGCTCGGGGAATTGATTGATTTGAAAAGTTAAGGAACCAGAAGAAAAAGTTTTCAGGAATGGGCTCAGGAGCGTGAGCTGTTTGGAGGAGGTGGAATAGGCTCTTTGCTGCTGAGTAGGCTCTGGTTCAGTCAGACCTGTTATGAAAAAACACATCTCTATTTTCCTCTGCTACTACAGATAAGCGAGAATGCTTTTTTGTAAACTTTCAACAGCAGGCCTTTTGAACCTGGGTAGTTATCTTGATGGAAAAAAGGATAGCCCTGTAAAGATGGACTGTGCTTTTCAACATTTCTTGTTCAAATAACCTGGGTAGTCAAATCTGATCCTTTCATGCAGAATCGAGGAAAAGTAAGATGTTTAACCTGAGGTAAATGTAAACCTTGTCAGGAAGTCTTCAAATTCAGTTGATGCTTCAAGCGATACGATACGCTGGAGTTTTCTGGAAACACTTGGTAGTAAAGATGCTGCAGTGGATCGAAGCCAAAGCTCCAGACTGTGACGTGCAAGGCATTCAGAATCACTGGTTGCCTCCCTACTTTGAAAAGCAACAGAGCCTTCAGATTTGTTTCTACTGGCTTTCAGAGTAATCTTCAGTGTTTGCTAAGATACCCTACGAAGTATCTGTTGTCTGAAAATACCTGGTTGACTCTTCAACCTGCTTGAGGCTCCTCCTTTAGTTGTAAGCGTTTATTGATGCTGTTAGAGTATGAAGTTGATTCTCAAATGTTTAGAAGCACTAGTTGTCCCTCAGTTGACCATATGCACTTTGCTGTACATGCACATTTTAAGAATAGTTGTAAGAAGGATGTGGGACAAGACAGTGGTGAAAAAGGTAGTGGTTTAAACAGATGATACAAGTTCTCAAAGTGCAGATTCTGGATTGTCAAGCATGATGTGCCAGTCAAGATGAAGCTAGGACAAGCGAACAATAGCTTGTGAGCTTTGGGGCCTCCTGCAGAAGGGAAGACTACTTGGAATTTATTATGGGACTTCTTACGTGAATTTGAGAATTTATGATAGAATGTGAGGAGGAAATTTATAGCAGTTTAATTTGGATGAAATCCTTAAGAGTTTGTGGATCATGGCCAAAGACTAATCTTTTAAGGCACAAGACTAAGTGAATGATTTCTGAAAGCCCTTTAAGGAACAAAAGACCTTAATGTGTGACACTTGGAAGACCCATTAGGAAAAGTTGTGGTGCTTCTATATTAAATAGATATGAACTGAAGAAATCATGATTCCCTGATAGATTATGCTTTAAACAGTGACGTTTCCTTTTAGCTTTCTTTTTTTAATATTACACTGAAGTCTTAAAGAATGAGTGATTAATACTTCTGGAATAGTTATCGGTATTCTTGCGTATTCGAGGTTACAGGAACCAGAACAGCATGCATGACAAAGCTAGCTATTTGTATTCCATGGAGTATTGAGTTAAATGAATTTTAATTTGGAAAAAGAGGGAATACATAAGTGGTCTTCAGTGTGTGGGTGTGAACATGTGCAAGTGTAATATGAAATAAGGATATGAAAGTGTCTCTTGACAACATTGTCTCCTGAGTTAGTGGGATACATCTGTCTGGCTTCAACAGCTTGTCAGATTGTATTGCCAAAACTTCATTCAATATGTATGACCTCCTTTCAAGGTACTCTTCTATATGCAAAAGAGTTAGGATGCATAATATGCAGGAATACTCCATTAAGTCTGTCCTACAGATTGTCAAAGCAATAAAGCACTTGACACTAATGCAGTAAAATGTATTTTGCTTTAAGGCTTGGTCTTTCATTAGTAGTGAATTTTTTGTTCTAAAATCTGTTTCAGAATTAGCATTTTGGATTTGAACTGCAAGTTTTTGCAGTGAAACATGCATATAAACAAGCACCATGTTTCTTAGTTTGCTGCAGTGTCTTGTGAATTGCTTTTCTGGAAATGTCTTTTTCTAATAGATGTTCTGCTTCATCTGTATGGTTTGACACTGGTGGATAAGTTCTAAAGAAAGGTGTCAGTTGTGCTATTTTAACTTTTTTCACATGTAGAGGGAAAGGTTGTCAGAATTCTTGATAAAGTTGGTTGCTAGACTTAAAAAATGGTTGAAGTGCAAGTTAAACCAAGTGTTTCTGAGAGGGAGACTAAGAAGTTGCCTGAAAGTTTCAAAATCATGTTCTTTATACAGAGTGTATCAAGGAGTCTTATGACACTTGAACTGTTTTACTGCTTGTCCTTCTTCAACTGCAAGATATCTTTTATCCTTCAGGGTGGTGGTAGGACAGAGGAAGAGTTAAAGTGAGGCTACTAGAAATGGGCTGTACATCCTAGAGGCTGAAAGGGTTTAAAGGTGGAGGTCGGGGAGGGAGAAAAGGATGGTATGAGAAGGGTTATGTGGACCCAAGGGCAGCTTATTCTGGAGAAAATTGGGCTGTTCCTCTCCTGTTCCTGCAGCATGGAAGTGTGGAAGCCAAAACCGAAGATACGGGTTGTTTCTTAAATAGCCAGGCTGTGAAATTAAGTAACTCCTGAAAGTCTTTGCTGTACTTATGGTAAATCTTGACTTATTTGCTTGTCATATTTACCGTTTCGTCCATTATGAGCTGGATTGATTGTGATCTAACTGGGTAATAACAGGGTAATAATAACTATTGCACTTCTCAAATTTTGTGTGTGTGTTGATACACAAAGAGTTACATAGCAGACAGATACAGTGCACTGCTCTGTCTTTTGAAGGTCAGCCTGAAGTTCGGTAGCTTGATACTCCATGTCTAGGTTGTGTGGTTGTGCTGGGAGGTGCAGAATGCAGCTTCTCTTGACAAGTGCTTCCTCAGGTGCTGGAGCTGCGCTGGCTGGAAGGCACCTCGCTCGTGGAAGACAGGCTAAAAAGAAAAATAGTGTACTGTCAGGTTGCAAGTGTTCATCCTCAGTTATTTCCCGGGGCTATTTTCAAGTGGTTGGGATGGTGGGGTGTTGTGTGTTTGGTTTTGTGTGTGTGTTTGGTTGGTTGGGTTTGTTTTGTTGTTGTGCGATTTGTTGTGGCTTTTTTTCTGTGCTTTTTGTTGTTGTCCTTCCTTGCAGATACCAGAGTTCTGATTGTGACCTTTCTGTACTATATAGTATTAAAGCAGAGAATAAAAACATGTGATTCCTACCCCAAAACTCTTAACGTGAAGTACCTTATAAGCCAACAAATGGGTACACACTGGGTAGGAAGGTAAGCAAGCCAGCTGACTGTAATGACAAGAACTTTACAGTATGCTATCGCAAGCAAGGGTTACCTGTTCTGTCTTCTGTGCCCTGTGGTAAAATCAACTATGTCAGGTCATATCTGACAGATCTTTGGCTCAAATTTCCTTAAAATTTCCCAAGGCTGGGGGCTCTAACGATTCTTCTGGTACTCTGCATAGTGTTATCCTTACCCTGGAGTATTTTTTTTATGGGTGTTTTATTCATGTCTGTCATGCTGTGGTTTTGGTATGTTGTTACTTTGAACCTTCCTTGCTGTTAACAGCCTGTCCTCTGTATTTGGGGGCTGCTCTGTTTTGTTAATTGGGTGTGTAAATGAAGAAGGATCAGCGTTAGTGGGGAGGGGTTAATGACTAACTCCAGCTGTGTGAAGTGCTGTGATACAAAGATGGCATTTAGCAGGAACCCTGATTGATAGAGGGGAGGAACTTCACATTTTACACAGAAGTAACATAGGAGATGCCTATAAAGTTAATTCAAATGGGATCTAGAATTGAATTGGAGGAGAGACAACAGTAACTTACCGAAAGGTGATCTGAGTCTGATGCGGGGAGACAGTTTTTGTAGAGGGATGTACGGTTCAGGCATGCTGTTTATGTTGGCATGATTGTATATAGATCCACAGCAGCCTTGTGCTAACACAGGAGAATTAAAGTGGTGAAGGCTCAACTGTATGACCATTCATCAAGACTGTCTCAGTGTCTACCTGTGCATCTGTTGACGAAGATGTGATGGAGTTGACCATGTCCTGCTCCACTGTTAGGAATGAGAGTCAGCACTAATGTTTGTCATTATCCCTAAAAAATATCTTTTTCTGGTTCGTACTAAGAGACATCAGTGTTGTCAGGGTGGTACCACAGTTCCTGATGCTTCATGCAGCTTTGCAACCTTCCACCAGTGCAGGTCCCAGCAGGTGAGCAGTGCCATGTGCCGCTGTTGGATGCCTGTAGCCGCACGCTTTCCGCGAATGTCAGGGTTTGGCTGCCGCATGCTTCGCTGGCATTTGTTGACATTGGGTTCGTTAGACTTTGGACCATCAGTGGAGACACGAAGAACGTCTTACATTGACATAGTCACACATAGTACTGCTGTAGGCTGAAGCTGCCCTTTGTTGCTAAGATCTTCTAGTTATTATGCAGCTCTATATAAATATATTTAGTAGCTTGTAAAAGTAGCCTGCCTTTGTTGGGACAAATCAGTAGTATCTTCAGGTTTTGCTGCAGGTTGGTGAAGAGCTCTGTGGACCTCCCCTCAGAGTAAGGATGAAATTTCTTAGCTATAGTTGCTGGACATGTGTCACATTGTTTTCTTGTGTGATGTTACCAAGAGAGGAGGGGATATTACCATTACTATCTTGTCAGGATTTCATCAGATACTTCTGTCGTCCTTCAACAAGGAGTAGAGAAATAAATCTCCTAATATTGTTCTTGCAATTCCAAGAAGACCCTTGAGGCGCTGTATTGTATGCATTTCAATAGTACTGCCGAGAGGGTCCATTCCTCACCATTTCAGCTGCATTTCCAACAGTTTACTTGGTGTTACGATACACTCGCAGTCAAGCTCCTAGACTTGTGTTTTTCAAATGACACCAGAAAAATTCACTGATCTTTTCAAAGATTTACCCTGCTGCTTAGTGGTGGTAAGTAACGATGAGGTATGTTGGCTTCAGTGAACACTGTGGTTCCAGTCCTCAAAAAGTTCCTTAGGAAAGAAGATCTTTAGGGAAGACCTGTGTTTTGGTGAAACAGCACTGATCCGTTGAAAGACTTAAGGTCTTCTGTCTTGGTAAGGGTTCTGTGCTATTAAAGCTTTCTCTGTTATTGGTGTAGATCGGGTGGACAAAAAATGTGAGACTTGCAGTGGAAGGAAGAAAAGAGTATATCTGGTTTTCTAATAGAAATGTGAAGTTTAAAATCTTAATTCGTACCCGAACGCTGCTTTACCAGATGGTCTGTAGTAGCGTGTAACTTAATGTGACTGGTGCTGCCAACTTCAGCCAGTTGTGTGGAAATGAAAAAAAAAAAAGGAAAATGGTGGCTGCAAACTCCTCTTAAACCTTCACAGCTTCTTTATCCCCCGTGGTGTGCATAGAGTGGAGTTCTTCGGCTTCTGCCATTAAATTCAACTGAAGGTGCGGTTACGGCAGCGTCTGTGCAGCGGGTGGAGAGCTGGTGCTGGGAAGTGCAGTTGGAAAGATCTGCTTCTCGAAGAAGTGCTAAAACCTGCTAGTCCTGATGTTTATTGGCTTGCAGAAAGGTGATTGAAGTTGTAAACCCCAGTGATCTTTAGCGCCAGGGAGGAATGGACTGCAAGTTGGGAGTTCGTTCCCCTGTGTTGAAACTAAAATCTTGAAGATGGAAAAGGGGAATGCATGGAATGCATTAAAGCAAGAGATGCACATTTTTATTTCTAATAACATAACATTTAAAAATGGATTTAATGACAAAACAATGACAGTTTCTAAAAGTATTGTATGTACCTGATGATCCAAGGAAAGGTCAGGTTCATTCAGACACCTAATTAGCTGCTTGATGTGTGTGCATGGGGAGAGAGGACTTGGCTTCCACGCAGCAGTACAAGTTGAGTTTTGCCTCTTCAGGGGAAAATCAGTACAAAGTTCAGGCTCTTTCCCTCTAAGTGTGTCATAAACTGAAACATTAAGCTTAAACTGATGCTTAAGATCAGACTCTAATAAGGTTCCCTTTAGAAATGCAGTGTATCAAGTTGTACTGCCTTAGTTTAGGAATAGACTTGCTAATTAGGCTAGCAGCACATGCCCAATAAGTGGAATTGCGTTTGAATTTCTGCCACCACCTGAAATATTTTAGGCATGGGGCTGTGGGGAGGGAGGTGGGAAGGTGCCGCAGGGATGCCCAGTTTCTGCAAGAAGTCTGAAGAGAATACAGTGGGTGGTATTTATCTGAGCAAATACTGGTTGATTGTATTGGATGTAGATGTCTGAATTTCCTTTGTAGTCAGGAGAGCCCAGGATGCAGTTCCTCTGACTTGTTTAAAGTATCTTGAATGCAGCCACCTATGCATGTATACCATGGCCAGGTGAGATGTGTGCCACAGAAGTTTTCTGGGTATTTTAGGTTTTGTAAGAGCTCTTCCATCTTTGAAACTGATAGTAAACACATGGAATTAAAATTGGTTTACCTCATTAAAAGGGAAATATCAGGCAAACTGTGGCACTTTGCATTTCTGCCAGCAAGGGTAGCAGTCAAAGGTAACTGGACTGTGCACTGAAATAACTAGAACATTCCTTCTGACAATCCTTTGCTGTGGTTGCTGACTTAAATGGAGACAAAGTGGACACTTGAAAGTGACAACTAAGCTGTTGCAGCAAAACAGAGAAATTTTTCTGTACGTATTTGCCTGGACACCTAATATGTTGTGACAAAGTGCAAGTGAACATTGAGGGGTGAGCACTGCAGCAGGATGGAGCAATCTTGCTGTTACATACGAGGGAATAAAGCACTTGCTCTCTGCTGTTCTTACAGAAAAGATGATCGAAATAGCATTATTAGGACTCTTGGGTTGTGTTTTGAAGGCTCATTGTAGCCAACCTGCAAACACACTTGTGAGTTTGACTAACTGCTTTGAAATCTGACGAAAATCAGGGAAGTCATCTGACTTCCTTCCGAAATGACAGCCTCTCAGATTTCGTCCGGCTTGTGGAGGAATACCTTTGATAAACCTCAAGAAGATTGGGCAATGCATGTGTCCTTTTCTTGCTGCAGGCTGTGTTCTTGGTGTTACACACTGTCATGTGAACCTTCTTTTTAACAACAGGAGTGGTTCTTGCTACAGTTCCTTTCTTTAGACTGTCACATATATTTCCCTACATCCTAATGTGAAGATAGATCAGGAGAAGACTGGGAACAATTGTAGCAATGGGATAGAGTGCCATAGAAATTGAAGAGCTTGTGTTGTCCTGAAATGCTGATCTGCTCTTTAGTTGGTCATGAATGTCTCATCTGTTCTTGAGGTCCCTCACTACTTTACCAAAAGGTGTCTCACTGAGGTCCTCAGACTTTGGCTCTTACAGGGTTGTAAGGGCAGATGCTTTAGTCTGTCATTTGGAAAGCTCAGTCAGCACTTTGAGAGACTAATGCCACCACTCTTTGGTTGCAGACTGAGCATGAGTATCATACGAGCAAGTGCAGCAATTGAGCTCTGTGTCAGTGAAAGTTTTCTCTGTTAAGCATTAAAAAGAAAAAAAAAAATTAATCCTGGTATCACAACGTTGATGTCACAAGGAAATCACTACAAAATAGGTAAAACTGTGTCTGTGTAGATGTTTGTAAGTGATAATTCCTTATGATTAAAAGTCTATTAGTAGATTTAAGTTTCATCTGAGTAAAACACAAGCTGCAAATTGTATCACTGTCTCCAGAGATTTAAAAACAGAATTCTTTATTGGCCCAGATGTATCGTTTTGATAGTCATTAGAATGATTCACTGAGCTACATAGCAATGGTCAGCAAAATAGCAACTATAGTACATAGCCATAATTAGTACCTGGGGGAAAAATCTTAATTAACCGTGGAAAGTTGCTAATGATGAAGCCTGAGATGCATGATGAGCTAGTGATGAGTTCTGAGATCATCTGCTATCTTGTGAAAAGATTTTTGTCAAAGACTGATGCTGTAATTCCATTTGCTACCCAGTTAAAACACTTCCGTCTCCTCCAAGCAGTGATTCTGTCCCATTCTGTGCTCTGAGGGCGAATAGATAATCTCCACTGTGGAAATGCTAGTGTCTCTGTTTTGTGCATCTTGGTATTCTGAATTAAAGTTGATAATGATCCCAACATTCCAGTTAAATTGAGTGTAACTTTTAGTCTGAAAACTTCATATCTGAAGCATAGTAAGTTGAGCATAGCTGTGTGTGAGATATTGAAAGCTGGGTATGCATTAAGTCTTCTTTAATTTACTATGGCTGGCAGCATTTCACCGTGTAATTTCTTGAACCTTTTGTGACAAAACCTAAGCTACATTGTTCTGTAAGTAACATCTGTGTAGAGACTAGCTTAGTTAAGATGCTAGGCTTGTTGTTGGAGTGGATTAGTTCCAGCCAGCTGTTGTTTAATGATTAATCGAAGTACATAAGCAGGCATTACAAGGGGAAAAGATGGGTTAAAGAAACTGTGCATCTAAAATTCTAACAGAATGGAGAATTGCAGCTCTTCAGTAGTTGTTGTTCTTGACCCTGTCAAACTGTTTACTGATTGCTTGTGCAGATGATTTCGAGCATTGAGAAATTCTTCCTGTTGAGATAAACTGCCCGCCGGTGCCAGTGGCCGTCACGGCAGAGATGCCACGTTAGCGGCAGCTGCAGAGCCGGGCTTGCACAATGGCTCGCTTGTGGAGCTGGTGTTGGACCCGCTTGCTGGCCGCTTGCGTAATTTCTGCCTCCTGAGCTTGGGGGAAGTTGCTGTGGAGGAGAATTTCATCTGGGCTTTCCCTCTGCCTGGAGACTGAAAGATGTGGGGGGTTGCCAGGCAGGTGGTAGGTACGGAAGAGACGATGTGGCCTCTTTGGGGGGACACCCGTTCTTTATGAACCCACCCGTGCTCGGTTACTCATGTTCTTGGTAAACTGCCTAGTGTTGTAAAACTTGAATTTTTAAGGCTAGATTAAATACCACAGCTCTTGTCAAGGCAAAACAATTGCCAAATTGAGTTTTTACTCATCCTTTGCTTCTTGGACAATTGCAATGGCATTTGAAACTGATGTGCTGTGACTGTACTAGTCAGTGTTTATGGGACATTCAGCTTTACGTAGCGAGTGTTCTCTTGTATGAACAGAAATATGACAGCTTTATTTTTTGAAATGGCTTTCTGTCTCAAAACCTGTTCCGTTTCTGTTTTGACAGTGCAAAACTCTTTTCTTTACCACTCCCACATCATATCATAAATAACAAATTGTGTATGCAAATACTCTGGATAGTTCTAGACAACTTCAGTTGAGCTTTGGCCACCTGAGACTTGTATTCTAAACCCTTGTAAAACACATTCCTCCCAGCGCTTACCTTCTGTCTTGTTCCTCCAGGGAGTGGGAGAGTCAGCAAGCTTGGAGCATTTTGCTTACAACTCCTCTGCCACAGAGAGTAGTATCTGGTGCTTTGAGTTACCATAGCAAGTACAGCTGGAGGATTAATCTTGTTGCCCTGCCCCAGTGTTGCCCTTATGTGATTCATTTAGTTATTCCTAATAATTTTAAACTCTCTGGTTCTAAACAGAGTCAAAAGGTTAAACCATCATCTTCTCCAGTAAGATTTTGCAAGTGCTTTTTCATCTTAAAATCACAGGTATCTGTCAATTTAGTGAACCACTTCCAGCAGACTTTGCCTTGCTTTTGCTCGTGACACTTCTCCTTTTGGTCTCAACAAATGCTTATTTTACTAAAACTTGAGGACAGTGGAGACGCTAAAATTACCAGCATGGAGGATGCTACAAGGAAAAGCTTAGCAAACTAAAAACCGTTCGGTGTCTGTTCTGAATGAGAACATACTAGAGCTGAGCCTTTTTTTTGAGGTGTGCACTCTTGAGTAATCAATTAATCAAGTCTTTGCTGCTGGAATCAGGCTCTTGTCCTTTTAGGCTGAAGTGTGCTGATGGTGCCTGCACATCGTGGCCGTGGCACCCTCCTCCCTGCGCTGCTCCGAGATGGAGTTAGTACGGTAGTAAATGCAGCTGGGTGCAGTTCTTGGGCCCTGCTTCGTGGATGTCATGTTTCTGTTGTAAATGCAAATGTTGCCTGATCTTTCTGGGGAAAGAGGAGGTAGAACTCAATTGTGAACTTCATGTTCCTCTCTGTGAGTGTAGGTCAGAGGCCTGGAATCGAACCTGTGGGACAAAGTTCAAGCCAAGCTGTTTACAGGGTCCTATGGGAGACAAGGCATGGAGGTGTTAATGGCTTGGGTTTAAAATTTCTTATGTCCCCTTTGGAAGCCTTGGTTTAGCGTGCTTGTCCTGAGGGGGTAGGTGACTGAATCCAAGGCTGGAGAGCTTCCCATGGCTTATCTAGGACAGCCAGTGACCTCTGCTGAGCACAAACACATTCTTACTGGAATGCTCCTCACAAAGCTTGGAGGAATTTGGGAAGAGTGTGTTGAAATACTGGTTTGATCTGTTTCTGTTTCCTCCTCTTTCACTGTTAGGAGGAAAGCAGTAATTAATACAGCTGGGTGCTAAATGCAGCATTTTCTGTTGGCTCCAATTCTTTCTAGTATTCAGTTTCCAGATTTAACACAGACGGTAGCAGTCAAGTCTTTCAGTTAGTTTATGATATTTCTTAGGAGGAAAAACATTCAGTGATGATCTGTGCTTAACCTAGCTCCTCTTATCTTGAATATGTAAGAGCCTAATATAGGAAGAGTTAACTGGCTTAAAGTTGAGTGCTTAATGTGCTGGTATTGGCAAAGAATCTGGAAGCGTGAACTTGGGCAGCAACGTCATAAGGTTATAGCTGAAGAAGAAATAGGTTGAAAGTTTATTTGTTCTCTAGGTGGTGTCCAAAATAAACAGTTTCAGAAAGCTGTGAAGATGTGTAGTCTCAGTTCTAAGTCTGTCCTTATTAGGATGATTTTAGATGTTCACGATTGCTTCCTGCCCCACCCTTTCTGGAGCAGTGGTTTGAAGTACAATTTTCTCTGTAAACTCATGCACAGTGAGTGTTACCTGTAGTTGCACTGTTACATGTATCAGAAAAAGGTAACTAAGAACTTAATTTGAGAAAAGACCCCTCTTAAAAGGTGATGTGCTGGGGTTTTTCGCATTATATCGTGAATAAACTGGCATGGTTGATAAGAGACAGCAAAGGGATAAGCATGGCAGAGCTGGGCAGTGATGTTAAAATTAAGTGGTGAGTTGGTGAAGGTTATGGCTTTTGGAAAATTCCAAAATGGTGATACTTGTACAAGATTTTTATCCTTCCTCCTGGACAAGTCACTGCTGGAAGTGTTGCAGTTAATGAAGGAATTGACTGCACATGTAATCACAAATATTAATCCAAATTTTCCTTGCATCATGTTCATCTCTGTACATTGTCTGACTTGCAATTTTTTTTAGAATGTCTAACAAAATTACTTGTTAAGCATACTGATAATAATAATAAAAGGTCAAATGTCAACAGGTCAAGAGCCTTGTATGATAAAGCAAGAATGGAGAGGTTGGAAGTGGAAGACTGTTTTTTAATATCTTCTGAAGGAATGCTTAGGAAATAACTTTTTCTACAGCAAAGTATAAACATAGCATAGTCTAAGCACTGCAAATGGGCACTCTTTATCCAAAGCAATTAATTATTGAAAACAGTTTTACTACAAACTAGTTCATCTACAACATCGATTACTTTTGATGTCATTGAAAGGCTTCTGCTGAGTAGGATGGTCTTATGTCTAAATTTTAACTTCAGGTTGTATTTTGTTTGTGCTTCTTGCCAACGAGAAAATTATAAAGCAGCATGAAGAATATGCTTATGTCCGAAAGCAGCTAATGCACTTGGCAATCTTTGTAAGAGTATATTTGTTCAGTAAACGTAATGTAATAAGATCTAGTGGATTCCCAAATGTAGAAGATGTGCTGTAATGGAAATTGTGTTAAGACCTTCAGTAATGCTTTGAAAAGTCTTCAGCTGCAGAGCTTTAAAGGTGCTTTTTATGGTCAATGTATGTGATTCCTTTGTACCATCTTGTAAAATCTTCCAAGACTAAATTACTTTTCATTTTCTCAATCTGCTACTAAGTGCAACATTTTGCATTGCTCTTTATTGGAAGGTGTACCATCAGATCATCATAGCTGAAACTGGGCACGTTGTCTGTAAAAGTAGCATTCAGATTGCTTTCAAAAAAAATAATCCAATGATGCCTCTTCAGTCAATATGCTTAAAAGTCATATGACATTAACAGGGTTAATAAAGAGGAGAGTATATTGATCTGAGGAATTTTGAGATCATGTTTTTGTTGTGGGAGACATGTCCAGTCTCCTAGTCAAACCCGATTTGGCTAATTCCGTCCAAGTTCCTAGTTTTCTGTTCAATGACTGAAAATTATTTCTAGTTTTCCATGCTTCTCAACAGAAAAACCTTCCAAGTATAACAGTTTGTTAAATTTAGTTTGATGAGGATTGGACACTGCAACTTTTAGAATTGTTTTAAACCGGAGGAGACACTTGAATTATGCTGTCTTAAAACAAAAGCAGAACACGTGCTGAGTAGCTCTTGCACTACTTTTTATATGTTCAGGAGACACAGTTACTAGGAATAGGCGCTTTAATTTAAAAATAGGTCAGTTGTCATGCGTAGATATTTCAGTGAACCATACAAAGCTCATGTTGGCTCTTATACAAACATTAGTGTATCTGCTAGTAAGTGTGAAGTGGTAACAGCCTGAAGACTTGTTTTCAACACAAATCATCTTTTCCTTGCTTTACAGGAAAATCTTCACTGACGATTCAGTTTGTGGAAGGACAGTTTGTTGATTCATATGATCCAACCATAGAGAACAGTAAGTAACTGACAAGCTGTTCTTCTGTACCTAACTAACTTTTATCAGAAGCCATTGTGGTTGTACGTACTACTCATGTGGGTGTTTACGTATTAACAGTTAGTTAATCAACTTTAATGTTAAGTTTTATTAACCTTTTAAACAATGTTTACCAAGCTTATGGTATTGCAGTGTGGAAATCACTGTGTATTTCTCCAAACAGCTAAACTCTTAACCCTAAATGAAGGAAAAGCTAATCAGTCTGGCTAAAATACACCTCCTTCTTGTGTTATGTGTGTTGTTGGACATCTGCTTCCCCTAATATGGTTAGGGCCTTTCAAATTGAGTACCTATATGAAAATGTGCCACTATATACAATTATTGCAAAGTCTCAAATGTCTCATGTGATCAGTATATCCGGGTGAACACAAAGCCAGCAACACCAGCCAGGAGCAAATGACATGTAGACATGCTGGTTTTTTTTAATTTCTCATTTCCAGCTGCTTGCTAAGAAGCCTGGTACACAATCAGCTTGCTGCAAATACTGCGTAACTGACTTCTCAAGTCCCTTTTTTTCTCTTAGCAGTTTTTTTAACATTAGTGCCTTTGTGAATAGTGGGTAAGTAAGGATACTAAAATTGCTGCCAAGAGCAGCAAGTCACTTGAGAGGTGAGTTACCCTCTATTCCTTATAATCCCTCCACCTCTTACAGAGCTAGCAGTGGTCATAAAGTGCTTGAGGAACTGTGGTGCTAGGCTGGGTAACTCAATCGTATTCGCTCACTTTAATCATGTGGCAAATAAAACTTTGATTTCATGATTGTAGCCCTGGAGATCTTGTATTGTAATGACTTGTGAAATGCAGCGGTAGCACATTTTTACTGTTTTGAACCTGTGCAGTAGGATGTTAAGACTTTGTGATACTCTGGAAGTTTGTGTGAAGTAATCAGCCTAACGAGGTTTCTTTTGGATGTATATGGTAATAATTATGAAACGGTGCTGTCAAGATATTCTACTCAGGATTATTTCTTAAAAGTGAAATTCAAATGCTGCTTTTTGAAGAAGTTCTATGTTTTCTTTAGCGAGTTAGGATGGATAATTTACCCCTTGACCTGAACAACCTGTCTTTATATTATACACACAGATGTCATTAATATTTACACTTCCCAACATCCCTTTTTACTTTGTTAGAATTATAAATAAGATTTGTTTTGAATTAAAGCTGCTAACAAAATATTGGGGTTTAAGCTTCTGCATTCAAAATTTTAATATCAATTGGCACAGGTTATTTTTCACTGTGCTACGTAAATGCAAATTATTTAAAGTAATCTTTTAAAAAGTTTCATGCAAGTATATGGGAATGAATAAAACTTGTGGGACGTGGGATCAACATCTCTGCAAAATACTGAATCTGTATCTTGGTTTGGGATTTTGACACCTTGGTACAGGTTGGCTTGTTTTCATCCTTTACAAGCTCTTGTTGTCCACAGAAACCCTTTGTCTGTAACTGTAGTTGTATATCTCACACTGGCAGCATTTCTTAACTACTTGAAAATACACTCTGGATGAATTATGTGTTTATTTGGCTCCTGTAGTTTGTGCTGCTTGCTTGATCTGAACTCTAAACGTTGATCAAGTCATGACCATGCAAACTTTGGATGGGGGCATCTTGAAAAGGCTTAACTTTTCACTTGATTTCTTACTTGTTCAGAAAACAAACGGCATTATTCATCTGGTGAAAACCTTGTGATCTGTGGCATGGCTGGATGAATTTACTTTCTGAAAGGTAGAAAACTGAAGGGCCCTTCTTCCATCAGAACACATTGCTGGGAAGTAGGGATTGAAAACATAAAAGATGTACATCGAGATTCAAGACAGCGGAAAGTCTGTCCCATCCTTAAGGCCTGATAAAGAAGATGTTCTAAAAATGCTTCTGTGAAGAATGGAAGAGATAACACTTCCAAATTTACCACTAAAATATAAAATATATTACAGACAGGTGTCTTTTTTAGAAGAAAAACATATAAAACTAGTTTTAATGGGATTAGTATAAAAATCATTATTTTGATTTAAGTTCTTAATCTTTTCAAAGTGTTTTTCTGAATATAAATCTTTGATCAGTCTTTTGATGCTCCCAGCTCTATGTTTCTGATCTCATGCAGGGTCATAAGACACAAAGTACATGATCAACTCTCTTACTCTTTTCGTAGCTTGCCATTTCAAATCTGGTTGACAATGCTGGCAAAAGGGGTTGAGAAGTCCATGTTCTTATCCTAGGGGCGGTGTTGGAGAATGTTACATTTTTCCAGTGCTTTAAAGCAGGTTATAAAACCTTTTCTGTTTTGTCTGGTGATTGGGTCTACTTCAGTGTCACAAAACTTGGAAATGAAAAAAACACAGGCTAAAGAATAGTCTGGCCTATGTGATTTCTCTTTTGTCTCTGGAAAACTGTTACTGATAACTTATTACAGTATTTCTACCAGCACTGATGAAAGGGTAGAAGGTTGCAGTACTGCTGGTAGCTTAATGTTTATAGTTTTTGTCTTCAAATAATAAAACTTGCACAAAAAAATTGAGTCTAAATTGTATTGAAGACAAGCTATAGTTAAGCTCTGAAAGGAACAAGTCCCATAGAATATAAGCCTTGAATGGCAGGAATAAGATTTAATATTCTAGTAGTTTCATTTTGCCAGTATAAAAAATTTTTGCCTTCTTCAGAAGTCGTAAAGGGAAAATAAGCTGTCTCAGATTTCACTTAGTATTGCTTAAAGTTGACATTACTTCACTGCAGCATTTTCCTTTGCTTATTTTACATTAGAACCAGAAAAGTTAGTTTATTTAAGTTACCAAGCATGTTGAATTAAGGTATTGCTACTAAACTCATGTATCAGGAAGAGTAACTTGTAGCATTTTGTGGCAGCAGCAGAGGTGAGAATTAATTGCTCAGCAAAACAGATTTTTCGCTTTCTGAATGTCCCAAGAGGAGTGACACCTCGATGGGTGGCTGTCTGAGACAGGCAGGTGGAGGAACTAGTGGAATGATCACTTGTGGGCGTGTTGGAAGGAGAGGGAAGATCCTTGTGGAGCAGGAGCGTGTGCCCAGGGCAGTGGTGGAGTCACCATCCCTGGAGGGGTTTAAAAGATGGTTAGACGAGGTTCTTAGGAGCGTGGCTTAGTGCGAGAGTTAGGTTAATAGTTGGACTCAATGATCTTGAGGGTCTCTTCCAACTGAATAATTCTATGCTTCTGTGAAGGTGTCTGTGTGGACACTGAGCTCGATTGGACTATGAAGGCAGATTAGCTAAGACCAGAACAATTTAAAACTCAAACATTTCACTGGAATAAATCTAGAATCTTAATTTAGAACTCCAAGCAAATAGGTCAGAAGGATTAGTTAAGGAAGATGTGCAGGTGACTCCAGCCACCCCTGTCTTTGCAGGGATGTCTTTGCTTATTAATTCAGTGATTTTTGTGTGTTGCAGGAAAGCTGACTTGACTGCCCAAGTCTCAAACATGTTTCTTCCAGCTCCTCTGAGCCCTGTCTGGCTGCTTTCCCTTGCAG
The DNA here is from genome assembly GCF_964273445.1 of Streptopelia decaocto. Lineage (NCBI taxonomy): Eukaryota > Metazoa > Chordata > Aves > Columbiformes > Columbidae > Streptopelia > Streptopelia decaocto. Next base: position 156,900,937 of record NC_138655.1, read on the forward strand.
TTCCGGAGAGGCTGCAAGCACTGTGCTGCAGCTCTGTCTTCTCCCCTGAACAGGCTCAGTAGCTCCCTAAGGGAAGGAACGGTCTTTCCCCAAGGGCTTCCTACCTCCATCCCATTGGGGTTTTTAAATGCGCCTGTGAGTTAGAAGCTGATTAGAAAGGGGAAAGGAGCTGGAGGAAGCCTTGTAGTCGTGGAGGAGATACTTGTATAGGTTTAGATGGGTCTGCTTGAAGTATCTCTAAGGTTCAGCTCTTCCGTGCACGTCATGGCAGCTGCCCCGGAAGGGTGAAATACGCTGCTTCCCAGGAGCTGCTGCTGAGCAGCCTTCTCAAGGGGCGGAAATGAGGCTTCTGGGAAAAATAAACACAGCTCTGTTGCATTACACATCCCAGTGTTGTAAAAGATGTCCTGACATCAGGCATCGACTTTGCAATGAGGACAAGTGGAATGGGATGCGGAAGGTAGTAATTGAGGAAACCTTACAAGATGGTTGTATTGAGCTCTATGGGACGAATGTTACACCACTCTTGTACCTTTACTCAGTAGCACTGTTGATCTAAAAGCCTGCATTCTTAGCCTGGTAGTATTTTTTTTTTAATCATAATGGCTTCTTTTCACAGCAGCTGTCATTTGAGTTGCATGTGCAAATAATTTAATTCATGTTAGTCTAACTGGAATTTACTCAGATCTGAGCTGTAGCAGCATTTAGGGCTGTGTTCTCCATGTAATTTTCCCAGAACTTTCTCTGAGGCCAAAGTGGCTTTAGTTTCTTTGCAATGCAGCAGCCGACTGCTGCACCCTCAACTATAGGCTTTTATCTGTTAGGTGCTGTGCTGTTCACTGCAGCACCAAATCCTGCAATTTTCAGCAATGCATTAGAACTAAGAACAGTTGTAGGTGAAGGTAAGGATTGCAGCTTTCTTCCTATAGCCACACTTCGGTTGTGTCACAAACTGTAAGCATGTCCTGTTCTGAGATCTGTGTGCCTCATGGAGCTAAAACTGGCTGTACCCATGGCCTTACCCCACAGCCCTGCTTCAGCTCATGAGCTGTGTTTTGCAGATGCTCAAATTATAGCTAGGACTGCGGAGATTGTCCAGCTCTGCTGAAATCTGTCCTTGGCACGCCGAGCAGAACCACACCGTGCCGTGATCGTATTATCGGTTGTTTGTCTTGCTCCTGGCCGCAGCAGAAGGCGACGTGTCCCAGCATGGGAGGTGATGGAATTGGAAGTGAAGACTTCTTCTGGATCAAGGGGACTTGTGGATCGCTAATCACATTTAATACAGCTGCAGCTTTTCCCAAGATGAAATTCTTATCAGGAATATTTTTAAAAAGCTTCAGCAAAGAGATGGGTGTCATTAACTACGACTGCATCAAAGCAGAGTTGTGTTCACAGTTGGCTGTTTGAGCGCTACAAGCCTCTGCACTGAACTATCAGTTCTCCTCACCCAGTCTGTGGTGACTCCTCCAGTTTCCCTTCCCCTGGCTCTGTCACGCTCCGCTTCCACTGCCGATGGTGATGTCTCTGCTCTATTCTCGGCTTCTAGAATAGTCTGAAAAAGCTGCCATCTGTCTCTTTTTAAATATTAACTTCGTGAGGCTCTTGAAGCTACTGTGATTGCAGAGTGCTTTCATGTGTATGTGAAGTGTCAAGAGACTAGAGACTTACTTTTAATATTGCTGTTAATGCAGTACCTCTCCAAATGAGTCCATTTTCCCTCTGGCTTGCAGCGATGGTATTGCATATAGCAATGCTGCACGTTAACATCTGTTCAAACAAACGGTTGCTTCTGTCCCCATCACAGTGTTCAGCCAAGGTAAAAAGCTGTTGTGGATTCTTGCTTCATAATCCTAAAACTTTATGCAGCAATAACAACAGCATCCAGCTGGTGATTTGAGAGCAGCTCACGAGTGTTAAAGCAGCTTTCTTGGGGACAGACAGGTTATGGTAGGAGCTCTCTGAGGCTCCATTTCAAATTGCATTTGTCTGTGTTGTAAAGGAAACTATGTTTTACTCTGTTTGTTTAGACACTCTGCATTACTTTGCCTTTGCTGTTTGAATTGCTCCTTTTTTTTTTTTCTTTAAAGAGTGCTTTGATTGACTAGGTGGGTTGAAACCTCCAGTTTCAGATATTTCAGCCCACTTACTTAAGATAATACTTGCATTGTGGAGGCTTAACAGGGCAATGAGCATTGTCAGGGAGGAGGAAAGTTGGTGAACTTTAGCTCCTACGAGACCCCATACAAAACCCAGAGGGCGTAGGCAGGAGACTGTACAGCAGGGTCGAGAACATTCAACTCTGCAGCTTTGGGAAGCTGTTGGACAATTCAAAGTATGATGAACAGGTCACTGCAGTGTTTGCTGTTTCCCTGCTCATCAGTGCAATGAAAGATGCCACTTCTTAAGACTCTTATTGTTTGGGAAAACCACCACAACCAAAAGACAACACAGACTTAACTCATTATGTCAGTACTGTCCAGTGATTGTGTCTTGAGCCAAAGTGAAGCCAGGTTTGTGTGCTCTGGTTAGTACATGAAGTGCTGGGTAGTACATTATTCCTACAAAGGCTGTGACACTGTTTGCTTTTGCAGTTGCATAACACAAACACTGAGTAAGATTCCTCAGCTCACGGTGTGTTGGCATTTCATGAATCTGAGGGAGAGAAGCAATTTTCATCGTGTTCAGGGACTGAATGTCCTTCCTGACTGAGGACTAGATAGGCTGGGAGCAACTGTGAGCTTTTAGCTAAACTCTCATTATGTAGGTCTAGTATATTTGTAAGTTAGGCTGTGTGTGGTTCAGGCCCTGAAGAATTTTCTTTCTTTTTTTTAATCCAGATCACTCATGCTATTTACATTTAGGAAACTGATTTTGCTGAACTCCTTGGAAAGTAAGGAAGATATCCTATAATAAGTTCAAAATTAGCTTTGATGCTAATTGTATTTAAGTGTCTTGTGTTACCACAAGTTACAGTTGCCTGGAAGTCTCTCAGAAACACATGTAAAAACTTTTTACTCTCTGAAGTAAGTAGAGAAGAAAATGCTGAATCCAATGTGAGAATCTTCCAAAATGTGAAATTTTAAAGTAAATTTCTGAGTTTCATTATCTTAAGTACGCTTGTTTGAAGTACAGCCACCTGATCTAGCCTTGTACTGATACTTCAAGCCTAAAACTACAGTTCTTTTTTTGTAGTGCCTTGGCTGATGATGCCGTAGATGAATGAGTTCTGATGCCTTTCTTGGGTGTAGTTCTGACATGTTATTTCTTGTTTCTTGTAGCATTTACAAAACTGATCACAGTAAATGGCCAAGAATATCATCTTCAGCTGGTTGACACTGCTGGCCAAGTAAGTTCTCTTTCTTTCTTTGAATCTTTATTCAGGCAACAGGTATTCATACTGCTGCAGAGCTAAGTCAGTACCAACCATGTGTTCAGATGTGAAGGTTAACTTAAACGATTCTGCCTTTTTGTTTAGTCACCAAAGAGTTTCTGCAGTGTTTATTTAAAGGCTTTGTTGATTTGGTTTTTTGTTTGGTTGTTGTTTTTTTCTTTTCTCCTGTCTGAAGGTATGTGTAAAAAAAAAAAAAAAAAAAAGTGAAGGAGGAACTGCCTTCACTCTGATGTACCAAAAGTTCATAAGCAGCTTGCCTGATATTTAGACTAAACTAGCAATCTTGCTTTCGGTGGAAAATGTTCCTTCAGTAGGCCATGGAGAAGTTTTTCATTAAATTTTCTTAATTGTGTGCTCCAGCTAAACCACCATGACTTGTGAAACAGTCATGGGCAGTAGGCAGAAGTGCATATAGGTAGTACTTACCAGGCTACCAGTAAACTGCTGCAGTTTGTTTACATTTTTAAGTAAGTGATGATTTACATGTACTTCTGAGCCTTCATGTAATGATGGGGAGCGCAGGAGGAGATGAGGAACACGTGTCCTGTAGCTTGGTCAGTAGCTTCCTGAGGTAGAGGTATTCATTACATAGCGCTGCTTGGCTGAACTTGCACGTTCCATGCAGTTTTTGAAAGACTAAATTAGGGAAGGAAAACAGCACAAGGACTGTTAAACCCCTTATGTTTATCTTAAACTTTTTATTGCTTACCTTCTGTGAATTCTGATATTATTGCCTTTGGGTTTTTCCAAACTATGAGTAGCTTTAAACAATGTTAGTGTTGTAATTACATGCTGCCACTACTTAAGACTGAAGAACTCTTGCTCATACCTGGAAGACTATTCAGAAGGTTGTAACCTTCCAGGTATGTTTGATCACTTTCTTTGAAGAGAACTACATGACTTAAGAGCAACCATGCTGCATTTATATGGTTTCAGCTTGTGGTGGTAATCAGCAACGCTACATCCACTAGTAATGAGTCAGAGGTGTCTGACGGGATTAAAAACACAATAGTGGCCACTCATGCTGGCGCAAGATTTTGATGGGGACTATTCTGCAGAGCAGAGTAGGGTTGAGGGGGGCAGGCTGTGTGGTGTGAGCAGCAGAGCAAGCTCCACGGGTTTCACTTTGTGCCAGTATGTGTGCTTGCCTTAGATCTCAAATTGTAGCATGGGGATAAAACTGTCTCTTTGAGAAAGAAATGGCCTCTGAGAAGGCAGTGTCACTTCACCAGTGACATACCTGATAGAATCATAGAACATTTTGGGTTGGAAGGGACGTCCAAAGCTCATCCAGTGCCACCCCTGCCATGAGCAGGGACATCTTCACCAGCTCAGGTTGCTCAGAGCCCCGTCCAGCCTGGCCTGGGATGTCTCCAGGGATGGGGCATCTACCACCTCTCTGGGCAACCTGGGACGGTGTCTCACCATCCTCATTATAAAAAATTTCTTCCTCATGTCTGTCCTGAATCTCTTCTCCTTTAGTTTAAAACCATCACCCCTTCTCCTGTTGCAACAGCCCCTTCTAAAAAGTATGTCCCCCTCAATTGCTGAGGTTTATTTTCAGGGTTGATTTACTTTTGTACAGTATTATAAAACAAAAATAAGTTATTTCCCAGCCTGTGGTCATTTTCAGATATGATTCTTCCTTTGAATGACTTGAACTTTGAGTTCTGGCTCCCAGGTTAGAGTGGAAAATTGATGTTGGGTTATGGAAGGTGTGGCTTGAACACATTTCCTTCTCAAGTTTGTCTTTCTTAGTGATCCATAGGGAGTCCTCATGTGTATGCAGCATAGCAAGGGTTATATTGTAGGTTTGTTATGTACTTGAAAACTTGGCTATGACTTGAAAAGTTATAGCTACATTGTTTTATCACTTGGCAAAGTTCTTAATGTGACCCACAAGTTCCAGGAAGTGTAGCAGCTTTTCTTCCTTCTCCTAACAAGCTAAAAATGAAGTAATGAATTAGAAACAGTTGAGGTTATGGCAGTTATTTTTCTTGGTACTTCTGTCCCGTGCCTTTTTACCTTTCATGGTTATCTGTTCAGATTTGCGTAGTTCAGTTAAACTCGAATCTCGGTACAGGATCACAGGAGAGGAACACAAAAGGGAGTCTTGCCCAACGCTGAATTCCAGCTGGGGCAATCCTCAGAAATTCTGGGTAAAGCCGAACAACTACAGAGTTGCACTTTCACCTGTTTTACACGCAGACTGGCTTGGATCCCTGCAGTGTTGACTTTGGGATTACGCAGCCAAATGAAATGGCAGTTTGGCATTTCGCTGAGGATGGGGGGGCTGCCCTCAGTGTGTAGCAATAAAGGCAAATAAGGGCACCTCTTGTCAAGTGCTGTTCTTTCAAACTTTTTTGGCTGAATCTGTGAAGTTGATTTATAAAGGGTTTTTCCTCATTTGCCAGCTAAGTAAATTTGATTCCTTTTGGCTGTCTGGATTTAAGCTGTGTGACTGCACCGTTCCATCTGTTCAGTCATGACAATATACAGAGAGGTTATGTGATCCTAAGCTAAAATTAACATCTCAAGAAGCGCAAGTTTAAAAATTGTAGAACTTGTACATTAGGAAGTGTGACTCTTGTCATAATGTGAATGTTTCCTGGAAACATGTATCAGAACAATTGAGATTTTTAACATGGAATTCATAGCATTTGTGTTGCATTTCCTGCAATATTTCAGTCTGTCTAATTTCCTTATTTGGTCAATTCCTTTTCTACAGGGGTAATGAATACAATTACTAAGTTTCTGTGAGGATTTTTTTTAGCAAAATGCTTGTCGTATAATGAAAACTTCGAGGTGTAATAAAGCAGCTAATAACTATTTTTCTTGTGTCTCCAGTTGGTAAGCGTTAGTTAGTTAGTAAGCCACACTTAGGTGCTTTGAAACGGATCCCTTAGGTACTTTAGATGCGACCAGTGCCACCTGAAATTATGAATTACTAGATCCCGTCGAAATGAGGAATTTGCAATGTAACGCTAGCAAGATAAGAGGCGCACCAGCGAGATAAGAGGCATAATAGCTAATTAGTGGTAGGACAGAATAGATGTTTTGTACCAATACAAACTGATAATTAAGCAGGATAAAAGGATTTGGAATAGCTTTAGCTGATCAGTAGTCTTAGAGGGAGTAAACAAAAAAAGCTGTAGATTAACCTTCTAGCGTACACAGACTGCCTTAGCTTTCTCTTAGTTTGGTGGAGATTCCACATCTGGCATCATGATGAAAAAACTTAATTCTGAAACTACTACTCATATAAGATGGTCCTGCACCTCATGTCCTGAAGTGTGACCAACTTACTGCTGGTCATCTCCTAGCATCAAGTTCTGAACTGTGGCAGTAAGTAATTTTAAATGCAATTATTCCTTCTACAGGATGAATACTCCATATTTCCTCAGACGTACTCCATAGACATCAATGGCTACATTCTTGTTTATTCAGTCACGTCAATAAAAAGGTAATAAAATCTGTTGTGTTCTTCTGGTTCAGATATTAACCAGATATATCCTGAGTTCAGCTCCTGCCTCTGCTATATTTTGTTTGCATGTGTTTAATTCATAATCTATCTTTCCCTTAGAAGTATAATGAAAATTAATGGTTTTTTAGGAATTTCACCTCAGATCCAAATGTCACAGACACTTTGCAGACTAATATGCAAGGTACCATGTAAGAAATGAGCCAGGGCTGAACTGTGTTGTTTTGAGGTCTAAGTACAGAGAACAATTCCAGGAGTAAGTAGAGTTCATTGCTCTAGCATCAGACACAAAGGCAGGCTTAAATATGAACATAAAGGGCCCTGTACATTTATGTGAAGTACCTGATTAGTTGCTAGATCGGTCCCTCAGCCTTGTAGCTCATTATAGTACTGAATTTTTTTGACTTCTTGTCTTGGATTGTTCTGGTTAACCAGCAGAAATTTTGATATACATATCAATGTATGACTTTTGGCCTGTAGACTCACTCTTGTCACTCTGCAGCAAATAAGATTATTTGAAAAATTTCCCAGAGTATTTAGTCCTTGCTGTTAGCTGTTCTGACATGAGGGCAGAGTCCATCATAGCTGAAGTCTTGCCAGATTCATCTCTGCCTTTGTAAGGCTTGGTCATCTTCTATTTTGTCTCTTCCCCTTGTCTTCTTGCTTTGTTTAAATACTGTTCGTTCTTGAATAGAGTGTAATTTTCTAATATTGTACAGCATCTTTGTTATGATAGCCAAAATAATCCTATTTTCCTTCATTTTAGAGTAAAATTTTTAAGATCTTAGACCTTTCATGGTCATCAAGTAGCAGTGGATGCTGCCCTTCTACTTGCAAGGAAGCTCATCCGCGTTTTAGGAATGCTGGAGTGTTCCATGTCTTTTCCCCTGAATCAGACAAAACTGGTCTCAAACTCATCTCAAAAAAGCCCTCATCTCAAGTGCTTTTTAGACCATCATAAAATACAAGTAAAACAACTTGCTGTTGACTCTTCAACACTTCTCAAAGAAAGGATGGTCTGGTTATGAACTTTAATTGCTTGCAAGGTCCTTCATATTGAACAGATTTTCACAGTCCTTTATTCTTGGTTTTCATTTTTAGTTCTGAAGTAGTGAAGGGCGAGCACGTGTTGGCACTGAGTAACTTGTACAAAATAGGAGTTAGTATTCTCAGCCTTAAGTAGACAATCCCTCACTCGTAAAGTGAATAGAAAAATGTTCATTGATAAGTGCTCCTGTGAGGACAAAAATGTCTTTGAGTAAAATCAGTGGAGATCGCTTGGAGGCTTCTGCAGCTTGTGCTGTTCCTGGCTTGGCAGCTAAAGGACACGGCCCATGTTCTTTTTCAACTACTCCAGTTGTTGCTTCATGATTTTTTGAGCTTAGCAGCCCAGATAAAGAAATGAAGTCTGTTTTCTGTGGTAGCATTCAATCAGTTAAAATAGAAAATAAGTTCTGATGAAAATACTAACAGAACAAGGTATGTTAAAACTGTAGGTAGGGTAGTATTTTCATCGGTATTTTAGTCTTGATCTGTTTATTGCAAGTTTTTTTTCTTTCTTCCTTTAAATTTCCAAGTATCAGTGAACCTGTCGTGTTCAATTCCTTATGTTCAAGACAGCGTCAGGCAATAGGAAAGATCTTCCCCAATACTCTGGTAGTTTAGATGACTTGCCCAGGTAATCAAGTCACACTCACTGTCTGTCTTGACTTCTGTCTAAGCGTGTATATTGATCTGAGTATTGATCCAGCAGGAGTGAGAGCTTTGACAGCAAACTTAATAGAAATGCCTTTTCAAAATTATCTTCCCCGCTAACCTCCAGTGGGAAGTTTAAATGGGCCTTGAGTCAAAGCTGGCACTCTGCATTTTTCATATTCTCGGGCTCTCAGCAGCAAGATTACTGGAAGGCTTTTGCTCCAGTTCAGCTTAATTAAACTCCAATTTTGTATTTTGCTAGGTTCTCCTTGAATTTATATAACACGTCTATCTGACAGATAGCATTTTTTTATTGTTGTGTTTCACACATTGAGCTATTTGCTGTAACTCTATTTGAAAGGACCTATTGCGGTCTCCAGTTGTTTTCCTGTTTCATGGCTTGATGTGATGATGCCCTTTTTGGATTGGTCAGTATATTTCTTAAAGCCTGCCTCTGTTCCTTCTACCGGTATTAATTTGGCAAGCTTTCTTGAACATTACATTGATCTAGTTGAGCCAGTTCCATTTGTGGCAGTTCTTAGCAGCTTGTTTCTGTGTCAGAATTGTTTGAGTTTAAATAGCACTTCTCTTTTGCTTTCCACCTTGATCTCTTAACAAAAATCAGCTCTTTAGTCTTTTTACTAAAAATGGAGCTCGTGAACTGTAGTGGATAAGCAGTTACACAGGACTGGGCAATGAAGAGCCCGATTGAGCAAGGACTTTGCTGCCCTGTGTGCTGGAACCTCAGGTGAGGGCTCTCAGGGTGCTGCACCATGGCATGGCTTTTTCTGGCTGTGCTGGGAACAACCGGCCTGACAGTGGAAAGGAAACACCGATCGTATTGTGTTAGTTTTTGGTAATTTTATTCCACTTTCAGTTTGCAAGGTCACCTAGTTCTGTTTGCAGCAGTGCCTCTCAACTTTGTCACGACCAACCTCCACTTTTAAATAATTGCAAGGATGAAAGTCTTAAGACAAGTTCTGAAGACCAGAATCTCACTTACACCTTTTCAACATAAACTCTTTGTAGCCTTAAAGTCTTTTCATTGATCTCACATTTTTGCATAATCTGTAGTACCGTATTTGAGTTAGTAAATTCTGCCAGACTAAGTCACACTTCTGTTTGCAAGTAACTCATTTTCTTGATAGGCTATACTAACACTATTAGCTGAACATGGAAAGGCATTGTGTTCTACTCAGTCTCAAAAATTATTGCTGGTCAGACAACTTGACCTAGTTGACAGAAAATAGTTTTAAAATATGGTGGCATTTATTGTTGCAGAAGTGAGAGGCTTTAATGAATAGTGTTTTTAGGGACTAGTTCTTTGGGAGCTCTTAGTTGGAAGGCTGTCTGAGCACTGCTCTATTTTTAAGAGTTTCAACTCTAATTGAAATGCAGTGCAAGTCTGTAGCTAATAACCTGGGAAGCTGGCAAAGTTTTGGTCACTTTTTCTATCATACAGTTGCGTGTATCATCCATGAACCTGTGCCTCTCTTAATTCAAACAAATCTGAAGTGTGCAATTCATGTACCAGTATTTGGTACATACTGTAATTAGAGGAGCACAACATCCGTTCTGCAACCCCATTTATAGCTTGTTCTCAAAGGTACTAAATGTCAAATACAGTGGATTTTGTTAGTGAGGTTTTTGACTTCATGATATTTCACAGTGCTGTTTCTTATCTCTTGTCATCCAAACTTACATTATGTGGTAGGTGAACAGATGACAACTATGTCAATAACCACTGTCTCTGTACCATCTTGTAGATCAATATAATCAGAATTCAGGCTTCTTTTGGCTTTCACGTAAAGAAGAAGAATTAAATATGAGCTAAGTGTTCTTAAAGAATGTATTCCTTCAAGATGGAGTGTGTTTAAATTAAAAATACATTTTCTTTGAAACTGCTTTAATTGGACACGCTCATCTAGAGTTGTTGGAATGTAGCAGTTAATATCTGACGGCAAATACAAGCTGGATGGGAGGCGGGAGGAGCTTTTAGTGATGCTCTGTGAGATGCATCAGTCCTGGGTAACGTTATTTATTTCTGCAAGTATCATAACTGGGGAGGCTGTAATGGTAGGTGTAGATCAGTCTTTGCTGCTTCTGGGACCATTTTGTCTGTTGTACACAAACCAGTAACACTTTCAGCATCTTTGTAGTTCTGCCACTATACATAGACTAAGTTTTAAACACAGCAACCTACATATGCATTTAATTGCTTGTGTATTGGGTATTAAGGATAAACATCAGAGTGCATGTGTGACTTCATCCCTTTATTTTGCAGTTTTGAAGTGATAAAAGTTATCCATGGCAAGTTATTGGATATGGTGGGAAAAGTCCAGTAAGTAGTGACACTTTCATCTCATTTCATTGCAGGCATGTTGCTAGTACTTTGTTCAGTATACTATAACTGTTCTGAAGTTCTGAACTCTCTTTCACAGAATACCCATTATGCTGGTTGGAAATAAAAAAGACCTGCATATGGAACGGTATGTGAACTCCAGTACGTGTGAAACGCAAGACAGCAGCTGGCGTTCCTGCGGCTGCACTGAGCTAGTTTTGTTCTTGGCTTTCCGTAACTGAAATCAAATTGTAGGTTAACATAAGGTACTGGCAAAGGAATTGTGTCAGAATGGAACTAGGAGCCACGAACTTCTATTGTAATGTTGACTTTTGCTCTAAGGTTCCAGGGAAGGTCATTTAATACTTTGGTTTTTTCAATATAAGTAACAGAAGTGTATTTTTCACAACTGTAGAATACCAGATGATATTGCAGATTATGAAAACAAAGCAACACTTTGGGATAGCTGCTCTTCTGGGTCACAGAGGTGTTTTACCTGGCCCAGTGGTGTATTTGACAGCAACCAAAAGCAAATGCTCTGGATCAGACTTCACAAAACATTCCTATTATATGCATTTATGTACTTCAGTACTCTGAGGACTTTCCTGAAGTATCAAATTCCAATTCTTTTGCAAGTTATAAAGAAACATACTTGTTTTTTCTTCGCTCAGGGTGATCAGCTATGAAGAAGGGAAAGCTTTAGCAGAATCCTGGAATGCAGCTTTCTTGGAATCTTCTGCTAAAGAAAACCAGGTAATGGATTTAAGATTCACTTTATTCAAATAGCAATGGAATGGAATGACTCATAGTTTCACTTAATAAAGGAAACGAAAATATTTGCATGTACTCTACAGATATTTTGTGGAGATGGTTGGAAACAAATGGTTGTCTGCTTTCAGATTTATGTGTACAATTTTTTCCTTGCAACTGTAAAGAGAAGGAAGAAGTGAAGAACTGAAACTAAAGTTTCATCGAACATAGTAGAACAGTCAATGACAAACTAAAACACGAATCCACGTGGTGAGTGGAACATGGTCTGTGATCTGCTGCAGTTACCTTAAATAGGAGTCACTGTGGTTGCAGAAGAGTGAGTTGGTATAAAGGGACAGACATTTTAAGGTGCTGAGCAAGGTTTGGCCTCTCTCTGGGGAATAGTCATTTTGTGGGGACACAGTAGGAAAGTGTTAGAATACAGCAGAGGATGTCAGGTGCCGCTGTGATACAATTGTAGTGCAGCTGCGCAATCTGACCCAATACAAACCACACACATTTACACTTCTTGATCTCCTATCACACAAAATAGAGTGTTTAATTACATGTTAAATAACATGGTATTCTTATTTTCTCTTATTTTCTTAAAAAGCCTCCTAAATACATTCTGGTGTTTGAATTTGTTCCTTTAGCTGTTAATTATACTTTGTCGTTGACTTTTTTAGACACCTTACGTATCTAAGCTACAAGAGCCTCCTAGTTTGGGTTTGAAGTAATGGATAACTGCTGTGGGTTGAGGAGCATCTTTCCCCCCTGCCCTTTTCTTTGTTTTTTTTCCCCTATAGGTCTCAACAACCTAAAAGCTTTTGCTTTTAGGGATTATAGACTTAAAAAGTCAAAATGATGTTGTTAGGCAAGTTTTAAACAAATGAGTCCTTATGCAGAAGAAACGTGTACACTGTCTGATGCTGAACCTAGCATGTGACATCCTCAGTCTCCCTGATAACATCAGTACAATCAAAAGGTCCATCCCATAGCTAGTACAGGACCTGTTTACGTAGCCTTTCTTTCCCTCTCCCCCAGCCTCAAAAGCAAAATTGAATAGCTTTGTTCAGTGTTTGTTGTCAGCAATTCTACAAGTTACTTGAGTAAAGTTGGATTTTTCCCTTGAAGGAAAATGTGGATTTTGTTCCTCCAGATAAGGAATTCTTGGAGTTAGTTTATCAGTACTTGTGTTTCTGGCTAAGACTTGCATTAACCTGGTCTTAACGGGGCATGATTAAAGCATGAAATTTCTCAGTATCTTCTCTGTGCTGCTGGAGAGCTTCAAATGCATAGCAAAGGAAACTAAATTGACAGTGGAAAGAATAAACTAGATAAAAGCATCTGATTTCCGCCCCCCTCCTCTTTTATTTTAAACAACTTAATACTTGTGGATTAGGCAAAGCAGTTGCCTGTACTCATTTTCCTTTGTTTTATGTTCACAATGTGTAACAGGGTAGCAATTCATATCTAGCAGAATATCTTACTGTGATAACTCCTCTGAAGTTTGTATTGTTCTTTGTTCGAGAAAAAAAAAGTTGGATATATTTATGCAGAGAAGGTACAAGCTTTATATGATGTTTGGCATGTCGTGCATATTAAATTGCTGCCCTAACAAAGTCCCATTGACTGCCATGTATTTGTGTCTGTTCCTTAGTCTCAAACTGGATTTAATTACACTGACAGCTGTAATTTGTGTAGCAAACTTTGGAGCCTTCAGGGAAATCGGAATGGCAGTTGTATGTCAGGTATTCGAAAATCCGTACGGTCCTGTATAAATCCCACAAAAAATCAGGAGTAGCATTCATTCTTGCTGTCAAAGTTGTTCTGACCAGGTCTTCCTTTCAGTAGGATCCTTCAGGGTAGCGATCGCAGGTCACTGTAGGTTCTGTCCCTCTGGAGTCAGATGCAGGTTATTAGGAACAGGTACTTGAACACAATTCCTCCTTCATGCCTCTCACATAATACGCTGGGTGATTCGTCTGCCTTCGGAAGTCTGGGAGGTCGCGTGTCACTTCTGAGATGGGTGCCCACAGCACATGATGACCCTGCGGGCTCCCTGGCCTCCTTCCCTTGGAGGCTCGGGATGTACGGAAGTACGGAGGAGCCCAAAACTCCTTTATAAAAACCAGCTGATATATACACTTCTGTCAAGGCAGGATATCCTCTCTTCCTCTGCAACTGTCTCTGGGTTGGTGGGAGAAACAGTTTATTCTGAGCTTAGTGTAGAATAGAATGATTTTCATAGAAACATTTCAGAGGGAAGAGACCCTCAGGATCATCAAGTCCAACCATAGCCTAACTCTAGCACTAAACCATGTCTGTAAGAGCCTCATCTAAACACCTTTTAAACCCCTCCAGGGATGTAAGGTGTGTTGTCATTCTCCTGGTTCTGACTGTTTGCCTTATGTAAAAATAAGTCTGTTGACACTTTTGTTTGGAAGTTCATCCAAATCACCATGTGTATTGGCTTGGTACAGCAAATGTATCTTGCCTCTCACCATTAAGTCTAAACTCCTTCCAAAAAGGCTGCAGGTTCTTTTTGCTTCACAGAAAGCTAATTTGATGCTTAAAGGGGATGAGCTGGATGGGCTTGGGAATTTAGAGTTTAAGAATGTGAGCAGGGAGTTCAGACCTTCCTGGCTGGGGAAAACGCTGTTGTTAATCCTTTGAAACCTGACCATTGGTGTTTGGTGGGTGTGGAACAGCAGTTTGACCGTTTCTAGCATGTGATGGTCTGAACTTGGATCTGGTACGTGATTTCTTCACAGCAGTGAGGAGGGGTAGGTCTCCTTCTGCAGGGATTAGCTGATGTGAGTTGGGCCTGCATTTATAACAGCTCTTTTTGCAAGGAACTGCTGCAGCTGGAGAAGGTATTCCCTGTTACAGAAAGGAAAGGCTCCTTTCTCTCTAAAAGCGGGTGGCAGAGCATTGGCTCTCCTCTCTTCTTGCTTTGGCCAAAAAACAATCATATCTAGAGCTTCTGTGGGAGTCCTGGGAGTATATCCCTGCTGTACTGGGCAACTAAAATAGCTGTATCGATTAACTTCAGCAAATTAGGCCTCTTTTGGTAGGAGTTATCAAAAGATACCGCATTTGGGAACTGGCATGACTTTGAACAGATGGAAAGTGAGAGAGGTGAAGGATCAAAGCTGTGGTGAGGATAAATGGTAGCAGCTGGCAAGAGTTCCCAAGGTCAAATATATTTGAGGCTACATATCAGCTCCTTCAGCTCAGGTGACCTGGTAAAACTTGTAGAGAAGCCTGCGTATCAGTAATGTATCATCATCTAGGGAAACCCCTGGGCTTTGGGAAGCCAATTTTGAGACTTAATGGAAAAACACCTCTTTTAGATTACCATTGGGCTGTTACTGGTATATCTTCTCAAGCTGCTTAATTATTACCAGATATGTTGAACTGCTTTGGCTAACTTTAGGAACTTCAAGGCTTTCTTGTGGGATTCCCCACTTTGTTTCTTCTAAGCCATTCTGTAGTACTTCATCTTAATCCCACTACAATAAAGTGGTAATGGTTTAAAATGCAACCAGAATCCAAATGAGTCTCAAACGCACTTGAAGTTGGGAGCCAACTTTTTCTGGAAGAATTTGGGGAGTAACAAGCAGCCAAATTGTGTTCATGCAGTTACGCAAAGTTCATTAGATAAACTTGTTTTAGGAGGAGTGAGGAAATAGCAAAAAATCTATTTGCCAAAACAATGCTCTCTTAAAAAGCGATTGCTTGGGCATTGCTTCTTTTTCAAGGGTGGCTTCATGTTGAAGCTCAGAAGGTGCAGTGCTCAGTAGATGCTTCAGAGTGGCTGGCCACCTTGGGTCTGACACAGTCACCCGGGAGGGTGTGTTTGGGCTGGCAAGGAATGTGGGGGTGGAAAAACCTCTCTTCCTGACTATTGTTCAAGTTCCTTTGCCCAATTCTGTGCCAAGATCAACTAGTAGTATGAACAGCTGAGAATTGCCTTTTAGAAATAATAAAACCCTTGCATAGCTGAAAAACACAGCATACCAAGGGATGAGCTGACCTGTGGGGCTGTGACGGGTGTTTGCACCTTCCCGCATTCCCAACTCCCCACTCGTGTAGAGAGTTACGCCTCCCAACCTGTCTGTGTGACACCAGGGGACACATCTGCAGCAGCTGTTGAGCCTCTGGTGTCTGTTGCCCGGTGTGAAGCTCCCCAGGCAGCATGTGTTGCCCAGGCTGACATCTATTTTGTTTCCTCAGGGGAAAAAGGTTTAAGAAAGCCAGATGGTTTTCTGCAGGCTAGGTGTGACCCACATTGTGTAATTGCACCATATGGAGACAGATGCACGCTAAGTCTGGCTGCGTTGGTTATTCCTTGTCACAAAACACAGCTTCCTGCATTGCTTGAAAGCTCATTCTAAAACGCTTCTGTGTATTTGGGCTGAATTACAAATTCCTAAGGGTTAACTGCAGGACAGTGATTAAACCTTCTCGGTGAAAACATATTTTCTGTGAAATGAATTAACAAGCCCTGTGAACTCCTACATCTTAGTGTGTTGAACAGCGTGTCTCTGACAGAGAATGTACAGCTTCCTGGTTGACAGAATAAGTTGTGGAGGATTTTTTAGTAGGTGCTTTGCAGGAGGGGTATAAAGAACTTCTGCATTAAAATGAAACCATCGGAAATGTCAACCCTTGTGTAGGGAAGCATTGGTGCAGTATATCTGTAAATCTGCATATCGCCAGGTTTTGATTTAAAGGAGACTCTTCATTAGTGGCACCAGTTTGATAGCAACTGCGGTCTTGACTGTGGTTCTCTGAGAGTCTAATTTGCCCAGGAAATGTGTTATAAAGTACTGGGCTAATGAGCTACTTCTGTCAGAGTCAGCTGGGATTGCAGAGGAACTTCATTATATGGAGCAAAACTCTATTTCCAGCTGATGAAGTATTTTAATAGTTCCAGAGAGTGCACAAATGGTATAAATATGGGAAATTTTAAAATTGAGTCTAATCTTGTTAAGATTCTTTTAAGATTGTTGGTGGATTACTCTAGTAGATGGGATTAATTTGGAAGTGATCCAGTTAAGAACTATACTGTGTGGAGGTAGAATAATATCTATCAGGTCAGAACGCATAGTCATAAATCACAGGGTGCTCTTCTGCCTGCTGATTAAAACCAACAAAACCCCCTTTCTATCCTCTCTCATAATGTGACTGCTTTTATATAATGAATATGCTTTACTGCTTAAGGAGCGTGTGCTTGGAATTCATGAAATGGATGGCTAGAGGTTAGATAAACTTAAAATGGCATGTCTGAGATCAGCTTGGAAATGGTCTCCAGATCAAGATTTATGTGCTGAAGTATTGATCATATGGTGAATCTTCAACTTGAAAATACTGTAGAGAAGAAAAGCACTTGAGAATTGTCCTCGACTGTCATATAGATTTGTTTGTTTTTTTTAAATCTTAAATTACTTCTAGGCAATCTCAGATGCTGCATGTTGCAGCTGTAGTTTCTGCATATTCTGATAGAGGCTAGAGTACAATTTTGAAACCCATTAAAACTGAGTGAATCCTGAAAATAACAGATGAACTGTGTAAGGTATTTACTATAAATAGCATTCATGGTGATGTCCCAGGTACCTTACTCTCCACAGCTTTCAGAATCTTTAAAAGCAAAGAAACAAACTGCCTCTGAAAACCTAGCTATACTTAATAAAATTCTTCCACAAAATCTTCTGAATCATTCAAATGGTTTGACATCCTTTCTTAATGTCTCTGCTTTGGTTAAATATATTTTCTTGGGAGATTCTGTCTTTCCAACCGTCCATGCCCCAAGCTCCTTTCAGGCAGTTCAGAGATCAGAAGGTCTCCCCTCAGCTCCTGTTCTCCAGCTGAACCCCCCAGGTCCCTCAGCCGCTCCCATCACACTTGTGCTCCAGCCCTTCACCAGCTCCGTTCCCTTCTCTCAACTCGCTCCAGCACCTCAAGGGCTTTTTTGTTGTGAGGGGCCCAAAACTGACCCCAGGATTGGAGGTTTGGTCTCCACAGTGCCCAGCACAGGGGGACGGTCAGTGCCCTGGGCCTGGTGGCTACACTGTTCCTGATACAAGCCAGGATGCTGTTAGGCCTTTTTGGCTACCTGGGCACACCCTGGCTCATGTTCAGCCACTGTCAGTCAACACCCACAGATCCCTTTCCCCAGGCACTTTCCAGCTGTTCTTCTCCAAACCTGTAGTGCTGCCTGGGGTTATTGTGACCCAAGTGCAGGACCCAGCACTTGGTCTTGTTGAACCTCGTACAGTTGGCCTCAGCCCAACGATCCAGCTAGTCCAGATCCCTCTGTATGGCCTCTGCCCTCCAGCAGATCAACACTCCCACCCAATTTGGTGTCATCTGCAAACTTACTGAGGGTGCACTCACTCCCCTCATCCAGATAATTGATAAAGAGGTTAAACAGAACTGACCTCAATACTGAGCCCTGGGGACACCACTTGTGACTGGCCACCAACTGGATTTGGCTCTGTTCACCACAACTGTTTGGGCCCGGCCCTCCAGCCAGTTCTTTATCCACCACAGATAGCCCATCCAGCCATGAGCTGCAGTTTCTCCAGGAGAATGCTGTGGGATATGGTGCAAAGACCTTGCTGAAGTCCAGGCAGACATCCAGAGCCTTTCCCTCAGCCACTAAGCAGGTCACCTTGTCTTAGGAGATCAGGTTGGGCAAGCAGGACCTGTCCCTTCATAGACCCATGCTGACTGGGCCTGATTGTCCTATATGTGCTGTGTGATGTCACCAAGGATGATCTGTTCTATGTCCTTCCCCAGCACCAAGATCAGACTGACAGTCCTGGAATTCTCTGGATCCTCCTCCTTCTGTCCCTTCTTGTAGATGAGTGTCACATTTTTCAGCTCCCAGTCAACTGGACCTCCCCAGTTAGCCAGGATTGCTGATAAATAATTGAAAGTGGCTTGGTGAGCAGCTCTGCCAGCTCCCTCAGCATGTTGGGTGGATCCATCTGACCCCATAAATTCATGTGTGTGTAAGTGGAGTAGCACATTGCCAACCATGTCCTCCTGGATTATTGGGGCTTCATTCTGCTCCCCATCCCTGTCCTCTAGCTCACGGGCTGGGTACCTGGAGCACAACTGGTCTTACTATTAAAGACCAAGGCAAAGGTGGCATTTAGTAGCTCAGCCTTTCCCTCACCCGCTGTCATTATGTTCCCCCCGTATCCCATAAAAGATGGAGATTCTCCTTAGCCTTCTTTTGTTGTTAATGTATTTATAGAAACTTTCAAAAATTGTCTTTTATGGCAGTAGCTGGATTAAGTCCTCGTTGGCCTTTGGTTGTTCTCATTTTCTCCTTTTATAACCTCATGGCGTCCTTGTCCTCCTGAGTCACCTGCCCCTTCTCCCAAAGTATCACCCTTTGAGCCTGCGCACTTAGTTTCATCACCTGGCTATCCTATAGTTCAAGCTGTTTGAAATATAAACCCACTTTCTCTCAGAAGGACTTCATCAAAAGATAATGCTTAACATTAGATGGTGCTTAGTGTGTCTCGTGTTTCCCCTCCTGTTCTTGTACCATGTCTAATACTGGTCTTACCCATAGGCAAGGTGAGAAAGTCAAGAATATTGAAGTAACTCTGATGCTGGGCTGTGCAAAGGCAGTGTTTAGAGCTGAAAAATCTGCTGCCATCTGTAATCACTTAGAATCTTAGAGATTACTTAGAGAAAATGAACTGGTTTATTCTCTGGAGCAGCACAGTGTCAAAATCTTCAATGTTGTCAGTCACTCAGCACAACCTTACTGTTGTAAAATAAAGCCGGATTACAGTTATTAGCTGTGCTGTGAGTGTGGCTCAGTTTAAACTTGTCCTCCCTGCAGTGACAGAGAAAATAGTTGAGGATTGATGTGAGAAGGGGGTTACGTGTTCAAAACCGAAATTACCATCTTTTCCCTCTTTGATTTTGGAGTAAGTGTTGGACACATTTTTATCTGTTGACCTAGCCAGTGAAACTGTTAACTTTGCTATTTATTATTATTTTCTCAGTTAGTGGGTGGTTTCTTCTTACCGACTGATGTTGTGCTCTCTCTTTGCAGACTGCCGTTGATGTTTTTAAGAGGATAATTTTGGAGGCAGAAAAAATCGATGGGGCAGCTTCACAAGGGAAGTCTTCATGCTCAGTAATGTAATTCCACTGCAAAACCTGAAAACACTGGGAATACATTCTACCTGAAGAAGCAAAACTGCCCATTATCTTTAAGGATAAACTATGCTTCTTTTTTTTTTATGTTTTTTTTTTCTTCTGTTAACCTGAAAGATAAACAGTTGGTTTGGAGCCTTTCCCTTCAGATTATGTTAAACTCTGACTCCTGTGCAAATGGCTTCACTTCCATTTTCAAATTTTAAGCAATCATATTTTCAATTTATATATTGTATTTCTTAATATTATGACCAAGAATTTTACTGGCATTAATTTTTCAGTGTAGTTTGTTGGTTAGAATAATCATCAAAATGATGCATATTGTTACACTACTATTAACTAGGCTTGGATATCAGTGTTTCTTTGTGTTAAATGTATACTTGTAAATAAAATAGCTGCAAACCTTAAATGCTCTGTTTATAACTTTCTGTCGATTACTCCATAACAACTTCTGTGTGAAGAATGTTCACCCACTGACCTTCAGAGGAGGCGGGAGATCCAGTTGTCCTTTGGGAAGTTGTTTGTGACTGAACGCAAACATTTTTGCATGTTGGTTTGTGGAGGGGAGACACAAGTGACACCTTTGATTTGGAGGGGACAGCTGGGGGTTCAGTTTTAGAGTTGTAGCATAAAGGGTGTGTGGATCTGTCCCTGTTCATGTGGACTCAGAACTAGGAGCACTTTAGGATGGAGTTGCCCAGGTTGCAAGCATAGACTCGCTAAGAAAACAAAACTGATGTTGGTTTTTGGACTAGAGCCTTAACAAGCCTTAATCTCTTTAAGTCTGGAAACAAATTATGACAACTGTATGTTTAAAAAAATGGGCAGGTGACCTACTTTGTATTTAAAAATGAAACAGCCCCCAAAACAACAGCAGCAAAACCAAACGAGGCTGATTAGTGGAACAGTTAATTAAATGAACTGTTTCTCATGCATTTTGGTGTCCGTTTGAAAACTTAATATTTTCTTTGGTCGCCATGAGATTAATTTGCTTCCTGGCAAAAAAAATGCCTTTTTTCCCAATTTAGGCAATTTCCCGAAATTTCTGAGGTTCATTTGTTATCTGAATTCTGATACGTGGTGCTAAATGCAGCTGCTGCAGCTGGGTGATGGTCAGATGCGATAGATCACCGAGGTTCAGCCAAACCCGAGCGCTCGTTCGGGGAAACCACTAAGGCTTTTGGTTCACAACTGGACTGATGTGAAGCAGGTTTTCTTCACGAGAACCTGCAGCACCAGAACAAGGGTGGTTTGGCTGATAATGAAGTGGTTGAGGACGCAGAAAATAATCTTCTGTTGAACTTGGGGCAATATGTGTTTGTTTGGTCGTGTTGTTGCCTCAATGTGAAATGACTCGTTGCATGGCCCGAGTCTTTGGCATCACGTCATGGACACAATGTCGTGTTCTACATCAGAAGGTAGAAGTTGTGGAATACCAGAAACCTCAAAGACCATATTTATTCAATTTTTTTTTATATAAAATAGTGGCTACATGTGTACCGGTGATCCATCTAAAGCCTGAAATAGCTGCTGCATTGGTGCTTGAAGCGTGCCAGCTGCTCAGGCTTTACAGGGGATGGATGAGGAAACGTGCAACTTGATTGTCCTGGGATAATCAAGGCCCTGCTTTCTAGGGATAGGGCTTTTCAGGAGGGCTGAAAGGCCGCTGTAGGTTCTCCGGTTGATTTGCAATGTCAACTTCCACGACTTAACGTACTCAGCACCGCGAAGCACATACGGCTCCTGCATTTTCTGCAGTAGAATGCATTCATCTATGTCTGTTATTTCTCCTATCGCCGGCTCATCCAGTAAGAAATGCAAATGATTTCACTCGTCCAAGCCTTTCTCTGCTAATAAGATGTAAAGACCCACTGTGTGCAATTGTCTTGCAGTTTTAATGAAATGTGTCGCCAAGCGTGATAGGCGAATTCCTTGTCCTTTTGCTGTATGGAGATTTCGACGGGATGGCGCCTTCCAGCAGCTGGAGTCCAACAGAGCCTGGGGCAGCCTCGTGTTTCCTTCTGCTGACTTCACGAGCTTCTTCAAGAGCTTCTCGTGGTGAGGTTCTTCACCACGAGAGCCCGAAAATGGGCTGCTGGGCAATCTTGGCAGTTCTGTGTATGTACAGAAGCAAGAAACAAGTATTTGGAAAACTGCTGCTTGCCTGGGATTGATGAAGTTACACAGGCTCGTCTGGCAGCTGCCCTGATCCTTCGGAGACTTCTGGAGGATTGCGAGAAGTGGTGCACGGATTAAAAGGTAAGTCACAAAGGAAATAAGTTCTTTGGCCCAGGCTAGGAAAAAATTGATATACGTTTAATGGGGCCCAGCCTTATTCTTAAGGGATGATCCTTGGCAGAGGTGAAAGTGCAAAGATCCTTTTCCTGTTGAGGAAATGAGCAAAATTTAACTACCATAAGTCAAGTTAAATTCCCCTTGACTTGCGCACTTTTAAATGTGCTGTTCTGGAAATGATTCTTACCGTGCTTGTGCTCCTGTCCAAGTCCTTGCTCTGCTGCGTGAATTCTGAGAAACCTCTCGGTATCCTGAGCCCGCGAGCTCAGCTGCCCGTCCCCCAGCCTGGCACGCGGGGAGTGCCGAGGGCGAGGAGCCACAGAGTAGCTTGGGTTGGAAGGGACCTCCAAAGCTCACCCAGTGCCACCCCTGCCATGAGCAGGGACATCTTCACCAGCTCAGGTTGCTCAGAGCCCCGTCCAGCCTGGCCTGGGATGTCTCCAGGGATGGTTCATCCACCACCTCTCTGGGGGAACCTGGGCCAGGGTTTCACCACCCTCAGTGTACAAAATTTCCTCATGTCTGGCCTGAATCTCCCTTAGTTTAAACCATCACCCCTTGTCCTATCACAACAGGCCCTGCTAAAAACTCTGTCCCCATCCTTCTTATAGGCCCATTTTAAGTACAGAAAGGCTGCAATAAGGTCTTCCTGGAGCCTTCTCCAGGCTGAACACCACCAAGGAAAGGGTGATGGGGCTGGTGCAGCTCAGCAAGCAGAGGATGGAATGCAGACAGAAAGCAGATACGTGATTGTCTTTTTTTCTGTCCTTGTTTCTATGCATAGCCAAGTTTAGCCCTGCCCAATTAACTCTGCAAGGGGGAAGGCTTGGAGACAGTCTGCTTTGGGTCTGTGGAGCCTTCTGCCCAATGCTTCCTCCCAGCTTCCCTGAAGGGCTGATGAGCGAACGCTGGAGAATAAAACATCCAGAACTGTTTCAGTGCTCCCTTCTGTCTGCAGTAGCTGTATTGTAGTGTTTGCAGCAGGCAGCCTTGTGTTCGTCAGCCAAGGGCAGAGGAGCATGGGCTTAAGTTGGACTTTGCTGCAGTTCTTGCAGCGTTGGAGGTGACAGTGAAGCCTCCAGGCTTCCCATTTTCTACCTGCTTTCAACAGAGAAGTTTCTCTGTCCAAACTTACACGCTGGGAGTAAGCAGGGACATCAGGTGTCGCTCTTAGTTACCCTTGCTTCTGGTAGGGGTGAGCAGAAAAAGTTGAGCTGAGTCTATCCCAGTGCGAGAGGGGCAGCAGCCTGAAATGAGAAGCGTAGCCTATGTCATGGTGCGCGTTTTGCCGTTTCATCTTCTTTAAAAGAAACGTGCCGTTGTACACCTTCGTCACTAAAGGATTTGTGCTGCTGCTCCATTCAGATGTCGCAGGCTGCGGCGCACGTGGTGGTGATGCACCCAGGCTTGTCCTGCTCATTAGTGCTGCGACCTCTCAAGAAGGAGAAATCAACAGGTTCTAATTAGTCCTTCTGTAATCAGTACTGCTCATCTTCAGAGCATTTCACTAATACTGACTAATCTGCACAACCTCATCTAGTAAGGTCAAAATTGCTCCCCTTTGACAGCTTTGGCAGTGAGAACCTTGGTGCAGATGCCTTGAACTGGTCACAGGGATGGCAGAGACGTGCCTAAACTAGGGCCGGGTGACGGGTGTCCCCAGCACCCAGCTTTGTCTTAGGTGTCCTTCCTTAAGTGTCCCTACTGGAACCTTTCCTTTTTGAAATAAAATGAAAATTGAAAGGATTTCACCCAAAATCCTGGGCTTTCTGATGTTTCCCAAAACTAAATCCAAAGCCCATCTCGGTCAGATGTTGGCTGCCTGATGAGCTGCACTAACACTGATCGCTAGACAGGATATTACCAAAACCAAGCTTTTGCAGATTTTTTTCAATATCCATCCCTGCAACGCTGCTAATAAGTATTTGGCTGAACCTGACCAGCATCTCCCATCTCCAAGGCGAGGAGCTGTTTTTCTTGGTGGGGACCTCCCGGCTCTGAACCATCATTCTGGGACAGGATTTGCTCAGGCGCGAGGAGGTTTTTTGGACCCTCCACATGGGATAAGTTCGGTCTCGCGTGGCGGGGGACGGGTGGTGGGTCAGGGCGTGGGGTGGCCACCTTTGGCAGAGACATTGCGTAGATTTCGCAAAGTCTTGGTGCATCCATGATGAAGATAATGCATTGAGGCCAAAACGATCCCCTAGCGGCTGATTCCCATTTCTAGCAGGAGGTGATGAGCTCTGCCAGTGGGGACGGGTGTTGGAAGGTCCTCTCTCTGCTTGAAGAGTTCGCAGAGATGTTCTGCAGTCAGTGTAACCAGCTTTCCCAGCAGCACACGGCGCGCCCCGGCACTGGGAATGGGTTCATCACCAGTGGAAACCAGTGATGCAGCAGCTGGCATGAGGTGGACTGGGGCTTCATGGAGCAACGTGGATTTAAAAGAGAAGCTCTCCCTTGAGTCAGGAGGATGGTTTCTCGCGCTGAGGTCTCTTGCTGCTCTGAAGTGCCCCACAAGACGTGCTTATCCTTTTCAGCAGCCAGATGAAAAATTTTCCATGGGGAGGAGCTAGACCCAAAGGTTGTTTCATATCTAATGAGCTAGAAGTATTAGAAGGGGGGTGGTCAGTAGGTCAGAGAGGTTCTCCTGCCCCTCTACTCTGCCCTGGTGAGACCACACCTGGAATATTGTGTCCAGTTGTGGCCCCTCAGTTCCAGCAGGACAGGGAACTGCTGGAGAGAGTCCAGCGCAGGGCAACAAAGATGCTGAAGGGAGTGGAGCATCTCCCGTGTGAGGAAAGGCTGAGGGAGCTGGGGCTCTGGAGCTGGAGAAGAGGAGACTGTGGGGTGACCTCATTAATGTTTACAGATATATAAAGGGTGAGTGTCAGGAGGATGGAGCCAGGCTCTTCTCGGTGACAACCAATGATAGGACAAGGGGCAATGGGTACAAACTGGAACACAGGAGGTTCCATTTAAATATGAGAAGAAACTTCTTAGTGAGGGTGCCAGAGCCTGGCCCAGGCTGCCCAGGGAGGTTGTGGAGTCTCCTTCTCTGCAGACATTCCAACCCGCCTGGACACCTTCCTGTGTAACCTCATCTGGGTGTTCCTGCTCCATGGGGGGATTGCACTGGATGAGCTTTTGAGGTCCCTTCCAACCCCTGACATTCTGTGATTCTCTGATAGTAAGGTGCATGAAGAAATCTGTGACCTTTTAAAGCAAGATGGGCTTTTCAAAGCCCTGAGATATGAACGTTTCTAGGGTTGGGTCTTCTGCTGCCTTGCAAATACCAAAAGCTCCTCCAGAGCTGGGGTGTGGTGCTTTCAGAGGATGAGGTGCAACTCCTTGGCTGTTGCTCACTTAATTATTATTTGCATGCGGTTATAGTGGCTGTAGTAGGTACCTCTGAGCAGAACGCCAATCCTGCTCAGCCCCTGCTAATATTCCTGTTGGCATTAGCAAGGTCACTCCCAAAGTTTTGCCCCCAGGAGTCACACCCCATGCTCTTGAGGAAATCCCTGGGTCAGAGAAGGACCGAGTTGGACACCTTCCTACCATACATCGGGTAGTTTGGCAGCGTCCTTCTGCCAGCACCACGGATTATTGCACGGTGTATTGCTGAGCTGCGTGGAAAAATTACCCCCTTAAATCCTATATAACACCCCGTGGAAAGAGATGGTGACGTCTCACAGCTGCATTTTGAAGACCACCCAGCCTGGACTTATTTATGCCAACATAACCTTGCTTGCAACCCCTTGGCAGGTCATAGAAATCACTTTGCAAGAGGACAAGAGCTGTGCCCGGATCCTGTGTGCAGGTGGGATGCAGGGAGGAGAGCGGGGTGGCAGATGGAGCCACCACCTTTATCCAGGCAGCTGTTGTGGTCCTGGGTGGTTGAGTTGTGATTTCTAGCATGGCTGGATCCATCTCTGTGACTGGTGATGGTGCTAAGAGTGTCCCATGGCATCGAGTCCTTCCTGCCTCGGTTTTGTCGGGGATGTAACCACAGGGTTACAATGGACCTGAGATAAACCTTGACTATCTTGTGTGGTTGAGTTGTTCAGTTTTCTCACTCCAGGATCTGGTCTGGACTTGGAGAAAAATAGCTCCGACCACCTCGGCCCATGGCAGCAAAGCCAGGTGGGGACAGCACAGCCCCGAGCTGTCCCTGCGGATGTTGAGCCCAATTTCACACTCCTCCTAAACCCAGTCATGCAAAAACACCTCAGACTTTTCAGTTTTGTCTGTTAAATCCAAATGCTCGGACTATTAAGTTCATCCTTCAAACAGCCTCAGGGGAGGAACGCCACCCGTGATGCTGGTGGTGTGGGGCACCACAGCTGCATGTGATCCTGCACCTGGGCATGAGCAGGAGGTGAGATCTGCCCCAAAATAACGTGCCTGAAGGGCTGATGGTGGCCACAGGCTCCTCAGGCTGTTTTTTTTCTTCCATTGGCAGCCTTTCCACCCCTGGCAAGGAATCAAAGACGTTTGTCCAGGAATTAAGACTTGCTGCAATTCAACATTATTTTTTCCCATTGTTTTCCTTCTTTCTAGAGATGGGTCCTTTGTTGTTTCGTATCTTTAATGTGGTTTCTCAGATAAATGAGAATTAATTTGTCACACCTTCTTTCCGTCTCTCCTAAAACAGCTTTTGAACTTGCTGGACAACATCTCTAACAGTTGGGTACAAGTCTCAGACACTTCAAGTTCCTGCAGATTTAATTAGAGCTTGCACCTCAGGAGAGACAGATAAACCCCATCATGAGACAGAGCCGGAGGAAATCAGGCTTTTGTGGTTCCTTAAAAATCTTTTCCTGTGGTAATATTTGCCTTACTGGGTACCCTAGGGCCAGTTTGTCATGGATCACAGAATCCCAGAATGTCAGGGATTGGAAGGGACCTGGAAAGCTCATCCAGTGCAATCCCCCCTGGAGCAGGAACACCCAGATGAGGTTACACAGGAAGGTGTCCAGGCGGGTTTGAATGTCTGCAGAGAAGGAGACTCCACAACCTCCCTGGGCAGCCTGGGCCAGGCTCTGCCACCCTCACTGAGAAACCAAACAGCTCATGGCCAACACAAAGAGCATGTTGACTGCTACGACCCCAATGGATGGGAGAGATGGGTCCCAACGCCAGCGACAGTGCCACCTCATCACCCTGGTGCTCCCTGACACGACGCAGAAGAAGTACAGGTCTTCTCCTTCACTCCCAGGGCACCAAGTGCGAGCCTTTATGGAAGGGCTGTTTTTGGGGACACTGCTAACGCCCCCACCCAGGCTGCTGCTCTTCCAAGTGGGATCTTCCATCCACTGTTACTTTTCTCACACCATCTGGTGACTAATTTAGCACCTAGAAAATAACACCAGCATTTCAGTGACGGTTTATGTGGGTTTTTTAGTTCAATGAGGCTTTTCTTCATTATTTCCGGCCTGCCATCACAACATGTAAATTAAGCAGCGTTTCTATGATGCCGGGCAGGTTTACCTGCATCAGCCAAAGGATGCGTTTCTTCTCCAAACACAACGTGCCATCTTCCTCCTCCTCCAGCTCATCCCGGTCAACGCAACATCTTCCAGCTCAGCCTACATGTGCACGCACACGCGCTTATTAACTTTTATGTCTTAATTGAAAGGGCAGTGTATGTTTAAGCCTTAATAATGCCATCCTTTCTTCCCAAACGGTCTTTAATCTTGAAATAGAGTGGTGAACAAAGCCAGCAGAGCGGGGTTGGTGCCACGTGTGCGGATGGGAGCCACCTGCCAAGAAATGAGATTTAGGGCTGGGATTCAAAGCGTTTGCCTGACTGTCCAGCAAACAGAGTGTTGATGGTGTGGGGAGGCAATGACAGCCCCGTGGGTGACCAAGAGGAGGATCTGATGAGCAGGAGCTGGGTGTGAGGTTTGTTCCAGGGCTATTAAATAGCACAGAAGACAAATCTCTAACATGGTCCCCCGGCACGTCTCTGTGTGCTGGTCCATGGGCCACCCCCGTGCATTTGCCTTTACCTCTCACCAGCCTGGCTCAGTAATATAAACTGACATGGTTTATGGATTAGGACTTTCCATTGCTATTTGTCCTGAGAATAAGACAGTTCAAGGCTCTGGGTGCTCTTACAACACCAAAAGAGGAGAATACGAAGCAGCTTTTCCTTGCATGGTGTTTGACATACCAGACGCTGTAATTGCAGCTATAAGGGAAATATTACTTTATGGTCAACAATATGGCTTAAAAATCCCCCTAAGCATGAGTTATATCTGTGTCTTGGTGCTTCAGTGCTGAAAGATAATAAAAATGATGCTCATGAATAAGAGTGGTGGTTTTGTGAGCCCAACCTTTGCTCTTTGGAGGAGATTAGGTCCTTGGCTTTCAGAGATGCCATTTAAAGAGGTTCAAAGGTTGAACGAGAAACCATTGCTCTGATGGATGCAGTGCAATGTGTTATTGGTGAGGAGTCTTCCAAGGATGCTCACTAAAAAGAAAAAGGAAAACAAGGGGAAAAGGAAGAATAGGGAAAGAAGAGGTGAAGGAAAAATAAAAGAAATAAAAGGGGGGTACAAAATAAAGAAAAACAACAAAAAAAGATGTTGTTCAAAAAGGAGCAGTAAATGTGCACTGCTAATCAACCAAAACCCTGCCAAGCAAATCTTTTGTCAGATCATCTGCCCAAAATCAAAACCCTGGACTCAGCAGGGCCCGGTACCCGCAGTTCTGCCTACAAAGCAGGAAAGCAAAAAGCCCCCGGTTCCCGCTGCTTTGTTAAAAAGCCCTCGCGACACCGGCCCCGTCTCCCCCCACCTCCAGCTGCTATATAGCGGGGTGTCCAACGTTTCTGTCCGTCGCGGTGTTGGTTTGGTTCTCGCTTTTGGTCTTGGATAGCAGCCGGCAGAACATGTCTCAATACTCAGGAAAAGTAAGTAACAACCCAACTGCTTCCCTTTCAGCCTGGAGCTGTGGAGCCCAAGCATCCTCCGGGTTGAAGGAGTAGGTTGAGATAACATCCTGGAGGATGTGATGTGAGCGTTGATACCAGGAAGATGGTAGATGGTAGAGGTGGTGGATGAACCATCCCTGGAGACATCCCAGGCCAGGCTGGACGGGGCTCTGAGCAACCTGAGCTGGTGAAGATGTCCCTGCTCATGGCAGGGGTGGCACTGGATGGGCTTTGGAGGTCCCTTCCAACCCAAACTATCCTGTGATTCTAAATTCAGTGGCAGGGGTGGGGAGGGTGCAGCAGAAGGAGTTGCATTTTGGGAGCAGAGTTTCCTGTTTAAACATTCCTGCTGGAAATATGTGCGAGTGAGCGCGAGGCGGTGAGAAGGGTTGTAAATGCGGGATGTGCTGTGTTCCCAGAAAAATAAATACAGTTCTTAGGAAAAAATACCGGTGATGCCTTGCTTCTCTTGCTGGAAAGTAGCTAAAAACCCCTCAAACCATCCTAAAATGATGCATCTGCAAGAGATTCCCATCTGCTTGAAATGTGGGTCTGGCCGTGCCACTGCTCCTCACTGGGGGCCCATTCTCTTATAGGATAGAATCATAGAACAGTTTGGTTGGAAGGGACCTTCAAAGCTCATCCGGTCCAACCCGCGTGCGAGGAGCAGGGACATCTTCAACTAGATTCTCCTTCCACCCCCCAGATCACTTTCTACGAAGGCAAATGCTTCACGGGCAGAAAGCTGGAGGTGTGCGGCACCTGCAGCAGCTTCCAGGACCGAGGTTTCCTCAACCAGGTCAACTCCATCTGCGTCCAGAGCGGGGCTTGGGTCTGCTTCGACCACCCCAACTTCCAAGGGCAGCAGTACATCCTGGAGCACGGCGAGTACCCCAATTTCCATCGCTGGAACGGCCGCAGCGACCACCTGGGCTCCTGCCGGCCCATCGGGATGGTGAGTGGATCATGCTGGTGCTTCGCCATCCTGGCTGGAGCATCGTTTTAGTGAGTCCTGTGAATAAGGGTAATAAAAATCAGTGCTTTCTAGAAATAGTCCATCCTGTTAGAAAGAAATAGTCTCCCAGGGAAGGTTTGTCACCCTTTGGAGTGGTCTGCACAGGCCACTAAGCCGGGAGAAGACACGTCACCTTCCTCCTGCGGCACAAAACGCAGCAGCTCTAAAGGGTTGGGATTTTCCCGTGTTTTTTTCAGATGAGGTGGCAAGGTCCTGCCAGTGTCACATGCTTTTCCTTTTTAATGTGAGTCGCTATTAGATACTCACAGGGGAATTAAACAGGAGGGTCATTGCCCCAGGCACGTTTGAGCCGTGGCAGCCCAGTCTCCCCGTGCACCCAGCGCAGGGGCGAGCAGCCCGAGGGCTTTCTGAACCCGAAAAGCAGCTGGGATGCTCCTGCAAACTGTAGCTGAACACTATGCTGTTGCAAAAGAGCCCAGCAATCCTAAATTAAACCATATTTCCCCCATACTAGCTAGCCCTCCCCTTAGGAAGCTTTTAAAAGCAGTGCCCAGAGGAAGGGTTAATCAGGGAGATTGAATAGTAGCAAAGAAAAATTAATCTGGCTGAGGTCCTTCCATTGGACTTTGCTATCACTCATGACCCCTGGGGCAATGATGAACCCACTTGGAGCTGGTGGGGGTTTCTCACTGACCTCAAAGCCGCTTTTTGGCCCAACAATGAGTTTGTTTTGGGTCTGTAACGTCCTCCCCAAAGCACCTCCGCGGTCCATACATGGAGGGATGCTCTGCCTCGGATCCCATAGCCCGGCTGGCATGAGGACGTGCGCCTCCTTCCCTGGCCCACGACTCTCCCTGTGAGACACGAGCGAGCGCCTCGAGGCGTTTCTGCAGCGCAGGTTCGGGGGGGAACGTTTTCTCAGGCGCGGTGTCCGCTCGGCGCTTTGGCACCGCAGCCCGGCCTTCCTGTGCGTTGACATTGTTTATTTGAGAAACGCATTTAGGTATGCTTTGAATTTGGCTTAAAAATGTCCTTTCAGCTCGTTCTGTCCCATATGCCTTTGCCGCAGGCTGCAGGAATCTCCCCGGAGGCATTTATGTCATGTCACCCTCAAGGGCTCACGCAGCAGCAATGGTGATGGGAAGGTTTCCTTTCCCCTTCTTTAATTTTCCTTAAAGAAAGGCACAACATCTCCCATCGGGAATAGCAGCTAAGCGTGGAACTGGAGGCGATATAAATTAGTTTAGGGGAATAGTCTAACATCCTTGTACAATCTGGATGTGTTATTTTGTTGAGTGAGTGCATGGAGAGCTGGGGCTGTAGCTGACGCTGTATTTGGGATGGAGGGTCTGTGGGGGGATCACAGATGGGCGAGGGGCCACATGTGCCTGAGCATAACGCAGCCCACAAGTGATGCGCTTGCACCTACACGGCAGCTGTGAGAGGGTGTGCGGGGAGGTGGCGCAAGTTTGGATTTCAGATTGGATATTAGGAAACACTTCTTCACAGAAGGGGGTGCCAGGCATTGGAGTCACCATCCCTGGAGGGGTCTAGAAGACACATAGATGAGGTTCTTGGGGACATGGTTTAGTGCTAGAGATGGGTTATGGTTGGATTTTATGATCTTAAGGGTCTCTTCCAGCAAAAATGATGCTACGATTCTAAGTTTGTGTGGGCACTGGAAGTGTTGGGCTGCTTTTCATGTGCTTTTTGCACCCTTCTGTCCCCCTCTTTGTCCTACAAAATCCAGGGAAATAATTGACTTTTTTTCACTTTGTGTTTTTTTGGTTGACTCAAATCCCTTCGGCCCCAGCACGGCGAGCATTACAGGATCAAAATATTTGAGGGGAGCCATTTTCGCGGTCCCAGCCTGGAGCTGACGGAAGATTGCTCCTTCCTGCAGGGACAAGGCTGGGACAAGACCTGCATCAACGCCCTCAAAGTGTACGGCGACGGCGCGTAAGTCACCGCCTTGTCCCAGAATGTGCTCCCTGCCCTTGTCCCCTTCGCACCAGCGGCTGCAAGGCCTCCCCCCATCATGGAAAAGCCTCTTGATGCTGGGGGGGCTTGGAGAAAGCCTAAGAGTGTGAGTTACGCCTGTGGTTTAAAGGTAAATTTTGGTGCCTACCTGCTGAGAGTCGGTTCAACAGGGCACGATTTTTGGCAGGTGGCAGCTAAGCATGAGCTACAAGAGCTCGGAGATGCCTTTTTAGGGTGTTTGAAACAAGGAGCCTAAGCCCAGGTTTGTTTATTCCTTCCTTCCTTCCTTCCTTCCTTCCTTCCTTCCTTCCTTCCTTCCTTCCTTCCTTCCTTCCTTCCTTCCTTCCTTCCTTCCTTCCTTCCTTCCTTCCTTCCTTCCTTCCTTCCTTCCTTCCTTCCTTCCTTCCTTCCTTCCTTCCTTCCTCAGCTCTTTCAAATCCACCCAGAGGCTTTTGGGGAGAGTGGACAGCTCTGGGCAATGCAGATCATAGGATCCCAGAATGGTTTGGGTTGTAAGGGACCATAAATATCATCTACTGCCATGGACAGGGACACCACCAGACCATGTTGCTCAAAGCCTCATCCAGCCTGGCCTTGAACACTGCCAGGGATGGGGCATCCACAAAGGTCAGGGTGTTTGTTTTGGAAGTGGCCTCATCAAGGTTTGCTGTGACACCAGAAACCTCCTCCTTGGACAGCAAAAATTAGGCAGTGGTGTCTCACCTTAATATTAAATCCAGTCTCTGGGAGAGAGGGACAATCGCAGTGGCACAGAGATGGGATGGCTGCATGCACGGCACCCCAATGGCTTTTGGTCGCCCTTGGTGCCTTGTGAACCTGCTTTACAGATGTATTGCTGATGCTCAGCCCCATCCTCCTGCCCTGCAGATGCTCCTGAAAGCCTTGGAAAGATGGTGGCTTTGCCTTTTTCTTTCTGATTTAGCTGAGACCTCTCCTCTTCAAAAAAATATCCAGGCTTCTGATCAGGCAGTGCTGGTTCATTAAAAACAAGGAGCAGAGCTACCAGCTCCTAATGGGAAGAAATGGCTGGAGCCCACCGGGGAACCCATCAGGGCTGAGCATTGAAACAAAAAGCATTTGAGTACCAACACTATAAAGCCGAGAGAGAGCCTGCAAGTCCTCTGGCAAGAGCTTTACGGCCAATTATTTACCACATGCATCCCTGTAGCAGAGCCCAGAGCTGGAGGAATTGGGATGCTGCCCAGAAAATTTCAAGCACTAACATTTTTCAGATTGATATTCCCCCCCTCCCCTGCAAAATATGTAAGGGGCACAAAGCTTGCTTTCCCTTGCATGGGAGCCTAGGCTGTTTGCATGACCTCTCAAAGGCTTTGAGTAGTGATAAAACAGAAAATACACACATATATATACTTAGAGGAGCATGGTAAGGAAACCTGCTGAGTTTTGTACATTTACATTCAGGGAAGATGGTCATTGAAAGCTTGGGAAGGGTCTATGAAAGACATTAAAAGGCAGAATGGTGCAGAGGGACCTGCTGGCAGAGGGGTGAGACCATGGAGGACAAAGGGACACCCTACGACACCACTTTTCCCCCTTGGATGGACCAGATAAGCCCAGGTGACCCCAGGTGCTGCTGCAGCTGGTGCTGGGCTCAACCTGGCCAAGTCCCCCAAGGACCCGTCCTGGAGCGTTTGGGGAGCGGAGGAGATGGGGTCACCAGAAACGAGGGGAGTTTCAGCCCCAGGCTGGCTCGCTCTGTGATTTTCCCCCTTTAATTCCCCCAATGTGACGTCCACCTGGTTTCTTGTTGGGGTTGAGGGTGTCCGGCACCTTCCCCGCTACATTTTGGGGTTGGAGATTGCCAGAAAGGCTGGTGATCAAGCTGCTTGAGCCGTGCTGGCAATGATCTTGCTATTTGGGCGCAATTTCAGGACGTTACCGCCTCCTTGGAAGCTGTCGCGGTTTGCGTGGCGAGCGGCTTTGCCCGTCCCACAGGCAGAACCAGCTCCCGTATCACATATGGCATCATCTGGTTTTAGATGAAGACGTGTGCTTCTTGTCCTCCTCGGTGGAGCCACTCCACAGAGGATTGCTTAGAAACAAAAATTTTTAAAGCTAAATTTGTTTTACGGTCTGGGAGAGAATACCCCAAAAGGGGCTTTTCTAAGCTACAGTGACGTAACTTGAAGGAACCAGACCAACCATTTATTC
Source organism: Streptopelia decaocto (assembly GCF_964273445.1). NCBI lineage: Eukaryota > Metazoa > Chordata > Aves > Columbiformes > Columbidae > Streptopelia > Streptopelia decaocto. Next base: position 156,935,169 of record NC_138655.1, read on the forward strand.
TGCTGAAGCATTTACGAGCATTTGGTAGATGTTCTGCAATCAGACTGTAAAATATCAACCAGAACAGATGCCCAAATGCTGCTGCTCAAAAAAAAAACGTTATGTGTTTCTTGGTAGAGACGAGAGCTCCTCATGGAACTGCTCGAGTCCTGTGTGGACAATGAGTGACCTGGAGCCCTTCTGAAAGCATCTGCATGGTCCAGGCTGAACCCGCAGCTCTCCCCTGATGGTTTTGCAGTGTGAGCAGCTGGTTTTTGGCTGACAGGGCTTGAGCTGGTTCCATGCGCGTTTTATTCCCGCGTCCTCTGGGTTTCTGTGCTAATGAAACCCAGCACCGAGACGTTTGAGGGCTGCGTGCTGTGTGCCTGGATCAGCTCTCCCATGCTGGGCTTGAGGACAGGATTGTCTTTTTTTTCCCTGTTTTCTGGCCTCCTGGCTTGCTTGATTTCCTCTCTCACTGATGGCCTTGGAGAACGTGAATTTTAGGCAATAAAGCAACGGCTAAGTAAGCCATACAAGTCTTCACTCATCACCTTGCACTGCCAATACACTTCACTCCCATCTTTCTGCTATTCCTTTTATTCCACTTTTTTGCAGCCTTCCTCTAAACAAAGGGACAAGCCGGTGGGTTCTTATCGCCACATCAGGTCATGTTGTCTGCTTCTGTCTACTCCAAGGACTGTCCCATTCCCTCCGTGTGACTGTGCAGACACGCCAACCGTGTGTCTGGAGAGAAACGTGGTGGTCTTGGGAAAGGCAGTGACTTTGAGGGGCTGCTCTACCCTCTGCAATACTCCCAGGCATCCAGCGCTCATTGAGAGATGCAGAGCTGGAACATCCACCATGATCGCCCTGTGAACATCCCTGTCCTACCACCATGTAGTATTTTCAATAACATTGGGTATTCTCAGCAGGAGGGAATGATTGGAAAGTGCAGAAAATAGGATCGGGAGCACTTTTCAGGAGTGCTTGAGGGAGGGATGGTGAGTTGATGGAGAAAGAGGCCTGTGATCATCCGAATATATGGAGAGGTGTATATAAGCTAAAGGGATGGGGCAGAAAAGGAAGCAAGCCATGGGGTGCCTTATGAACAAGGTGTATCTAGAGGAGGAGGATAACTTTATAAATTGTTCTCAGTTAAGCTGAAGAGCTGAGCACATTCTGTGATAGTGCACATCAGGATGTGTGATGGGGGGACACGGCTCGGAGGCAACCTGCCATTCCACGAGCAGTGGGCCGGCTTCTCCACGCGCTGCAAAGCGAGCGTCAAAGGAAAAGCCTTTGGCAGTCTGGTTCGGATATAAACTGGCTGCAAAAAGTGCCAAAGAATGAACTTGTTTGTTTGTAGGAAAGGCTCGGGATCCAAATGTCTTGGCTGAGCACAGGGCAGCGACGCTGCAGAACGGGGATGTGGGAGCGCGGGCAGCGGGGGGACAGGGGCACCGGGCAGAGCTGTGCTGTGTGCCCGTCGTACCTGTGCTCGGGCACATGGGACAAGGAACCCGCCACAGTCCCACCTGGTGTCCTCTCAGAAACACAAAATAAATCCAAATACGTCAAGGAATCTGTACGGTGGCTACACGGCTAAATAGACTAAATACTCTAACTTTTTTCTCCCTAGGATTCCAGCTTTTTGCTCTGGGTCAGACTGATCTGAGTCCACCAGCTGTTGTCTGACCCTGGAGGGCCAGCAGTCTTTGACCCATCCAGCAGTTAAAGGAGTTTCTCCTTTGAAATCCCACATCCAGGAGGTCCCAACCCAGATGTCACAGCTGAATTCCTGGCAAGAGAGAGACCACAGAAACCAAATTATTTAGAAGGCTGTGTTTGTGCTCTGTTGTCATTCCAAAGCCAATAGGTGGGACAAGCAGTTGTGATCCTTATAACATCCTTAAAAAAGTTGGGAAGAGACGAACGAGACAGGGATGAACAGTTCAGCAATGATGGGGTGGAAACGTGACTGTAAAACTATCAGAGCAAAGGCAAAACATGGTTAAAAAGCATGGGAGATACAAACAGAGGAAAGAGGTGACACCTGTGGCCACGGCAGGATCATGGCACAGTGTGTACTAAAGGGATGCAGGAAGAGCAGAGCAGCAAATTTGTCCCTTGACCATCAGAATTGCTCCTGACTTGAAGACCTTCAAATGGAGAAAGACGTGCTGAGGAAACATAGCCAAGCTAGGTGACAAAGTCAGGTACACCAGGGCTGTTGAGTGTTGTATCTATTTGACCGTATTCCACGGGAAAGTTGGAGTTAACTCTGCATGTAGCGATAAAGTGAAGATAACCAAGCCAAGTCCTGCTCTCTGTTGGAAAGCATCAAAGAGAGGCCATTGAGAATTACTAGCAAAGAGAGCAATTATTAAATAAGGTTCCCATCATAGCTAATGACTCAGTTCAAAGAGGTAAAACATACTTCAAGTGTTGCACATTTCTCCTTAGAGTGCAAAATGGGGTTATCCAGGGGCTGAGGGGACTCCTGTCCTTCTTCAGCACTATCAAATGCTATTAAATTGTTTCTGTTGCACATGGTGAAGCTCAGAGAGAAGCAGTCGTACAGCAATGCGAATCAGGGAGCCTCTGGTCCCTCGTTTCATCACTGGTGTAACCCAAAACAACTTCTTCTAACAGCAAGGTCCAATCTGGCTGTGGATAATTGCCAGGCTATGCTGGAAATGGGGGGAAGCACCAGCAGTTACCTCCACCAGAGGCATTTCTGTGCCCAGGATGGGGCTGGGGCTGTGGTGGGACCATTGGGCCCCAGTAGTTTGCAGCACTGAAGTCCCTAAAGGCAGCCACTCAACATGGGCACGAGGCTACCTCGCATGACCACATCGTTGGGACCCAATGACCCAATTACCAACCCTCCCTTTCTGCTCAGGTGGGTGCTGTATGAGGAGCCCAACTACCGAGGCCGTATGTACGTGGTGGAGCGAGGCGACTTCAGCAGCTTCAACGCGTGGCAGGCGCGCAACGCGAGTGTCCAGTCCATCAGAAGAGTCGTCAACTACTTCTAGCTGAGCTTTGATCCCACCAGCGATGGCCTGCTGAGACCGGGCATCACTCTCCTTCCCACTCACTGACCCATGGAATAAACTGTTAAACACCAACTTTTGGCTCTAATACTTTTTTTTCATCACTTGTGTTCAAGAGGGAATGGGTTGCAACCCTTCTAAGCTTGATTTACATGCTATTAATTTGCTTTTTCATTCTGCAGTGATTTATAAGGAGGACACGGGAGTGATGGCGCAGAACTGGTGGTGACGAGCGGACCTGGAAAAGTGCTCCCTGATGCAGTTGTGGTCTCACATGTGTTCACTCTGCACCGTCCAGAGCCACCACGCGATGGACCCAGCCGACTCCTGGTGCCTGGAGAGGGTCCCGTTGGTGCACACGTGCGTTGTGACCATGGGTGCGCAGCTGTCAGAGGGTCGGCTCATGCCATGTGAGCATCATGGCAGAACGTGACCATCTTGTGGGGTCTGTTTGTGTGCGACGCGCTGGTCCTGACCTAAAGGTGGTAAGATCATTCATCCTGAGTTACTTTGGCCTTAGATCAACACACATTAAAAATAGATTTTAAAAAAATTCCCTGAAGGCACAAAACCTGAGCAATCTTCTTGTTGCTCCCTGATTCATAAGCCCTTCAGCTGACAATGACATTTTGAGGGGGCGGCAGCTAAGAAAACAGCCGCGGCACTGTCACTTTCTGAGTAACCCTCTTCCCATCTTTCTGCCCCTTTGGTGCTCCGAGTCCATCCCAGTAGTTTCAGTGCCCCCAAACCCCATTGGCAGCCGGGGTGGGAACAGCTCTGCCTGTCCATCTGTGGACCAGCCACTGCAGCCTGGCTGCTTCTCACTGGATTCGGCACCCGAAAGTCAGGTAGCCTCCTTTCTGTAAAGTCATAAGCTGTGTTCAGTATTAGCTAAGGGTGTTTCTGGCTATTCCAGAAAGGGGTAATTTTATTCTTTTCGCCTTGCTATTCTATTAGCTGTTCAGGCTTGGCTGTCTGATGGATCCTGACAGGCAGGGGAATGGTGCGGCAGAGCTGCACAGCTCTGTGTTAATGTGGTGGGAACGCTGCTGAGCCAGCCACTGTCCCCAGCCCTGCAAAGGGACGTGAGCGAGGCTGACAGGTCCCCAGCGCGCTGGAGCACGAGGTGGCTGTACCTGCAGGGCTGCTTTGCTCTGCGGCTCTGCAGTAGGATTCTGCTCTGTGCTGGGGCAGGTGGCTGGTGGGTCCTGTGCTTCATCCCAGTGACCCTGGCTGCAGCTGCCATTCGATCACAACAATCCCACCCAGGTCACAACAACCCCAGGCAGCACTGCAGGGAAGAGTGACTGGAAAGGTGCTCGGCAGAAAAGGATCTGGGGGTGTTGGTCGACAGTGGCTGAACATGAGCCAGCATGTGCCCAGGTGGCCAAAAAAGCCAACAGCATCCTGGCTTGTACCAGCACTAGTGTGGCCAGCAGGACCAGGGCAGTGACCGTCCCCCTGTGCTGGGCACTGGTGAGGCCAAACCTTGAATCCTGGGGTCAGTTTTGGGCCCTTCACAACAAGAAAGCCCTTGGGGTGCTGGAGCGAGTTCAGAGAAGGGAACGGAGCTGGTGAGGGGCTGAAGCACAAGTGCGATGGGAGCGGCTGAGGGACCTGGGGGGTTCAGCTGGAGAACAGGAGCTGAGGGGAGACCTTCTGATCTCTGAACTGCCTGAAAGGAGCTTGGACCATGGAGGGGGTTGGTCTCTTCTCACAAGGAACAAGCGAGAGGACAAGAGGAAATGGCCTCAAGTTGCAGCAGGGACGTTTAGATTGGATATTAGGAAAAATTTCTTCCCAGAAAGGGTTGTCAGGCATTGGAACAGGCTGCCCAGGGCAGTGGTGAAGTCACCATCCATGGAGGGGTTTAAAAAGTGTTTAGACGATGTTTTTAGGGACATGGCTTAGTGCCAGTGTTAGGTTAACTGTTGGACTCTATGATCTTGAGGGTCTCTTCCAACCAAAATAAATCTCTGATCAATTCATACTTCTCTACCTTGCTGTTCATATTTCCAGTTAGAGCTTTTTGGCTCACTCTGGCTCTCTACCAGTTAACAGGACTGGGGCAATTGGTAACAACCGGTTCTGTGCCTGTGTGAAGGACACGTGCTGTTCCCATGATGAAGTGGTGCTGTTGGTAGAGCTGCGTTGACTGGGATTTGCCCTAGATGCACACACACCATACATGCATTATGGGGCGTAAGGAAATTTTAAAAAGAAATCTACTTTGTGAATTCAGCAATAGTTTGGGTGACGTTTGCCTTAGCAGTGATACAAGCAATTATGCCCTCTTGTAGACAACCTACAGCCTGGATGTCACCCTCTACCAAAGTCATTGCAGAAGGGCTATAGTTGCCCCACAACAGCTCTGGCCTGATATGGTCCTGTCCTGGGTGGCTTGTGGTGACATGTGGTTCATTTGAACTGTATAAATATTTAAGCATCTTTAATGGATAGCAAGGTATTTCTGTGTCAGAGAAGACAGTGAGGAAATGATTCATTCATTGAGTGGGATGCACAAATGTACAACTCGTGCATCAACTCTTGCGTACTTCATTTTCTTTTAATTAAATGCAGCTTACGAAAGATTTTAGGAGTCCTTCCAGGATTAGAGTAGCTCTTGCTTCATGAACGCTCTAATCAGCTCCTGAGCTCAATGCACTCTATTAGAAGTTAATATTCAGTCACATGCATTGCTCTCTGTTGAGACCTTCTGGCCTTTAATCTGTTAAAAAAGCACAAATGTGGTCACAAAGAAAGACAGGCATTGAATGACAGAGGCTTTTCATTCATTTGAAGCATGTTTGATGTCACAGTGCAGCATGAAGGATAAAGAAACAAAGGCTTTAAAATATACACGAACTGGAATCCCAGATGCTCTGGTAGCTGGAGGACAAAAGAAAATAACGAACTATCCACCCCCATTCCCCTGAGAACAAGAGCGTAAGCACAGAATTCGCCACACCTGGGCTCCTCGGCACCCGGTGCACACAGCCTGGGGAGGTGACGGTCCCACGAATGCTGCGATTTCACAGACCTTCTGCTGGATGTGTCCGGTGGTCCGACCTCCCCCGTGCAGAGGGACCCGCTGATGTCCCCCCCATCCGTAATGGGATACGTGGGGCCGTGCACGTAGGCGCAGATGTACGGGCTGACTCCAACATGCAGCTACTGTGTGCAAGCCCGCTGCATCTCCACGCCTCAATCTCATCGTTTGCTTATAGGCACTAGTAGATTAATATTTGTTATTTAAATTGTAGACTGAACCCTGCTGCGTGCTGGGAGTTAAAAGCACAAAAAAGGCAGTCTGGTAAATCTGTGTAGTTGTGTGGAACCCTGTTTGCAACCAGCTAGAGTTTGGCCACCTATAGCGCATTTTATGCATATCTTTAATATGCCTACAGACCAAATACTCATCATTTATTAACATCTGAAATCCCATTTATGAACGCAGTCTCAATGCAAAGAGCTGGTCTCATGTGAACTCCATTTGAAAAAAAATCCTCTGTATGCAGAAGACGCCAAAAACTGGCAGTGGGAACTGAATTCCATCTATTTTTTCTTTATTTGGAATCTAAGTAGGGTGGCCATGGGCCTGATCCAACACGGATGCTGCAGGAACATGCATTGCGTTGGCAGCGGGGGATGTGGCTCTCCTCTTCCTTTTCCCTCCCCCTCCTTGCTAAATCTGCACTTGTTTAAAGGACAGAACGTACAGATCCCATATGTTTGCTAGTGGTTAGGGTTTTGGTTTAAAAAAAAAAAAAACACAACCCAAAACATTATTGACACTGCTCTCATATGAAATGGTATGATTTGTGAGTTTATAGCATATAAAATATATATGACAGAAATGCCAGCTTGATGTGAAGTGGATGTGAGATTGTGCAGCAGAGGTTTGGGCTGCACGTCATTAAACTGGATGGCTGAATGAGCTCTGCTACGTGCACCGAGGAGGCAAGTGATGGATTAAGCAAACTGGAAACTATTCTAAAAAGGTTCAGATAAAACAAAGATTCAAAAACGAACAAAAGGGACAAGTTAGTAATTACGAGAGAACTAAACGAAACCAGCTCCATCTGGAAAACCAGGAAAGCCCTAATAATCAGCATTACTGGGCTTGGCCAGGCTGCTGCAGTGTAATATTCAGAATAACTTTGAATTACATCTAGTCCCAAAGCAAATCGCTCCTGCCAGAATGCCTGCATACATGAATGTCCTTTCTCTGTAGCTGGACAATGTGGGAATTTCATAGAATATCTCTTTCAAATGAAGCCTTGAAAGATATCTGAGCTACCACAGTACTTTTGCATTGCTGCGTTACCCAGTATATGTACATATAATGAAGGTAAGGAGGAAACGGCCCACTGACCCACTGTTGGCATGTTTGATGTTGTCAGAGCTCAAATGAATCGCTACTAACTGCTTACACAGGTGAGAGGGCTGCTCAGCACCTCCCTTCCCCGAGGAACTCAAGAGCTGTTATCCCGCGACGGAGGCCGCCCAACGCTCACACCTTCCTGGGCTTCCCTCCTTCTCCAGAGACACCTCCTGGGGCTGGCACAAAGGAATTCACTCCTTGGTGTCCACTAGAGCTGTTTTATTAGCTCTTTAAATAGAAAGTCGTGCCCACCAGCGACCTCTGTCATTGCAGAAAGGAAATGAATGGCTTTGAAGGACATTGCTGACCTCTGGTACCAGGAGGAGAGCCACGGTTACCATTAAAGCCCAAGCAATGACAGGGTGAAAATGTAGAGGGGACATATCTTAATACTCTGGGAGCACTGACAGATATCCTAGCTCCCACGCTTTGCCTGATTTGTTCTTAGTTTTCTTTTCACTGTTGTATTGAAGTAAAGGGAAAATTAACTTGGGCCAAAACAGGTTTGGCTTTGAATTTTTTCTACCCATGGGCTCAAACTCTTGCCCAGGAGTAAATCTGAAACAGGCACCAAGTTCTTGATTCAGATGATATCTGCCTGATGTGGTCAGCATCGTCAGCATTGCAAATGGTTATTTGTTTTGATTTTTAATTTCAAATCATCCAGTTTGTTGGAGAGGTTAAGTTCAGTTAAATTAGCCTCCAGTGGTTGGGACTCAGGTAGTTTGGTGTCCTCTTGTTCCAAGAGTAACGGTTCAACCAGCAGAGGAGGTGCAATAACATGTCATACAACGTGAACTGTTCCCATATTTACTGCTGGCTATGAAGGAAACCAAGCACACATGAAAGAAAGTGAAAAAGGACTAAAATGTGCATTTATTTTCTGTGGAGTAACAGAACCACTGAAGAAAGAGCAAATGGGTGCATCACGTTTTCCACGGACAGCTGACCAGCTTTATGTGGTTCGGCATAAGTCAGTTTGTAATTAAGTCAAGCTGTCCTGGTTTAAGCACGTTAACATATGGAGGAATGTACCAGTCTATTCAGTCAAATTGTGCATGAAGCAAACATGGAATCACATTGAAATTGTTAATGTAAATTCCTTCTTTAAATATGATGGTCTCTAGTGGGTTGAGGTAAATCTGCACTTTGTGTAGGCATACACACCTGCACTCACACCATCCAAAACGCACTGAATGCTTCCCCTCACTCAGAACAGTTCCATGTGCTCCTGGAAGTGTAGAAGCATTTTGGTTGGAAGAGATCCTCAAGATCACTGGATCCACCTGTTAACTGGCACTAAACCATGTCCATGTCTGCATCCTGCTGAGACACTCTACCGTTCAGGTTGAGAGAGGTTCTCCTGCCCCTCTACTCTGCCCTGGTGGGACCACATCTGGAATATTGTGTCCAGCTGTGGCCCCTCAGTTCCAGCAGGACAGGGAACTGCTGGAGAGAGTCCAGCGCAGGGCAACAAAGATGCTGAAGGGAGTGGAGCATCTCCCATGTGAGGAAAGGCTGAGGGAGCTGGGGCTCTGGAGCTGGAGGAGACTGAGGGGTGACCTCATTAATGTTTACAGATATATAAAGGGTGAGTGTCATGAGCCAGGCTCTTCTTGGTGACAACCAATGATAGGACAAGGGGCAATGGGTGCAAACTGGAACACAAAAGGTTCCACTTAAATATGAGAAGAAACTTCTTCCCAGTGAGGGTGCCAGAGCCTGGCCCAGGCTGCCCAGGGGGGTTGTGGAGTCTCCTTCTCTGCAGACATTCCAACCCGCCTGGACACCTTCCTGTGTAACCTCATCTGGGTGTTCTTGCTCCAGTGGGGGGATTGGACTGGATGAGATTTCGAGGTCCCTTCCAATCCCTAATATTCTGTGATTCTGTGATTCTGTCTGGGATGGTGAAGGATCAGCCCCCGCTATTTCATGGAAAAACGGCATTTAAAAAAACAGCTGTTTAACTCATCGCAGCAGTTTTGGGATGCCACCACTCAGTTTGTCTAGCCTGATACAAACTCAGAGAGCTGTTTTCTTGTGTGACTGGTTCTTGGTGGTCACCAGCATCGCTCATTGTCTGTGATGGAGTAAGAGAGCAGCACAACTCTTTCACTACATAAGGCCGCACCAGGCAAGACAACCAGCCCACGGTCAGCACAGGTTTATTCATGTTTTGGGAGAGGTGCTTTTAAGCTTTGACATTTCTGCCCCATGATCATGGTGGTGGGAAGGTGGGTGAATGATCCTGAGTCACAGATGGGCAAGACTCTGTGGTTTCAGCTGACTTTCCCCTTCTATTTTTTTTTGGTGCTGTTGGAAACCAACGACTTAGATAGAGAAATAGCAAAAGAGTGTCTGTGGAATGGACATCTTCCTTGCACACCCTACTGAAGGTGGCCAACACCAAAACAAGTCTTTTACTTGTACATGAACCAGTGCTACGTGGTATATAAGCCATAAGGTACTAGCACATAACCGAGTCCCTTCTGACACAACAACGTGCCTGATACTATAAGCTTGGTTTAGTTCTTGCAGGGTAGGCTGTACATGAATCCTGCTCTTAAATCAAGCTGAAGTTTTCCAGAAGACAAAGCACAGTGTGGGCCAGTCCAGATGCAGAGCTGACCTGCTAAACTATGCGAGTGCAACAGCTGCTCCAGTAATGGAACTGGGAATCAAAACTGCTGAGATTTGCACAGCTTTATGCCGTTGTCATTGGTTTTCTTGGCTGGTAATGCAAGAAGAAAACAATAACATTTGAGCCATCTGAACCTACAATAATAATAATACTAATAATAACAGGATTCCAAAGGCTTTATTTTGTGTGTATCCTGCCATTATTGACTTGCCCTTTGAAATTATTTTTCTGAAAATAATAGAGCTTCTTTTTTTCACTGAGGGTTGGGGCCAGATTCGTTTGTCACTTACCTTTTAAAAAGAGAGGAAAACAAGCAGGCAAACACCATTTTGACTTCCAGAATTTAGCATTTCGGTTCAAGTCTAATTACAGAGCTGACAATCTGCATTTCAAAGGTTTCAGACTTCTCTTCTTACAGCTTATTAATAAATAATAGTTAACAGTCAGCTCTCTTGGCAATTAAGGACCACACATCCCATCAGAAATAGAGACTTCCATGATACTGGAAAAACTTACGCTGAATGATTCTTATTTTCAGCTGCATTCAAACAATACAGGTTTGGAGACGTAAAAAAAATACCCTGATAGGAATTCAAAACCTCTGTAACAACCCTCAGGCCTGGGATTAGTCTAATAGTTTGCTATTAAATAGATCTTTGGCTGGAAAGAAATACCAGACAGAGTTTCCCTTGTTCCACCTCTTGGGGTATTTTTTTTCCTTTTAAATTGGCATTTGACTCTTTAGCACAAACTTGTTGTCAAGATGCTGGAAGCTCCAGGGGAGGGGATAGGTTACCAGGTTCTCAAGGCTTGCACTGATTCCTTGTGGAAGGTGTTCCTTTCCCAGCATGTCCTAAGGAGGACAGAATGACAATATTAAGAATAATAATAATAACATCACTAATAAAAACATTCAAAGCATTGATTTATCCATTTGGGTCCATCTAGCCCCTTGAAAGAAGCAGCAGAGCACTTTAGCTTGCGTGGAAAAGACCCAAAACTGTGTCAGAAGATGTCGGCCTCAGTCCTTTGCTCTTCTTGATTTCTGCTGGGTGCAGACATGACAGGGAAGCTGTGATTTACCAGGTGTAAACTGTGATTAACTAGTGTCAAAGGCAATCAGTGCCAATTAGTGTGAATTAGGGCAGACCCAGAGCTGCACGATGGCCACTGCAGCCTGTGCCAAGGGGACACCGGCTGGTTTAGGGGCCCGGTGCAGAACTGGCTCATCAAGCAAAACAGGTAGTTCAATCAAATTTGTTTAGCCTGACTGGTCTGATTTACTGCAGCCAAATAGCTGGCACACAGCGTGTGTGTATTCCCATACGGTGAAAAGTCACTCCACATTTCTGTTCCTGTTCAGGAGTTCCAAGACTGCATATTTGAGTAGTGCCTCTGCAAAGTAACTATTGTCTTTTATCTTTTCAGTGGTTTGGTTGTGAAATTCATGCTTGAGGAGAAGTCCCAAAGCAGCCGGCTGAGGCAAATAGCATCTTTTCTGTCCTGATTCTTTCCTCCTGCCACTTCTGTGCCGTTGTAACTCCCTGGGAACTCATCTCCATGCTTTAAACATCAGATACTCACTAATAGACTTGTAGAACAGTGATTGGATGAAAATGACATATCAAATTCAAGGCTGGCAGTGAATCAAAGCCATTGGTTTGAACCAGCTTCTCCTTTCCTTCACCAACACAGAAATCAGGAGGAAAAGCACCTGTCTCATTAGCAAATGGTAATGGAGCCAAATTTAAAGAGGAGAGAGGAAAAGTGTATTCCCTATGGTTAATACCCTTAGCTAATGTAACCAATTTGGCTTTATCAAAGTCAGTTGTAGGTAAAAACCGAGCTCTGAATCTTCTCCTTTCTCATTGCATGGCTAGGCGGAGCGGGGATCTGAAGGGTTAACAGCACAACTGCTAGTCTCCTTTGTATTTATCTGTATGACCGTAAGTAATGTATATTTTGAGCAATTGCATCCAAAATGAACAGATCTGTGAGAGGAGATGGATCACTTGCAGAGCAGAACAGGAAGAGCCTGCAGCTGTCTTCCAAAAGCACAGGCTGGGTATTTTCTAGGTCCTAGCGCCGTTCCCAGCATATCCTGAGGCTCGAACACTTAATCAGCGTGATTATCGCCACCCAAACGCCGCCAGAGTTTGCTTTGCACGTTTACTTTTTTCAACTAAATGAATAACCTCTTGGAAACCCCGTAACGTTTCAGCCTCCGTCGTAATTCTTCTGAGTTTTGGACTGTTTTCCTGCCTGCTTGGGGTTTGGCGCTTGTGTAAAGAGGTGTGACAAGAAAAGTTATTCACAGGAGAGTGTAAGATAAAGCAGGCAGCTCAGCCTGATTTAGCGAAGGCCTCATCCTCCTGGGGCTGAAGCCTGGCCATGGTGTGAGCAGATGCAGCAGCTCCTATTGCTATTTCAGGGCGAAACTGTATCTGCTTAGACAGGGGAGGGATTTTATTCCGGGTGAGCAGATGTTTTGTCAAAGCGGTGTGAGCTGCAGGGAAACTGTGCTGGGTCTGTGTATTTTCATTGTCTTTGGATCTCAGCGGGTTCATCGCTGCTGCCTTGGAGCAGCTTTCCTTCTTGGCGTGCTCGAGACCCAAATTCGCCGGGAGCTTGTCCTGCCTGGGCCCCAGGAGGTCCCTGCTGGCGTGACAACCGCCCAGGCTGAGATTTATGGGGCTATCTCAGAAGCACCCTCCTGTTTCATCAGTCTCAAAGCATCTCTTTGGGCACAGTGAACAACTAACAACCAGGGAGCGACTCAGCTAAGCCTCCTGGTCTTGGTTTCATGGCACAAGCTCTCTTTGCCCCTCTTTGGAGGTGGGATGAAGACCAGCTGTCCTACCCCTCCATAAGCAGTGCCGAGCCCCAGGCCACTCCAGTGCTTTGTGCTCACCCCTTCCTAGCGTTCCGTCTCTGCCGTAAGGGCTCCATGAGGCATGTGGAAGTGCCTGTGCCTTTTTTTCTTGGCCACAGCTTTCAATTTATGCTTGAATGCCACCAGAATATAGTGCTCAGGCTTCTGAGGAGTCCAGGGTCTTCTCCCTCCCTTTACAGCCTTGGTTCTTGGCTTCTCCTCTGAATCACAAAATGTCCCTTTCCCTGCAGCCAACTCACTGCTCTTTCTCCCACTTCTTCTCCATTTCTCTCCCTCTTTCTCTTAAATAGTTGGCAGGAGGCCCTTTCTTTCATAACTTTCAGTCATTTTTGCCAGGTGACCCCGTGAGTAATCTCCCCCAACAAATAAGCAAAGGCCTGATTAAAAGACCACTTCTGGCAGAAGGAATATTCTCCTTATGAACCCCCTCATTATTCTCTCCAGTGTTTCTCTCAGGCAAACACCACGAAATGCAGATCCCCCACATACCCAGGCCAGACACAGCTCTGTGGCACACTCAGGCGGGTCTGATTTCCCACCCCAATGAATGGCTCTGGGAAGAAGTTAACCTCTCGAGGCCAGGAAAAAGGCAGCAAAAGACTTAATAGTTGCGGTGATTCACACACGATATTCCATGAAGTGGCACAGCAATTGCCTTTATTCCCCAGAGCTGGGCACATCATTTTTTTTTTGGTCAAGTTTCACCCAACAGGCATTTTAAATGCCACGGTTTATATCCTAGATGAATTTCACTTGTGAGTGTTGTTGCTAAGACAGACCATATTGTGGCATCAATTTTTAATCAGGCGGTTCCCTCAAACTCAACAGGGAGTTCTGCCTGAGATCCGCTGGCGGTATAAATCAAGAAATTGAGCTGTTAGCATTTTTTATTACTCACTTCATGCCTCTCAGTGAAAAAGAAGGAAGATAAAAGAAGCGAGAGTTTAACAGAAGAATTATCTAAATATTGCACCCTTTCTGATGAAATCGGTCTATTTTACATCCATGAAAGTGCAGCATCAGCCTCCCCTGGAATTCAGTTTGTTTTTCTTTCTGGTGCTTAGATGCTTGAGTTTGGTACTCCTGACATTTGCCTGGCAAGGAGCTGGATGCTTGACCCTGAAGTCTGGCATATGGGCTGGGAATCCACAGACTGCTTCTCCACCATCGTCTTTCTCATCATGTCGTGCCGGTATCTGCTCCATTTTCCAGGACAAAGAACGCTCCCCAAATCTCCCAGCCCCACCTAACCCTTTGCTCTGGATGTGGTTCAAGTCCACACAGAGTGTATCAGTGCATTGTTTTCATGGGCAGCTGGAAAACCTCAGGAATGAATGGAAACAGACGGTTACAGACCAGCTAAATTGCATTCTCTCCTCCTGACAGAAAGGACTCCAGTCGGGGTGCCTTCCTCAAACAGGGGAGGGATGAACACTACTGCAGATTTGGTGGGGGAGGGAAAAAGGAGAAGAGAGACGAGGAATGATTTATTCACTGAACAAGATGTGGGGTACGCTCGGGAAGTGAAAGCAGACTGACATCCCGTTACCTTACCCATCCTGCTGGTACCAGTAGCATCGGGCTTCCTCGCACTACTCCACAGATGCCATTTTGTGCCTCCCCAAGAGAACATCTGTCACCATCTAGTCTTCTGCACTTTCATGGTGCCACCGATTTCAGTAGGATTTCGCTTGGCAATGGCGCTGTGGGCCTGACGTTGCTGCTGCAGCTCCTTCCAGCTCTATTCAGAACAACAGCAACAAGAAGAGAGACAGACCATGCCCACTGGTGAGCCCAAACTCACGCAAATAGAGGTGGAGGTTCTTGCAGCGCACAGTTTCCCTGAGCAAACCTACATTAGATCAGGTAGAAGTAAAATCCAGCCCTAAGGGTGAGAGTATTTGGGAAGGCAAAGCCACACCTTGTGCATGAGAAATGCACCAAGAAAAGAGAAAATCAGGTGTGTTATGTGAATATTTTCTCTATGAATCCAACCTGGGATGCTGTGTTTCAGCAGCTCAAGCTTCAGAGGTGCTTGTAATCCTCACGGTAGGCTGAATGCTTACCCTGGTGTCCTTCTCTTTGTCAAGGATCATCAGGGCATTTGGTAGAGAGACATGATGGACAGTATTGGCTCTAAATAAGCTCTGTCAGAGGCAGAGAAGGGGGCAGAGATTTGACACCCCCTGAGATGGTGCTATTTTCTCCCACCGGCAGCAACACCCATCTAAGCCCTTCCCTGCCCTTCCCAGAGCTTCTGGAACAGGTCTGCAGTTCCTGCGGTTCCTGTGTCAGGAGCAGGGGCAGTCTGGCCCTGAAACCCTGGTGCAAAGCTCAGTCAAGGCTGTAGAAGATTTTGGGCAGTGGGTTTTGTATCAGTTGTTCGTGTAACTCTCTTAGCAGCAATGAGCTATAAGAGATTGTGAATGTTCCCCCCCCACTTAAGGTAACACAGCGATTTGGCTCTGCTAACAGCGAGGCACACAAACAACTGAGAAATCTTCCAGAGGCCAGATGCAAATGCAATTGTTAAAATAGTGCCTAGGTCACTGGTTGCAACTTCAGCATTTTTATAAATTTGTTTTTGTACCAATGTCAAAGGCACTAGGACTCTCTGCTTGCATCAGTACAAATCTGGATTAATGCAGTTAAAGCCTAGCAGAGTTGTATCAGTGCAAACTAAGTTAAAACGGGCTCAGAATCAGACTCAGAAAGTTACCCTTGTGTCACTTAGGGAGACATATTTCTTTTGGCTTCCATTTAGATTTGGTCCTTAAGGAGCCTGTCATAAGAGATATATGGTCTGGGCAAGAGGCCAGCTTACCGTCTGGAAGAAACAGCAGGGCTCCCAGCGAAGCAGGGAACAGGGTAAAATGAGCTCTTGACTATTATTTTGTAATTTTGTAAATATGTGTAATTTTGAATTATGCAGTAAAATTCCCAGTATGCAGTGACATGATGGAAGGGCCTTCCCATCTACAGACTATTTGAGGGGGAAGCTGTTTACAGAAATCTTTGAAACAGCTGCCACGAGGTCTTACGCTTCCTGGCATGTAGCATCTTAAAAATTTCTAGGAAATTGCATCTGCTTTCTTAGCAGATAAGAGATAAGATGCCTTCACAGCAGCAGCTTTTAAGCCATCAGCTTACCACAGCAAAAAATTAATGCAATAGCCTCCCCCCAGCTCCAGGTTCACGGCTAAACTCTCGTCGCCACCAGGGACTGACATTAAATTAGGTGCTAAGACCCCATTTGTATCAAGCAGCAATATTACCATCACTTAACCATCCATTAGGTCATTGAATACCACTTGATTTTTCCAGAGGCCAGGCTTTCAGGCTCCTGACATTGATCAGGAGTAGTCCAGCCACCTAGGTAAAGCAGCAGTGGACAGCAGAGACATACACAGGTTTTGCAAACAGGTATCATTGTTACAGCTGTAATAGGAAACCTAGAAAACCAAGGATTTTCAAAAAGTAGTGTTTGAAAATGCTCCTTCAGATCTGATTGAAAACCAAAAGAACTTGGCAGATGTTTGCAGGAAATCCTAGGGTACACGTGACAGTTTCCAACCATCTTTTGTTGTGTAGGGGAAGTTTGCTAAAACTTTATACCCAGGCTAGACTTCTGAGCACTCCGGGACATTTTAAACTGCGCAGGATCCACACTTAGATGAGAAAAGGAAGAGCTGTGTTGCCTGTACGAGAGGTCAGTTGCAGAGGGGTCAGAAGGAGCTGCAATGTTGGCTTAAGTCGTGGAGCCTGGGCCTGAAGTCTGAAAGGATAACTTCAGATGGCGTGCAGAACCGCACACACAGGCACCGTGCCCAGAGCCTCTGAAGGCTTTTGGATGACCCTGGGAGAATGCATGGAATTCCAGAGTAGGCAGATGGGGAGGGTCTACACGGCTTCCAAAACAGTTTTTGGTGTTTCCTAATACATTTGCCAATGCTACAGTTGTCTGTGTGCCTTTACATCATCCCATTCTGCTCTGCACTGGTGCAGCCTCACTGTGTGCAGGGCTGAGAACACAGGATTAAAAGGATATTAAGCTACTGGACAGTGTCCAGGAGGGCCACAAAGGTGGTGAAGGATTTGGAGGGGAAGGTGTATGAGGAACAGCTAAAGTCACTTGGTTTGTTCAGCCTGGAGAAGAGGAGACTGAGGGGAGAGCTCATGATGGCTCCAGCTCCTCACAAGGGGAGGAGGAGGGGGAGCACTGAGCTCTTCTCTTTAGTGACCAACGACAGAATCCGAGGGAATGGCAGGAAGATGTGCCAGGGGAGGTTTAGGTTGGACATCAGGGAAAGGTTCTTCCCCCAGAGGGTGCTGGACACTGGAACAGGCTCCCCAGGGAGGTGTCACGGCCCCAAGCCTGACAGTGTTCAAGAAGAGATTAGACAAGGCCCTCAGACACACGGTGTGAACTGTGGGCTTGTCCTGTGCAGGGACAGGAGTTGGACTCAATGGTCTTTGTGGGTCCCTTACAGCTCAGGGCATTCTGTTCCCAAACTGTGCCTCACACCCCACTGGTGCTCTACGGTGGGCAGCCTGGATCTGCACCCCAGTTACGACCTGACACCATGTTGGGCACCACAGCGAGGGGTACAGGCACACACCATCCCTTCTGCGCTGTCCACATGGGAACCGAGCCTCAGCTCACAGGCTGGAGGGGAATCACAGTGTCCTCAAACAGGTCTTCTAATCTGGGGAACAAGAGGATTGGTCTAAAGAGCCTGTGGTCCCATATATAGACACTACTATGACAAGAAGACTGCAGCTGGTCTGTGGAACAGGATTACACACAGCCTTCCCCTGCGCTGTGACCGGGGTGCAAAGTCCCATATGGATCTAGAGCTACAGGGTGGTCTACGATAAACACTAAGGGCTGGCGAGGCCCCACTGGTATGAATTGTTTGGGAATTTCTTTGTTAAACTCTTGGCCACAACGGCATCTTGTGGCAATGGCTTCCACAGGCTGATTACATGTTGCCTAAAAGGTATTTCCTTTCAGAATTGTGAATTATCTGCCTTCCACTGACTTGCCCTCATACTTGTGGCAATGGACTGGGAAGTCAAGACATTTTATCCTACAAAGCTATGCTGTGGCATTTTAACACAAAACTCAGTGCCCGTCTTTTAGCTGAAGAATGTTTCTGCCAGTAAAAGTTGAACGTTGCTGTTACTGGGCGTACCAAAGGACGGACGGAAGAGAAGGAGAAGCTCTTGCTGGGTCTGTGGAGCAGAGCCTGGTCACGTTCTGGTCGGGAAGCTGTGCTGACTTCTGCTCCCCCATCCTCATTTCAGAGTAAGGCTACATCTGCTTGATAATTAAATCCACATAAAATCAGTCGGCCTTCAACAATGCCAACTCTTGATGCAAGTGAAGCTACTTAGACATAGATAATACTCTGAATTAAAGCAAACCAGTAGAAGCTACATTTAAATCTATTTAAAGGTAAATTTTATTTACATTGTACCAGTGTAAATGGATTGATTTTTAAATCAAATTTAGCCCTCCCACGGCAATTTCTTAGCATACACTAGGTTTCCTCAGTGAAGAACCTTGCCTCTGGAGACATCACGCAACATGCTTTTGCGGCTAACAGTTCCCATTCATTATAAAATGTGCTTGATTCCAAAAAACAAACCAAAACAAAACGAGCTGGATGTCAGTGCAGGATGTGCCATTATTGATCTTCCTGGCCCCTGAGAGTAGTTTTAAGAGAGTTAGTTGGCTTTTGCAATCTTCTGAGGTGAAGAGGAGGGAATACTTAATTATCAGCAACTCTGACAGTGATTGGGGTTGACAGCCTGAAGCAGAGCAACAGGATGAAAGTGAAAAGGCACTGGAAGACAGAAAGGTCCTTCTGTAGGAATGTGGAGGGGTTGGGGTGACAGAAAGGGTTAATTCTCTAAGAAAGATAATTTGCATTGCTGCACACTTTATTCTTTTGGTTTTGGTGGGTGAGCACAGCTCTTCATGCTGACTTCTTCGGGGCATTATTGGCTCTGCTTCTTTGACAGAACAAAAGAGGCTTTGTTGTCCACCAAGGACTACTGTAATCCATCCATGTACCCAAGGGCCCAGGAGCGGAGGTAGACGTGGAGGAGCTGCCTGTGGTCCTTCCCCCACAAACAGCATCAATAAAATTATTGAAATAATTCACATCATTATTGAAATCTTATCAAGGGAAACATTCTTCAGCATTTACATCGGTGAGGCTCCTGATGTAAACGCTGACTTAAATAAAACTCACAGCAGGGCTGGCAGCCTACTCTGTGTGTCTGAAGGTCTGTCAAGTGAGTCTAAACACAAATAATTTGGGATGAAGTTGCTCGTAGAGTCTTTTGCACCTGAGCATTACTGTCTTGGAGGGGATTTAAGGAGTTTCCCTGCATTCTGTTGTCTCTGGATCACAGGCATGAGAACAGGTTGAACCTCCAGTGGAATGAAGATAAGTTTTTAAAAGACAAAGGTCCCAATTCATCCTACTTAATGGAAGAGAATTAGGAACCTGCTATGTTGGATCTCTGGTATAGTCCATGGTGAAGGACAGAGGCACCTCCTCTCCCCTTCCAAAAGACAATGTAGCTGATCTAAACCCCATATATTTTGTTTATTCCTTGGTAAGTGCCAAAAGATTTTAAACTTGGCTCCAAACTTAGTAATAGCCACTGGATCCCTCAAATCATAGCCATAAACATCTAGATGCCTTCTCAAGGTTTCATATTCATCTGGATGTTATAGGAGCAGTACATGCATCTGTGTATGCACATATCTGTATTTATGTAAATAGCTACCAGAAAATGGTTGGACAATGATAAGTGACATGAATGCCAGCAATTCTGAGTTTCGTACTTGCTCATCCTCAGGTATCTGAATGGAAGTGGATGCATTGCAGGATTTGGGACCTGAGGAGCAAATCAAACAGCAGATAGTTTTCCTTTGCATTCCTCATTGTACTACAACTAAGAAAAAAAAAAAAAAGAGAGAGAACACAAATGTAATACGGAAAAACTACCTAAAATTCAGGCAGGTAAAAATAACAGAAAAAAATATTAAAAAACCTCAAGAAAATGAATAAATATTCATGCAAATATTCAAAAGCTTGTATGCTTTCATCAGTCACCACAGGAGGGAAATATTAATTTGAAGTAGTAATAAAAAAAACCTTTAAAAGGCTTTAAAAAGGGGGGAACGAACAGCACAACCTCTGCTCTCATGGGCTCCCGCAGCCGATGCACAGCTGAGCTGTGGCCAAGAGCTTCCCCTCCAGCTCAGCCTCCCCTGGAGCCTTCAACTGCCTGTGTTTAAAATGCACATACTTGCCTCAAACCCAACAAAATACCCCTTCCGTCTGAATTTCCCCTTGCATTCACATCACAGCAGCGCAGGAAAATCAAAAGGAGTGCTAATCTATCCTACAGTTACTCGAACGAGGACTCCGGGCAGGGGCTTGTGAGTGGATTTGACAGATGTACGAGCAGATGGTGAGGGACACTCCCTGAAAGCAGCCGATTCCCAGGCCTCCGTGTCCAAAAAAATAACTTTCCACAGATAATGTGATTTTCAGAGGGAAGTAATACAGTGTTCACGTCTCACACCAAAACTTCTCGATCATTTCTTGAACACGCAGTGGCTGTGCGAGAAAGCCTGCCTTTACAAAAGTGCTGGCTAGTGATGATATGCCACAGGGCTCGACTTGACCCTTGCAAAACCCGAATTTAGAGCCCAGCAGCTCTGTCTTGCAAGCTTCTCCACGGCTGCATGGCTGCAATCGGCGGCCGAATCGGGATCACCCCGTGTTTGCGCTGGGTGTGACATATTAGGCCAGTTTTCCCTCTGCCAGAACGAGCTGTGTGAAATAACATATCCCATGAAGTCTCCATTTAACGCGCGCATTTCTGCACTGAAATATACCGTGCAGGAGAGGGGCCGGTACCTTGTTAAATGGCTGTGACCGAACCCCTATACTGAACATGACACTATGAAATGGAGACGATGGGCCTGTTTTGAGGCGGATGATTTGACACAAAAAGGTGCTTTTCTGATGAAGTGGGGTGGCAGCTGGGAGCAGTGCGTTTTGTGATTTATCCTACCACTACTGGCATGTTTTTAGCAGCAAATTAGCCTCAGCTGCCTATTTCTTATAGAGGCCATCCACGTCAGACCCTGATGCCATCTTGCTGAGGGCTCTCAGCCTCCCTGCATCGCCTTTCTCCGCCTGGTGGATTTATCTTTTCTACATTTAGTTATAGCACGGTGGGACAGGACCCTTTTGGCCTATGTTTTGCACAGCTCCTGAGGCAGCAGAGTCCCAGTTCAGAGCAGGTCCACCCCATCACCCCACCATGTCAGAGCCCTTGGCCAGGTATTTGGGGTAGCAGGAGCCCCCTAAGAGGAGAGCTTATGGCGGCTACAGCTTCCTCACAGTGGGAGGAGGAGGGGCAGGTGCTGAACTCTTTAGCGACCAGTGACAAAACCTGAGGGAATGGCAGGAAGATGTGCCAGGAGAGGTTCAGGTTGGACATGAGGAAAAGGTTCTTCACCCAGAGGTGCTGGACACTGGAACAGGCTCCCCAGGGAGGTGTCACGGCCCCAAGCCTGACAGTGTTCAAGAAGAGACTGGACAAGGCTCTCAGACACACGGTGTGAACTGTGGGGTTGTCCTGTACAGGGACAGGAGTTGGACTTGATGATCCTTGTGGGTCCCTTCCCACTCAGGACATTCTATGACTCTCCCTGCCAGCTCAGCGCAGAAATACCAGGAGCAGCTGGGACAAGATGCTGCGTTAACAAGAAATAACCCCCAAATCACATCTGGAATATTATGTCCAGTTCTGGGCCCCTCAGTTCCAGAAGGACAGGGAACTGCTGGAGAGAGTCCAGCGCAGGGCAACAAAGATGCTGAAGGGAATGGAGCATCTGCCTTATGGAGAAAGGCTGAGGGAGCTGGGGCTCTGGAGCTTGGAGGAGACTGAGGGGTGACCTCATTAATGTTTATAAATATATAAAGAGTGAGTGTCAGGAGGATGGAGCCAGGCTCTTCTCAGTGACAAGCAATGGTAGGGCAATGGGTACAAACTGGAACACAGGAGGTTCCGCTTAAATATGAAAAGAAACTTCTTCAGGGTGAGGGTGCCAGAGCCTGGCCCAGGCTGCCCAGGGAGGTTGTGGAGTCTCCTTCTCTGCAGACATTCCAACCCGCCTGGACACCTTCCTGTGTAACCTCATCTGGGTGTTCCTGCTCCATGGGGGGATTGGACTGGATGAGCTTTTGAGGTCCCTTCCAATCCCTGACATTTTGTCATTCTGTGATCTTTGAGAAGGCTCAGAGCAAGAAAGGGGCTTAGGGGCTCCTGAAGAGAAGTGTGGCAGGAACTGGCCCAGGGAGGGGGCGAGAGGAGGAACAAAAGGCGATGGCTTCCCTCAGAGCCAGCCCTCAGCTGGGCTTGTGTCCCCCGGCAGCCACCGGCCTGAGCAGCCGAGGGGCCGGTGCCCCGGGGCTGCCGTGGGGCGGCGGGGCCGGCGCAGCCGCGCAGCGGGGCCGGGCGGCGGCCTGAGGGGGCGAAACGTGCCGCAGGAAGCGCTGCCTCCCCCGGGACCGAGGCTGGGGGCACCGCGGGGGGTGCGGGGTTGGTGTCGGGCGGTTATTAAAGGGTGCCCGGCTGGGAAAGACCCTCCCGCCACTCAACTCTTCCCTCCCCACCGCCGGGTGACTGAAGTGAGGTAAGGGCTTCAGCCCTGGGGAGGCGAGAGGCGTGGGGGATGCCTCTTTCCCCCGAAAAGAGGGGTTGCTGCGGGGGGAGGCCGGCCCGGGGGGGCAGAGCTGCCGGGCACGTCCCGGGACGACAAGGCGAGGAGCGGGAGCACCGAGGAAGCGGTGCGGGCGGGGGGGGAGGCCGCGGCTTCCAGGCCCGGCCAGGGGGGGCGGCTGTCGCGTTTGGAAGCGGCTCTAACATGGAGGGGGAGGTAACGCAGAGAGGGCCGGCGCTGGGGGTAGGGACCCGCCCCGAGGTGGCCTGAGGGGAGCGCGGCGGCGGCGGGGGCGGAGGGGAGCCCTGCCCGCCTCCCGCGGGGTGGAGGCGGCGGCGCGGGGATCCCGTGGCTCGCTCCGGCGCTGGCTCCGGGAGGTTCCCCCTTTCCCCGTGGGTGAGTTCGCCATCGTCCCGCCGGAGAGAAGCCCCGCGCCTCCAGCCGCGGCCGTGCCTGGGGCGGTGAGTAAATGCTGAGGGCGGAGATGCCGGGGGAGCGTGTGGGAGGGATGGCGGGGAGCGCCGGGGCCGCTGAGGTGACCCCGGGGGGCAGGCGGCCCCTCGGGGCGCTGGGTGCCGCCTGAGGCCGGGGCTTCCCTGGCTCGGGGGCGCCGGCTCTTCAGCGTGTTCCTCGGAATCGCTTTGAGAAGCCGCAGCGTTGCCGGCAGGCTCCGGGCTCCAGGTAGCGGCACCGCCGGGTCCGCTCCGAAGGGCTGGATGTCCCGCTCTGCCCATGGAGAAGGCGCATCGGTGTGGTGGAAGGGGCATCTTCCACCGTAGGGCTAGGGTTCCTGTGCAGAAAGGAGCTCAATGGCTTCGGCACACCCTGACTGAGAAAGTGATGCATCCCTGGAAGACATTAAATGATTTAACGTGCCCTCCTCTTCCCGCTTCGTGTCCCCGTTGCAGGAGCCTGGACGACCCTGCTGATTTTTGGGCGTTGAGGTAATGGCTGAAGCTGGTCGGTGGGCGATGGCTGGAGGCCCGGAGCGGTGTCTGGAGGTCGCACAGCACCTGTGATCTCGACCCACAGCCTCCGCCTTCGGCATGGGGAACGGCGGCTCCGCCGTGAAGGTCTGCACGGATCACCAGGGAGGCATCAACTGGCTGAGCCTGAGCCCCGACGGGCAGCGCCTGCTGACAGGCAGCGAGGACGGCACCGCCCGGCTCTGGAGCACTGCCGACAGCCAGTGCCACGGCCACTTCCAAGGTACGACAGCTTCTTTTCCCCTAGTTTTTGAGTCTAAGGCATGGCACAGGCCACACATCGTGTTCATGTCTTTCAGTCCCTGCAGCTTGCTGGGCAGTGAAAATCTTTGCTTGTTTTGTTTTGTGGTTTTTTGAGTATTTGTTACAGTAATGTAAGGTGTTTCAACCTACAACAGGTTACCAGTGCTACTGAGTGCGTGCATCTCTTTATCTCAGGGTGTGGAATATAGCAGTGATTTAACTTAGTCTCTTTCTGGAAGCTCTCTCTTTTATACTCTGATGAAATACTGACTTTGTTACCATCTCTCTCTTCCTTTTTCCTTTTTATCATCTCATTTTCCAGGCAATCTCTCTTTAGATCCTCTTGACCCAGAATTATGGAAAGAAACCTTACTAACTGGGCAATTTTTTCTCCCATGTTTGACACACACAAATCCTAATTGCTGGGCTTGTTTGTTTCAAATTGATTTTGCATTTTAAACAAAAATTACTATCTTTAGACTAGCATCTCGATAATGAAAAAGAAAAGAAAAAGTACAGTCATGCAGGAGTCAGATGTGGATTCAGGATGTTTGTATTCTCACTCACTCGTGTTCTTTTCTCAATACAGAAAGAAAAAAAGCTCTGAAATTTGGAATTTCTAATCCTTTTTTCTTCCAATGAAGAAATCACATTGCTGTGATGTTTTGTGGTTGGTTGGTTGCTTTCTTGCTTGTTTTTAACTATGGTTTATTGTCTTTTTTCCCCCCACATCCTGCCATGGTTCTAGCTCCTGGAAAACTCACTGCATTTGCTTTAGGCTTAGAAATCCCTTTAAACCATTAATGAACTTTTAACTAGGAAGAGAACTATATTGGATAATACTCAGAATCTGGCCTATGCGCTGCTGGTGTTTGGGGTAAATCCTAAAGGAGGTTGTCTGGATGGTTTGCGAACTGTCCGTTGAATCAGATAACCCTATGTATTTTATATTTATGCATCCACACAGTTGTTCTATAAATTTGTATGGTACGTGCTAGAATTACTGATAAATCTGTGTCTATAACACAGTGTCAAACTTCCACCACAGCATAACCAACAGATTCTGTGGCAGCTACTTTGGACCAGACGTTGTCTGCCACGGGGGGTTTTGTCATCCTTTGTATTATCGATGGTTAAAATCTGACTGGCAGACTTTGGTGCAGTAACCAAGATCCTTTTTTGATCTCCTTGGATTAGTATTACATGACGCTGTGAGAAAAGTCCTGGTGATTGAAACCTGCCCCATTTAAGGTACTTTGCAAAAATGTGTGGGTTGGCGTAGTTTTGCTTATAGCCCTAGTGATCTGTTTAATTCTTGTCATCTGGTGAATTTTCTGAAGAGGAAACAAGACGTGTTTGTAGTGTGGCTTCTGGTTCGCTTTTGAACTGCAGGAGTTGTAGTAAAATCTGGTTTTTTTTGCAGTCAGTGAAACAAAGTCTTTTACTGGGCAGTCTGCTTGCTCTCAGGTTTTTTACCATCTCTTTATTCTACAAAATGTTTCTGGTTTTCTAATATCTTTGTCCGTCCATCTGTATCTCTTTAATCGCATTCGTCCTTCCTATATTTTTTTTCTTTTCTCCTCAAAGAATAGTGTTATTTAAATCACAGTAGGGCCCACCAGCTTCAACTGAAGTCTGAGGCTCTCTTGTGACAGTTACTTAAGAGGAAATAGTTCTGATCTTGAAAGCTTACAGTCTAAATAATGAAAACAGAAGAGTGCAAGGTACTGTCCCAGCAATGAGATAGGTGACCGCGATTTCACACAACAGATCATGGTACTAAGCTGGGACTTGAATCCCAAGATGATTTTTAAATGAGATGCATTTAATGATACAAATAGGAAAAGACACATCTTCCTAAGTAACAACAAAAGCTTAAAATTGTAATATTGAATCCTCTTCGCTAGCAATACTCTGTTTTTCAGCGTGAAATTTTTAGAGTAGCAGTGTTGTCTATTTTTATTGTAAGTGTAGAATCCCAATATGCTCTGAATACTGTATAAATTTTCCCTTTCCCCTTTTCCCCTTTTCCCCTTTTCCCCTTTTCCCCTTTTCCCCTTTTCCCCTTTTCCCCTTTTCCCCTTTTCCCCTTTTCCCCTTTTCCCCTTTTCCCCTTTTCCCCTTTTCCCCTTTTCCCCTTTTCCCCTTTTCCCCTTTTCCCCTTTCCCCTTTCCTTTCATCATTTTCTTAAAGGTATACTGGTATTTTGAAAATTATGGGTTTTATTAAAGTTATCAGTCATAAATGGGTAAATATTGACTGACTTTTTACCAGATATGTTTTTTTGCTTGTGTTTCATTCTGCTTGGATAATGAAACTGAACTTGCTGGTAAGTCTCATGTCGCTTACTTTATTCATAGTTTCATGCTTTAATTTAGGACTGTTTGTGTTCTGACAATCAATGGGCTGGGTTGAAATGCAGCTTTTTGTTCCTGACCTCAGAAGAAGGAAGCAAAAGCATTTCTATATTAAAAAACTAAGCCATTTTTTTACTGGTTTTAAACTTTAGTAGTCTGAGTTTTATTATACTGATGTTAATTTAGCTCATTATGTTTTTATAATACTGTTTTATCTACCTGATTGGTGGAACTGTACTTTTTTACTCTTTAAAAAAATCCATATATCAATGAAGCAGACTTTTCTGCTGTTAATTAAAAATGTTCTGTTTTATATGTATCCTTAAATGTGAAGAACATGGGTGGTGCATTTAAAACTAGAGTCCATTTGTTTATGATATTTTTCTTTTAGCTAAGCTGAAGAGCTGGACTAGTCCGTCCTGCTTGTGTGCACAGCGATTGAATGTATTCCTCTTGTTATCCCTAGGACATGAAAGCTACATCACCTTTTGCCACCTGGAAAATGAGGCTGCCTTCACGTGTAGTGCAGATCACACCATTCGAAAGTGGGATGTGGTAACAGGTCAGTGCGTGGCCATTTACCGAGGACACACATCAATTGTTAACAGGTTTGTTCCGCGGAGTTCTTCCCTTGTGTTCCTGGAATCTGTTATCCCATCTATTATCATTTTCCTGTAATTCTCCATTACTACACTAATAAAATGGGTTGTGTAAACCTTTGAGTTCATGCTACACGTGTTCTGTGCTGTAATGATTAGTTTTCCTAGCAACAGTGCTGACGCATCCATAGACAGCAGATAGGAGAGAAATGAAAGGCATACAGCAGGGGAATTGAATCCAGGGCTAGGAATGAAATTCCAGAAGAAATTGTTCAATTGATAACAGATGCTTCTGATAAATAGATTTAAAAACATCATGTCAAGCCTTTGTGTCAGTAAGAGGGACAAAGTCAGGGGTTTTCTGGAATTACTATTCTTTTTTGTGCAAGTGGAGTTTAGTATTAAACTGATTGTGCGTGACTGATTGGCCTGTCAATTTAAAGTGCCTCTTAATAGTTGGACTGGATTTAATTAATGACAAGTAGAGCAGTCAAAGATTGGTATTCTTCTCTTAATTTTTTTTTGGGGGGGTGGGTGGTTTTCCTTACAAAACTCAAATACGATGTGTGGCTGGATTGTGTAAATAGTTAGGAAGGCTGGCTCGGTCTGTATTTTGGCACTGGCCTGATTTTTGCTTGAATCAGCAAATGGGAAATCTGTTCCCTGTTCATATGACTTTGTTGCCAGTTTGAAAGGTTCCAGAGGACCAAACTCAGCTGACAGAGATGACAGGTTATGATGTTCCCTATCTCTGGTTCAGAAATACAAACTGTAGACTATTTTTCTGTTGTTACATGTTTGTGCAGCTACTACTTACTCATTTTGGAAGCCTAGTTGGTTGAATTCTTGAGCTGTAGTCTCTGATTCATTCTTCAGTTATGTAATAAGTGGGGTGCTCTTGCTCTCCCTTTTTTGAGATCCTGGACTAAATGAAATTAGGTGTACATTTTTTTTCCTGCACTCTCTCTATTCGATGATGGAAAAATTATTATCTTTGCACACTATCAGTTACAGTTCTGGTTCTTGGAATGTTTTTTTTTTTGTTGTTGTTATTTTAATTCCAAGCTATTTTCACGGGTTGATTTATAAAGAATTATTTGTAAAGAAATACTAGTAAATAATTATCAATGAGTTCTTTTTAAAAAAGAACCAACTCTTAGTTAGCATATGTAACTTAAGAAAAGTACATAATACTGCTGCTGGATTATATTTTAGAAAAATAGAATTGCCCAAAGTTAAAGTGTTGTAATGCTAAAATGTCTGCATCAGCGTACCTGAATAAGAGGTGTCAATTTTAAAAGTAGAAATAGGGAAGTGTTTGGTGTTTGAACAAATAAAAGAAAATAATTCATAAACAATGTGTATTAAACAGGGATGCTGAATTTGGGTTATATATGTTGTGTTCATGCTACCATTTCTAACTTCAGTGGTGTTGATACTGTGACGAAATGGTTATGTAAAAAGCCCAGTACTATTCATACCTACAAACTTTATTTTTTGCAGGATCCTGGTTGCCAAGGACTATCTCTTTAGTGGTTCCTATGACAGGACGGCCCGCTGTTGGAGTGTGGACAAGGAGAAACAAATCCAGGAATTCCGGGGCCATCGGAACTGTGTCCTGACTCTAGCTCACTATTCCTCCAGGGATGTTCTTGAAGAAGAGGAGGAGGAAGAGGAAGAGGAGGAGAAAGTGAGCAGAGACCTTCTGGTGACAGGTAGCACCGACTGCACTGTGAAGGTCTGGTGGGTGTCCAGTGGGCGCTGTTACCAGACTCTGCTGGGACACACCGGGGCTGTTTTATGCCTTATACTTGACGCACCAAACAGGGAGCTGTTCTCTGGCAGCACGGATTACACCATTCGAACGTGGAATATTGTCACTGGTGAACAGCTGAAAGTGTTCAAAGAGCATCAAGGATCAGTAATTTGCCTAGAGGTAAGAACAGAAGCTTCTTCAAAAGGAGTGTCCATATCCTAACTCATTATTGTCTTTTCATTCCTAAAGAAGCTCTTCTGAAACAGGTTATAAGTGATGAACTTATATGTTTGTGTAGTAACAAAATAATAGTGCTCTGTGGTCTTGAGACAAATCCCCTTTCCCTAAAACACTTTCTGGTGTTCTCTCGGCTTCTAGTGGCTGGCCTGGTCTAACTTCTAGCTCAGTATTTATTTAAATCCTTCTAGCTCTTGCAACTCATGAGCAGGTTTGTTGGGAGGACCGTTCATCTCAGTAGGATTGTGTACACAGGATCACCAGACTTTGAAGAACAATAACCTGAGCTGTGCTAGTGCAAGGAAACAGACGCAGGGGCAGACCAGATGGAAAGGGCAAAAAAATTCAGGGTAAACTTGGTACCTTCTAAAAACCCCAACCCAAAATTGTGGGCAAAAGATAACAGGGAAGCATAAAGCAGAAAGAAATCTTGCTTTAAAAACCACACAGACATAATTCAAGAGAAGAAAGGGAGAAAGAGATGGCCAAGATGGGCAAGGAGAGTGGAAAAGAAGCAGAGGGTGGGGGAGAAAAATCAGGAAATGGTGAAGGAGAGGGGAAAAAAATTAATGTGACCTTTAAAACTATATGCAGTATTTTTCTGGTGAATGCTGCCAGGTTTGGCAATGTTGCAGAGGAGAGAAGGAGATTAGGCAGATGGAGAAGGGGAACTGTCGCACAGGCACTTGTCCTGTACACTCCACACCAGAAAATGATATGTTTAATGATGGTCTGTAACTTAGTTTCAGGTCAGCAAACCTTAAATGATTTTAAATGTCTGATGGAAGTTAATGGCAATAGTTTTTCTCACTACTCTCCTTGTTTGTGTTTGTTTTCCATAAGTGCTTTTTTTTTTTTTTTTGCAGAGGCTACAGTACATATTTTAATAGATGTATAATAAATATTGCCTTTGTTTTATAGGAAGCAGTCACAGCTGACACCAGCAGACTGAAAACCTGGTAGTACTGAAGGAATTCTGTTTTCCTTCAGTTTTAGAAAGGAAAAAATACCACAAAAATCGTGTTACCCTGGAGTAATGTTTGTCTTGCTTGGGTAAATTCTCAGTGTTAAAGCTTGTTTTTATGATACTGTGGTAATGTATTTTGAGGACGCTCAAGTAAATCTGTTGCTGTTCTTAGTGTCGCGCTATGTTTCGCTGTTGAATTGTAACCCTTTTCCAAGGCACGGATTGACAACAAGAGAACTTGCTTTAATTTAATTGGGCTCCTGCTAAAATTGTTACACAAAACGGGCTTGACCCTCTCCCAGAAGCCTGGGAAATTCAATTACACTCTCTGAATGCTCAAGAATGAGCAATCCTTCTCTGCTTGTGAGCACAGAGTTAAACAATGGTTTTAAACAAACAGAACTTCTCGTTGGGGAGAGGAAAAGCAAAACCAACACATCTACTTGGAAAACCTGAACAATTCAAAGTACACAAGGCTATTGCTGCCAAGACTGTGTTGGCAACAGTCCTGGCCAAATCTCCTTGTAGCTGTGAGTAACTGGTACCCCTCACTTCTCTCATCACCACTTGATGTTTGAGGCTGGAAGAGTCCAGCTGAGGTACACGCTGCCCCCAGAGAGAGCATTTCATTTTTAGGCTTCTAAAACAGCCCAGCTTAAGCAGTCACTGTACTACTGAATAGCTTTAGGCTGTCGATCTTTCCTAATTCCTCCCTCTCCCTTACTGGGTTCAACACTGGCCCTTCTGTTCTACTTGGCTGCCTCTCAGCACAGCCCACATGGTATTTTCATTCTTTCAGAAAGGGGTCAATCACCAGAATCCATACAAAGATGTTACAACAGAAGGGGAACTTCCTGAATAGAGGTGTTAAAATTTAAAATTTTTTGTTTTCTTCTCAAAAAGCTCTTGGAGCCTTTTTTTGCCTAGGGCTTCTTAGTGACAGTGTTGCAATCTGTGGCAGTGAGTTGGGATAATATTTTTCAAACTGTGGGTCAGGAAGGACTTGAAGGGAGTTGAGTTGTTCACAGTAGCCAGCAGACAGTTTTAATTGTTGACAGTAGTTCATTTTCTTCAGGGCAGAAGTGAGCTGCTAATTAAACTAGATTTTCACTCCCCTGTCCTGGTGGAGCTGAGTTGGTACCAGCAATTAAAGGTGGTTACCTGTTCTCTGGATGGTATAATGCTTTTGTGGAGAGAATAAAGGGAAAAAAAATAAAGACTTCATTTTATGTATTCAAATAAAGGTCCCTACGGGAGGGTGACCTTTCAAAGTCTGAGAAATGCTCAGTGTGATCTCTCAGCCTGGACACAGATCAGGAAAAAATTGGATATTGAGACCATATTTTCCCCAACTTCAAAAAGTACTGTTTTTAACGGGAATGCCCCAGGATGTTCTGAACTGCTGCAAATTAGGTCTGGACTGTTCCAGTCATCTCCCATTACTTTCCAGTAAATACCAATAGTGTCGCTGTAGCAGTGAATGGAAATTCCTGGAGCGTCTTGAGGGAGCCTCTCCATAAAACATACCCATGTTTTCCACCACGCTTCCTGCAGTGCTGGTGTGTGGAGGCAGAGGGGTGATGCCACAGACACATTTAGATTTTGCATGTTTCTCCGCTGCTCTAAGATCCTGTAGGTGCTGTTGCCAGCCAGCCCCAGTTAGAGGAGCCTGAAGGAACTCTGATGGCAGAACAGAAAGCATGGGGTGTAGCTTTCCCTTTTCTCTCACCCTTGGTGGTCCTAGATAGTGGAGGGAAGAGGGTGAGATGTTCAGATATTCCCCAGGCTTGTCCTGCTGCCCTGAGGTCAGTGTGATGAAGATAATTTATGAGCTGAACTGATTGTGTGTGGTCAGAGCAGCTCGTAGCAGAACAGCTTTGACAATAGTTGCAGGTACCAGCTTGTACTAATACCACTTTTCCACTATCTGAATTATACTTGGCAGAAGTTTTGCCAGGAGACTTTCTATCTGCAGTGGGAATCGTGTGCGCACTGGATGCTTTGGTGGCCTCGACTTCTTTACTTTCATAGTCAGGCAAGGTAACCGGCAGCGGAGCAGCCAGAACTCTTCACTCCGTGCCTCCCGCAGTGCGTTGATAGCTTGGCAGGGAAAGGACAGCAGCTGCTTCGAGTGCTCCCTCTTCATATAAGAGCCAGTGATGAGATTTTATAGGAGGTGATGGGAAAAAGCAAGGGTGGGCTGAGCGTAATCACACAGCTCATGCTAGTTATTCTGCTTAAAAATTTCAGGCCTGGCTAAAGACCAGGATTTGCAATTAATAATCAAACATGCATTTTCATTAATGTGGCTGCCTGCAATAGGCTGAATAACCCTGACAAATATTTACTTGTATATGTTTTTCTAAATGTCTCCAAAGTAGCTTTGCAAACTGTTCACAAGGATTGCTTTGTCCTTTGCTGATTGTTCTTTCTCTGAGTATTTATCAGAACTGTGCTGCCAAAAGCTGGCAGAGAGAACTGGTCCAGCTTGGAATTTAGCTTGGATCCTATAGCAAACATTCTTGCAAGAAAAATCCTTTCTTGCAAAAGGGGTTTTAAATGAACATGAGTGGGCAAGGGCTTGCGTCTGTTTTTTTCTGCAAAAGATCCTTTGTTGAGACCATTCCCTTTAGTTGCCTTTTAAAGCCGACTAGCAGAGAAGAATGCTTTGAACAAAGCCATTGCCTGAACTTTGTTTATACGCTTAACCATTGTGATCACAGGGACAGATTTTTTTTCTCTTGTCACACCAATTAGAGTGCACATATTTTTTGTAATTTGTGTTGGTATTTGTTGCATAATTCATCAAAGGATAAAGAAGTGAATTAGAGGAATACAAATGTGCACAACACCTGTCGGAAAGAAACATGTTTCTAGGATTGTTATTTTGCACTGCAGTAAAGAAGTTGAAAAATGTTCTGAGCCAGACCAGAGAGCTTATTCTAGATGAATTCTAAGGAAAAAAGCAAAAGAAAAAAAACAAAAAAAACCCCTATTTCTTGCCCATAGGGAGTTTGTTAGCTTGTTAAAATGAATGTGGTTTGAATGGGATCCTGAAAGTCTAACTCGGCTGAAGGCATACAGAGTTATAATTTGAGATGGGTCCAAGTTGGTGACTTTGAACTGGGACGTGGCTGTGAACAGCAGACCCAGCTGGCAGACTGGGAATACTGACCCCGCGTGAAGAATAAGCTGGTACTGGGACATGTGGTTGTTGACGTGAACTCATCCTGAGGTTCCTGGGACCCCTTCTGAGTGCAGTGACCTGCAGAAAGAGGATGTGTCCAAGTCTGTTTGGAGAACCAATTGCCTCTCCTTGGATGAGGGTTAAATTGTTTCTTATAGCAAAGGTTCGCTGAGAGAGGGAAATCCATCCGTGTAAGATTGACATACCTGTTGAACAGCTCTTTTGCAGGTGTTTTTGGCATTCAGACAGGTAGAAATTGTCTTAAGCTGCTGCATATGTTCAGTTCAGCCAAGCTTGTGTGGCAATAGAGTTATCTTTGTCTTGAGACACCAACCCTAGATATGATCATTTGGGTTTTTTATATTCAAACTGTGGCATGTCTAGGGGCTACAACTGAGGTCAGAGTTGCATAAAACTGGCAATTTTTAATACTGAAACCTGTAACTAATTCAGCATTTACAACCTGTGTTTTGCTACTGCTGTAACTTTGCTGCTCACAAGTCTGACAGAACTTTTTAATGGAACAGTATTAATACATCTCCAGAACTTTGGCCTGAGGATTAAGACAAATTTGTTCCATTCACGTGTCTCAGTGTTCCATCTGCTTCAAAGCAAAGTCCCTCAGAGTAATGAGCAAAATTAACAGTCCAGTATTGCAGCTATCAGTGCAGTGATTCTTTTTTTGCTGTCTGGCTGAGGCTTTAGAACTGAGCATCTGACTGTCAGCAGGTTTTTAAATTCTTTTGGAGCTCTTTGGGTTTGAAATGTCCACTCAGCTCATTGGTATCTGAGCTGCAGGTCTGTTCTGTGTCGTCTGCTCTGCTACAGGTGGCCTTGCCTTGCTGTTCCTTGTCGGGAGCTTTGTTGGGCAGTTAGCCAAAGTGAACCAAGTGCTGAAAAGCCAGCCAAGGAAAATACAGCTTTGAAAATATCGCCACTTCTCCAGGTGGTTGCAGATTAGAATATGAAACTGTTTCTACTGATCATTTTTAAACCAAGAGTTGACAGACTTGGGTATATCTGGAAAAATCTGTTGAGTGAAATTTTACATTTTTCCTTCTAAATCATAAGAAAATTAAATTCTTTTGTAAGAATAGGACTGGGGCCTAGGGAGTTGGGTCAAGGTTTAGAGTCTTTGTGCTAGAAAGGCCCAGGATTTATGGACCTGAGGACCTGGCCCACAAGTATTTGCCGAAAATGGCTGTGCCTGGATGCCCGTACACAAAAATGTGTGCCAGTCTTGGCAGCAGGGAGGCTTAGCTCCCAACAAAGCTGCAGCACGGTCTTGCATTTTGGTGAAGAAGCCAGTAGACTTCATCTCGCTCCCGAGCGGGAGAACCAGCAGAACGTGGCCTAACTGGAAATCATAGAATCATAGAATAGTTTGGGTTGGAAGGGACCTCCAAAGCTCATCCAGTGCCCCCCCTGCCATGAGCAGGGACATCTTCACCAGCTCAGGTTGCTCAGAGCCCCGTCCAGCCTGGCCTGGGATGTCTCCAGGGATGGTTCATCCACCACCTCTCTGGGGGAACCTGGGCCAGTGCTTCACCACCCTCAGTGTCAAAAATTTCTTCCTCATGTCCAGCCTGAATCTCCTTCTTTTAATTTAAAATCGTCAGTGCTTTAGGCACCCAGCTAGAAGTTGGCAGGGGAACTGTGTTACAGTTGTGGTCTGTTTAGATAGTTTTCAATACAGTTATGACTTAAGGAAAAGGATGACAGGAGCCAAGGGCCTGTGCTGCCGGCTGACCCTGCACCTGCGCAGCTTCCACAGCAGCAGTGACTGGTGCCCAGGCAGCGTGAGGGCATTTGCACAGTGTGTCCAGCCTTGGTGAGTTAGAGCCAGGGCTGTTCTGGGGGAGAGCCACCCCTCTTAGATGCAGCCTCTGAAAGAAGACAGAGTAAAAATACTGTTTGATATGGGTCAGATTGGATTGGTGCCTCTGTCTTGCACTTCTCAGACAGAATCCCATCTGGGTTTCACACGCTCTGGTGAGCATTTTCAGGGATACTATTTTCAGGGATACACTGTCACAACTGCCCTGAAGCATGTAATGCTTCATGTGCCTTGTAGAAAGGGCTGTTTGCAGCCTGGATGAGCCTCCCAAGTCAGACGCTATAAATTTCAAGTCCTTTCTTGGATGGACTTCAGTTGCATTGTATCACGGTTCCCTATCTATAAAGTAGGGAAAGTATTTTTCTATTACACAGAGCATAAGTGCCTGCTTATAAGGTGCTTTGGCTAGGGGAGCAGTATGTGATGATGATTATTATTTTGATTAAATATAGATAATCTGAAGCATTGTGGCTTAGGGTGGAGTTGTAAACTAGACCTATCTTTAGTCAAGTGAAGGAGTCATCTCACCTGAATTCATATAGATGGCTCCAAGTAGGAAGATTGTCCTTGTCAGGGGGCAGAAATAGTGGGTTTCGAGGGGTGATCTGTTTCAGACATCTGCTTCAGGATGAGATGAGTTGTGCCCCAGACTGCGGTGACTACAAAGAGACTTAGCTGTGGATATCTGCATCCGTTTAGAGGAGATGATGCCTGCATCGTATCACTGCAAGTAGATCTGATTTGCAGCTTCAGCCTGAGCTGATAGCTCTTGATGGCTTTCTGCACTAATAGCTATTTCATGCTCTATGTTTTAAAAATAGCAAAAAAAGGAGAAGCTGGGTGACAGTCAGAGCCTGTGCTGGGTGTTGCTGTTGGCTGTGCCGCAGGCTTCATCTGTGGCACCCGGTAGATTGTGTAACCTTTTAGTATTGCTGTTTCCATGCAAGGCTGAGAGTCCTTTGCTCCTGTGCTCACCTGCTTAAACTGGCGAGGGGGAGGAAAGTGCATAAAAGCGTGGTGTGCAGTAGCTGGGGTAGCACAGAGGCTTTGAATTTAATGAAGATGGTTGGTGTACCGGCCATCTCACCAGATCTCTGACTGGGCATCAGAAGCTTTTACGGCTCTTAGGATCCTGGTGCTGTGAATTACCTGAGTAAGCCCACATCATTTAACACATTTTTATATCGAGCAACTTAGCAAATCTAGGCAAGTTGCAGCTTTTGTTTCACCTCAGCATTTATACACCCACTTTAATGTAGAAATGAAGGAGCATAACATAATGTGCCATCAAGGCAGAGTGGCATTTACATGCAGGAGCTTATAACTTGGTGTTTTCCCATGTTCAGATGCTGCTAGCAAGATGTCTGAAAAAGAAATGCAATGACTTGGCCAAGAACAATGCAGCAGGATCTCAACTCAGCAACCTCTTCCATTGAGCAGGTGCAATGTGACAATGGAAATTAAGCCTGGAAGTTAAAAGTCAGGTTATCTTCCTCAGGCTAACTCTATAGATCTTAGTTTTTGTTGGTGCTGCTGGTCATTCCTTGTCATTGAGATCTAGTTGTAATGCCATTGCTAAACCAGCTTGAAGTAGGATGTGGCCATTTCAATGTACTGCTGGCTTCTGACAGTGGTAGGTGTTTTACAAGCTCCTGATGTTTAGCTATAATATGAAAATGGTCCCATGGGCCAAGTTTTGCTGGTAGGAAGCGTGGCAGGAGCTGTGGCCTGTGATCGTTGTGGTCTGCCCGCGTACATGTCTTACGTGGGTTAGCACGGTCCCGTCACTGTGGGGCTTTGTGTCTTAAAATACCTTTTGTTTCATATTCTTGTAACATGGCGCAAATGTTCTTTTGCACAAGGCTCACTCATGATGCCTTTTGGGAATGGTGGTGGAGATGGGAGGGCGTGAAGAACATTTCAACCTTACAGAGTGTGCAAAGAGTGGGGGTCAAGTGTTTATAATAATCTAGGGTGGTGGAAGAACCAGACCTTTGAAAGTGACCTGAGAGCAAAACCCATGTCAAGTTGATTTGTCATTTGTTCTGAAGTTGGTTCACATATGAGGAGTGTAAGGGGTTAGTGGTCTGCTGGTCACTGGAGCCTTCTGATCTGTGTGCATAGGGGGAAAATGGTAGTATCAGTCCTTATTCAACTTCTTCTTTGAGGGGAGGGCAGAGTTCTCCCTGGTGTCTCTCCATCAGGTAGACTGCAAGATTTCTCTCTGCCCTGTGAGCTGCCAGCATTTGGCTAATTTGTTACTGTGTACTGGCTAGTTTCAGTCTTGCAAAG
This sequence comes from Streptopelia decaocto, assembly GCF_964273445.1. Taxonomy (NCBI): domain Eukaryota; kingdom Metazoa; phylum Chordata; class Aves; order Columbiformes; family Columbidae; genus Streptopelia; species Streptopelia decaocto. The sequence goes on from NC_138655.1 coordinate 156,972,346, forward strand.
GTGAATTATTTTCTCTCTGCCTGAGTTTCCCATCTGCAATTCTTCCTTTTGTCCTTCTCTGTGGTGTCTGTGTGGAATGAAAACCAACCTCTACCCCAGTGAGTTCACACAGTGTGCAGGATAACTGCTCTGTTCTTCTTTGAGATTTATAGGCAGGGGTGCTCTAAACAGACAGCAGAAGACAATCTGATCGAAGATGTTTAGAAACCTGTGTAAGGATAGTTAATTATTTCATCATTTCATAAGATACAAAATAGTTTCAAGGAAGAGTTAGCATTGCCAAATATTGACCTTGTGCAGAGTGATCATGCTAAACTCTAGTTTATGTTGTGTAGGAATTTATTTTTAATTTATTTTTTATTGTTACTCAAAATGGTTCTGAAATTTTTGTTGTAATTAAAACTTACTTGACAAGAACTCTTATCAGATTGCATGCTTTGCAGAAACTACACCACAGGGGACTTTTGGGGGGCTATATTAAGATAACTAATTATGGAAGTAGGGTTAGCATCGTTAAGCTCACTGAAATCCTGCATGTGTGCACCAGCAGGCTAAGTTTTTCATCTGCTGAAACGTGGGAGCTGGTTTTAAGGCCCAGAAGTCAATGTGAGATGCGATCTTGAAGACTGCAAAGTTGGTTTTGCACACCGTCCCTCTGTTCCAAGGTGTAGCTGTCACTCTTTTTGTAACCGTTGAGTTGGAAACCATGACTTTGTATGAGTCACTTTAGTGCAGTTCTCTCCCAAACGTGCCCAAGAGACGATTGCTGATGTTTTTCTATTTCTCTTCCCTTCAGCTAGTGAATCGGCACTTGTATTCGGGAAGCGCGGACAGGACAGTGAAGTGCTGGTTAGTAGACACTGGGGAGCGAATCCAAACATACAAGGCTCACAAACACAGCGTTAGCACTTTGAAATACCACGCCGGGATCTGTAAGTTGCCTTTCCTATGTTCAGCAATCCCTTGTCTCCTTTTCCATGTGTGTCTCTGATTGAAGATTGTTAATAGATAATACAGTAATTTTGAAGGCTTGTAAAATCGTCACTTTTTTCCGACTCCAGCATGTTTATGCTCAGCAGCAAGCTTTGCTGCTCCGTGTGGGAAGCTTAGATCTTCCCTCCATTTTCCATCTCCCTCCTCTGGCAGATGAAGAGGCAGTCGCTTTATTTGTGTTACCAAGGGAAGTGGCTTAAATCCCGAGCTGTCTGTGGGTTGTTTGTGTACCCGTGGTTTAACCCCGCTGGCCTGATGGCTGTCACTGCTGCGTGCCTGGGGACAGCAAGCGCTGCTGCTGGATCTGCAGCCCTGTGCCTGCCCCGGCTACTGTCCTAAACCAGAGCGGCGTCTCAGATGCTCTCTGCTCCTTTCTAACAGTTGGGCTTCCCGTTCAGGCTCTGACCATCTCCCAGGCTCATTTGCCACAAGTTCTTTTCGCTTTATCTATCCTGTTGCATGTATTTCTTCCCCAAAACACCTTTCTGCAGCAGCCAAGCATTGCTTGCCTTACTAACACTTGGGACTTGGTTCCCCTGCTTTCGCTACTCCTGTTCAAGTGGTATCTTTACTTAACTGTCTGTTGTTGACATAAAGTATATTCTGACCATGAAACTGCCCTCTTTAGATCCCTCTCTTGGCTGGGTTTCCCTTTGCACGTCATCCATCCATTTCTGGGTTTGGGTTACAAGACTGCGCCTCTATCAGCCTGAACCTCTCTCTGTGTCATCCTGGTCTCATTCTGACTCTGATGTTAAACCTGTTGTGCCTTCATTTGCTTCCCAAACAAGTTCTTCCCTCCTTCAGGATAACCGGGATGGCAATGCCCATCTGAAGCTAATCTAGAAATTCGCAGTCCTTTTCCAGTTTCGTTTTCTGTACTATGAAACCAACGTGTAACACCAAATGAAAGTTGTTATTTGGGTCCTCGATACATCTTTTGGCAGATCATCAGTGATAAAAGGCTGACAAATGCAAGACGGTGGCACATTAGGCGATAGTTGCATCTGCACAGACAGGTTCCAGTTTAGTGGCAGTGCTTGACCGACCACATTTATAACCCAGTAACAGAATTGATTTCTTAATAATGTTTGGAAACTTAACATGTAACCAAAGTAGATTTTGATTTTAATCAGGAAGCCATTTTTTAGTCTTCCTTTCAGCATTATGGCACTACTTCTCTCAATTAAAATAGTTAATCATAACATGCGGTTAATTTCAGTTCTCCTCACCCATATTGCAGAATTACCCCGCTCTCCCCTACCTGCAGGTTATAATTTCTGCCGATTGCAGTTTTTGCAGTTGGCTGGAAGAAGGGGATGGAAGGGGAAAGAGTCTGAGTCTAACCCTGAAGTTATTGCTCAAAGATGCAGGCAGGTAGGGAAATGAACCCAGAACTGTAATCCAGGATATGTTTTTTCCCATTTTAATTATAAAGATACAAAACGTTGAATTCATCACGACTACCTACCCAAAGGGAGGATAACCATGCGGAGCTGTTGTTGCCTGATGCCACGAGGAATCTTAATATCTGGGTGGGAGATGGGGAGACTGTCTCCTTCATTAATGCCACCTCCAGAGCTGCATTTTGTCCAGTATTTATGCTGCTTTTCATACAACCAGTGTAGACTTGACTAGACTGTTTAAAACCATCATAAAGAAAGTTTAGGCTCAAACAGAAGTTTCATTATCTGGTGCTACCTCCATCAGCTCTGCAGCTTTCTCTCTCTTCCCCCCAGCCCAGCACCCTGTCCCTGCCATCCACATACATTAGTTTTCCATAGAACTCTTTTTTTTTCTTAACATACAGATAATATTGCTGCATTTAGTCAGATCTGGGAAGAACACCCTGATAGTGTGATGGAAGCGTTTACAGAGTTATTTAGGATCTCATTTTAAATCAAATGCAAAAATACTAAAAGAGTCAAACTGGGAGAACTGAATTATTCCACTTGAAGGGTAGAAAAAATGTCATGAAAGAATATTAAGGACTTGTTTGAATAGAATTTAGATGCATTTTAGAGGACATTTCCACTTAAAAATGAATTTATATGCTATGCTTGCCTTTTTGGAATACATTGATGACTTGTTTACAGAGTATCTGATGGGTTTGTTTCAGTTAGAATTACAAAGAGATGTTCACTGGATAACAAGAGTTTGAGATAGTGTAGTTTTAAATTCTAGCTGGTCACCTCGGACAGGTCAGCAATGTGTGTCCATTCCTTATCTTTCAAAAAATGTGGACAAAATACTTCAATATAAATGATGTTTACTATGGTTTGTGTCACATTTGCACCAGCCCAAGAACACGGAAAGTATTTCAGCTGAGAAATGGTGGCTTTTGGTTAGATCTTAATTCTGTTGCTTGCTTTCTGCACAGTACCCAAAGGCTCGTCCCGAAGAATTTATGGGCTAAGTAAGAAAATACAGTAGAAGAATGAGAGGAAAATTATATGTGTATTTCCAAAATGGCTTTATAGTGTGCAGGGAGTCCAGACAGATCTGAGAACTGAGCTTTAAATCATCAGAATGTGTTTCTAGTGGCTTTCCTCAGTCTACTTGTTTAATTAATAGCATGGGGAATATTAAAGCTGGTTCTCAATGCAATTTACTTAATGATATTATGTTGGTTATTCTTCTCCTCCAGTATGTGCAAAGTCATTTAAAATTTAATACCGTTTATATTTTTTCATGTTGCAAAAACTCCAAGGGAACGTTTAAAAACTGCTCTCCCTCCCAAGGGTCTGCGAAATCAAACTAAAAAATACAAATGAATTGCTTAATTTTGTTGGTTGTTTGTTTCACAGGTGGTATATATTAGCAGATATTTAAGTGCTAAATCTAGGTTAGATCAACAGCTCTCCTTTGAAACTCAGAGGTGCAAAGAGATTTCCTCAATCTAGAGTGACAGCTCAAAAGACATAAAAGGTGTCTGTCAAAAGCAAGATCCTGATAGCGGTAGCTGGAATAAACTCCCAGCTGCATAGCGAAAACAGCTCTTCAATGGTTCCTGCGCTCTGCGTGTGTGTAATAGTATTAAGTAATTTCCATTCACTGGAATAAAATCGGCACCTTGTTCCCTGCTTTACACCCTTGTTATTCACTTGCAGAATGGGACATGCTGCTTTTTCGGGATTGCGCTGGCAGTTGAATTGATAGTGACCCATATGAGGTGACATTGATTTTGCACATCCAGATGTTTCTCGAAGGGGTACCCAGGATGTACCCAGCCTCCTGCTGTGCCGTTTGAAAAGCTGATGGCAGTAGGTGGCCTATTCTCTCATCTCTTGTTGTAGTCCTGAATTTACTGCCGTGATGGTTTCTTTACATCTAGGAACCCAGTGCCTGACTTGTCCCAAAAGATAAGGTATCTTGTCTCCAGGCACTTCAGTTTTGTACAAATCTTTTCATGGTAGTGGCTTTTGCAAAGGCAGGGAACCGTGAATATATCGCATTTGCAGCTCTGAAATGTTTCTCTTTGGATAAGCTCGGGGAGTTTGGGTTAAATGAAGGAAAATGAGTTTTTACAAAGACAGTTTGTAACCCTTAAAGGACACAAATGTGTTCCTTTTTGGGCATATCGCTAAGTGTAAAATCAAGATATTCAACGCTGCCTGGATGCAGCAGTTCTTGGGATCTAATGTGAAGATCCCAAGGTATTGAGAAATTATTCTTCAAACACGTTAAGACACCCTCAAGAAACCTGATGAACAGCCCAAATCCCACCCCTCCCAATCCCCCTTGTAGCACATAGATGATATAGCACACAGAATACAAAAGTTACAGCCTGGGCCTTCAATCACTTACCAGCTCTGCTGTATGCAGAGATCCTAAGCTACGGGATTTAGCCAAAGAAATCTGCCGCTCTGAAAGAATTTGTAAAGACTCTCTGTAAAGCTGCCCACACGTGCCGCTCATCTCCGAGGACACAAGATTCAACGGTGCTATTTCAACAGAGATGGCCCTACCTACTGCTAGTAAGCTTTTGTTGAAAATGGGGGAAGAAAGCATGGTATGTTTTAATGAAGCTAAGGCTGAATTCATGTCGTTAGGGTGAGAGAGGGTAACGCTGTTATTGTGGTTTGCAGTGTCCCTGCAGCGTGATGCAGCAGCAGAAGTGATGGAGACACTGTAATACTGACTGGAAACCTGGAAATAACTGTGGCAAAACAAATGGAAGGCTTAGTGGAAATCCTTAAAACCAGACTTGAGATAAATTGCCTGCTTAGAATTATTGAGGCATGTTCAGGCAGTGAAATCTTTGTGGAAGAGTAGAGCAGAAATAGGTACTTGAATGTGTGTGGACTGAAATGCTGATTTATGTAGGAATTTCAGGCTTAAGGCAGTTCAGTGTTTTGAAAAATACAAATGAAAACAAGCGTGCTGGGGTCAGTGAAATGAAAACCGTCTGAGCTTGCTATAACTGAGAAGACAATCAAGCCTAAAAATGATACATCACGCTCCTTTGTGAACTGGTTTTAGGTACATTTTGAACTCGCGTGATCTGCTCACGTGTGGCCGTGTTGTGTGGTTGCGTTGCAGTGTTCACGGGAAGCGGCGATGCCTGCGCGAGGGCTTTCAACTCCAAGAGCGGCGTCCTGCAGAAGATCTTCCGAGGACACAAGTTCATCATCAACTGCATCCAGGTCGGGAAGGGGTTTCTTTGCTGGGGTTTCGTGCTTCTGATCACTCCCTCGTTGGCTGGCGGTTCAGCGTGTCTTGGATTGGATGTTCTAGGGTAGACTTGAATATTCCTTATGTAATTTTAGAAAATCTCAATTAGGGTAAGTGAAACCACAGAACGAGTCCCCAGAGCCAGGCCTGTGGTTGTGATTAGAGGTTTTTCAGGTCAGGTTAGACGAGCAACAAGGAGAAATGAGGCAATGTACCTGGTCCTGTGTAGGGACAGGGAATGGGCGCTGGCCTCATGAGACCCCTTGCGTTACAGGACACTGATAAGCGTCTGATAAGCAGAATTATCCCCCTGACCTCCCTGCGGATGGTCCAGAAACCGCTTACCATCCTTCCTGATCTTGGTGAAGAGCTAGTGCTGATATAAACAGTTATATAAAATAGTTCCCTTGGGGTCTATTTTTCTGGAGTTATAAAGATGACAGAGCAGCTCAGTATTGAAGTCTGACCCACATCCTACCAGCCAAACAGAAGAGTCTCTGCCACTGGAGTAAAAATTTTCTACAAGTTAGTTAAAAGTCCCAAAAAGCTGTTTCCACATTGTCTAGGCCTGAGTGATACTGGTGTTTAAAAGTTAAAAGGGGAGGAATTGGTAATGCTTGGCGGCAATGCAAAGACCAGTATCCTGGAATCCTGGGGGGGAAGTTTTTGAATCCTTGGATGCTTTGTGCATTTAAGAATCCACATCTCCCTGTATCAGTATCTGAGAGCTGCGGGCAGGATGAGGATTTTGATTAAGAACGTGAGACACTGTCAGTATTTCTGGCAGGCTGACAGTCAAAAGAAAAAAAAGGAGAGGAGGTGAAACTCCTTTTGGAGTCGATCCCAAGCATATAGGGTTGCAGATATAGTTGTCTTTTTTTTGTATTGTTCTGAATTAGCAAGTGGCTAGTTGGTCTTAAATCGGGTATTGAGCAACTGAGTGTGTAGCAGATGGATGGATTTGGGTGCTAACTGATATAATCACTCTGTGCAGCCCTAAATATTGACAAGATCAAAGCTTGGCTTTGTATTTTTTTTTCTGTGTAATTTCATTTCAAGTGTAAACAGGGCAAAAAATCCTGGGAAGAGAAAGGACGGAGAAGGGGTGACCTTAATAAGATCATAAATATAGGGAGGAGGGAGGAGGGGGCTGACGTGAGGCGGGCTGCCGGCGGGATGCTCCATGTCACCGCTCCCTCCGGAGACCGTGAGTGCCCGCGGTGGACAGACTGACGCAGGGAGGGGAAGGTGATCGAGACCGAGGGCTGAGTGAGGACAGTTGGAAACATTTACCAACTGCAACAAAATGTTTCATTAAGGAAATGAAACTGCAGGGGGGAATCAAGGTTAAGTTACTGTAGGTTTGGAAGAACAGTGGATTTTGAAGGAGGAATTGTACTTACAGCTTCCTGCAGAGGAAGGAGGGAAGTGAGAAGGAAAACATTCCTGAACCCCTGCCACTGCCCCCTGATGCTGATTGTGGTGCCTCCGTAAGCTTCATCTTCAGAACTAGAGCTCTGAAACCAGCACAGAAATTCCCAGCCACAGCCCATCCTGACACTGAGTTTAGCTCCCCAATGCGTTTCTGGTGGGTTTAGGTTATAAATAACTCTCGCTGTTTATATTTTATGGCTCTGTGAAGTGGCTGAGAAATGAGTCCTGACTTGGTAAAGTCTCATCCTGCTTCAGCAGCTTTCATGATAATTTATACCGGGCCTTGCAATGAGCTGTCAGGCCGTAAGCGTTAGGCTCAAGCTGTGTTTGCACTGATTTTTGACAGTTCAGTTGTGCCCATTCCGAGCTGTACAGTTTGGTGTTAAACATGCCCCTGTTGTTCCAGATCCACAACGAGTTGCTCTACACCGCTTCCCACGACGGCACGCTGAGGATTTGGGACATCCGGGGAATATGCAAGAGAAACAAGCGGCGTTTGAAGAAGGAGAGGTCTACCCAGGGCAGGAGCTCTCAGAAGGGAAGCCTGTCTCGTCTCTTCAACAATAAAGTCGGCTGCATGGTACAGCAAGAAAACGGGGAACACGAGGCCGTTGAACTAATGTGACTCTCCAGAAGAGACTTCCCCTCAGTGACCAAAGCTGAACCTTTTGTTTTCTGCACCACTGTGTCCATGTAAACCAGAACCTGGAAAGGGCTGGGACGCGGCTTTGTTCAAACCTCTCGTTTCGGAGCCGGGATGCGCTGTGACGGTCGGATGGAGTCACGCCGAGGGCTCAGCTGGGCCCGGCAGGGGCTGCGGTGCGGTGCAGGTGATGTACCTGGGGGTGGGTAATTAAGAACTCACAACTGCTTGTTTTCAGTTCCCGCTGGCACAGAGGCGTTGCACACTGCTGGTCTAATATCTAATGAGAAATGATTTCTCCTGTTCCTGCTGCCCCCTCAGATGCCCTCGTTCAGCCAAATGCAGAAATGAGGGGGTGCTCTGCAGTACGAGTATGAATTCAATTTTCAGAGCTGACCTTCAGGTCAGCTAATTATACCAACTAACGGAGGATGGTATGGCGCAGCAGCAGGAGTTCAAAGCAGACTGGACACCTCTCTGAGAAGCTGGGAGTAGTAGGACAGCAATTAATTCTTTTTTTAACAAAACATAAGCTAGAAAACAAGCTAAACCTCAGACCTTTTGTGCCAAGGTCAGCTGTTTGCTGAGGTGCAGCAGTTCTTCTCCCAACACAGAATGACACAGAATCACAGAATATTAGGGAACCTAGTGGGTTCTTGTTTTTACCTGTTACATTCTCACACTTCAGCAAAGGAAGCACGAGAAGAGAGAGAAGAGGAAGATCTATTGGGTGCTCTAGATCTGTTCTCATTGCTCCTGCCGAGGTTTGCTGGGTCGTTAGCAGCATTGGATAAGCAGTCACACTCGAGAGAGGTTCTCCCAGTCTTGTTCCAGGTTCATCTGTCTCTGATAACCACTGAGCCATGAATAAACAAGGGTTCTTCTATTTTTCTATTTGCAGATATAACTCTTTGTAGAACCAGTACTAAAAAATATCTAAGCACATGTTTTTATTTTTATGGCTTTATTTATTCTGTACTACAGCAAGATAAAAATGCTGTAATCCTTTTTTAGAATGGACTAATAAACTTGTGGCATCTACAGACAAGCACCTGTGTAGTTTTGATTTTCTTCTCATTTAGAGGGGATGGGCTGGCTGCAGCTGCACAGTGGGTAAGAATGGCTAGAATACAGAGGAAAAAAAATAAACATGATTTGCAACACAGCTAATTATATGTGTATTTCATGTACAAGGTCAATGTGAAGTTGGAGGCCTTTAGTAGCAATGGACAGTTGCACAGAAGGCCAGGGCTGTACTTTGTTTAAAACATCACACACAGCATGTTAGACGTGAGAACTTATCCAGCCATACAGCAGCTGCCCGTGGACTCAGCAAACGGATGGAATAGACACACATCTTGTAAAGAGTGGAACTGACTCATTAACACTTCTGCCTGTCACTAAACATATCACAGTGTCTTCAACTACATTCTCAAAGTTAACTGAAAACTTTCAGCCAGTGCTTCCTGTCCTGCTGATCACTTAAAACACTTATTCAGGGACAGTGCTGGCCAAATGATGTCATTGAAGAGTGGCTTCTCCAACAAGCAGTGTGTTATGATGATCATTTTAAATTCTCCAAGGACAAACATTCACTTTTCATATTGTCACTGCCAGTTTGCTGTGCCACTTCAAAGAGAAAACTGCTCATGCCTACAGGTCTGGAAACCCCTCTGGCTGAAGGAAGGAATAAAGTTGCACTTTCCTACCTATTCTTTAAACTGCATGCATCACATTGTATGTTTGTCTCATTTTAAATTGTTTCATATTATAGTTTTGCTCTCCGGTGGTGCCTCAGTGCTCCCCTGCAGAGAACTGGGATATTATGGTTGCTGGGGCTGTTTTGTTTTTTCCTCAGAAGCTCCTATTACTGGCTTTAGAAATGCTTCAGCCTTCTGGGAGGAGATACAAAACTACAATTTTTACAGCATGTCTTGATGCACAAGTATGAAATACAAATAATTCCTTAACTGTGTATTCACTGCCTGCTTTTGCTGTCCTTGGCTAACGTAGCCAAGAAAAAAGAATCCATTGAGTCCCTGGGGCCCATGCTCTGCTTCCTCCACATTTACCCGAACAGAACTTCAAGCCCCCATCTCCCCACAAATAATACTGGATACAAATAAACCGTCACTGCACAGAAGGTTCATTTTCCAGCAGCTGCTGTTAGGCCCGGCTCTAAGCAGAGATCAGTGCTGGTTTCCCACTCAGCTCCAGCACCACGCTTGGAAAAAACAGGGCAGGGGCTCCCTCTGCTGTGGGACTGAACTGCGGAACACAAATCACAATCACAGAATGTCAGGGATTGGAAGGGACCTGGAAAGCTCATCCAGTCCAATCCCCCCGCCGGAGCAGGAACACCCAGATGAGGTTACACAGGAATAAATGGTTTTTAAGAAAAGCTGACAAGCAGGGGATGCTCTGTTCACAGTTGGGGGGGGCGTGCTCACAGAGCACAAAATGGGATGTTATAATCCACACTAAAAAAACCCCAAATATTTCCCCAGAATGCTGAGGCTGGGTGCAACTACTGAGACAGATCCTGAGCCAAGTTTTGTTCCAACAGCTGACTGAAGAAAACCTTGTGTTCCCCATGAAATCCAGCACTCTGCAGCCCCACACCTGCATGGGGTTCAGTTGCTGCTTGAAGAAGCTGGTTCTGGAGCTATAGAAAGCAAGAGCAGTCCCTGGGTCGCAGGGTCTGACAGGACACAGCCTGGCCAGGTCCTTCCCGCTGGTCTGAAACACCAAAGCACAGAAAAGACCCTGAAAAGCAGCAGCAGCACAGAGTTACCTTTATTGCCTGTGTAACACCCGCGTGAAGTGACAAGCAGAGCACAGTATAAATCCATGCACAGAGACGTAAATGACTCTTAGAAATCTTTCAGAAGAAAAGAACGGTGTGTAAGTTGAGACCTCTATAACCTCATGAGCTACATTTCTGATTTACAAACTTTTTTTTTTAAAGCTGGTATTTTAAAATGGTATAGAAATGCTTCTTTACTTGAATACTAAGTGAATTAACTTAATTCACAATAAAAATATAGTTTAGTTCTATTAAATTTTCTTCTGAAAATAAATGTTTCTATATTTCTGCTATGACAATAAATTACAATGTATCACAAATGTAGGCTTTAAGCAGATTTATAAATAAGCAGGAATTAAGTGTTCCACCTAGAGTTTAACTGAATTCAAGGCATTTAGTAGGAGATAAGCTGAAGGTGCATTTGTAATCCAAACTCAATTTGTCAAGGTAAATGCATGTAACTGAAGTAGATGTAATGGGATTTAATGCTGTGGTACTTGTATATAGGATAAGTATTCATGAATGATCTGTTCCTCTTCCTCCAGTGTTAAATCCAGATAATCCTCTTCGTGTTCAGGAATATCCTCCAGGATTTCGTTGACAGCATCAGTCTCCATGTCTTCATCTGTTTGGGAACTAGAAGAAGCTTCTAGCAAAGAAAAGCAGCAGTGAATTCAAAGCAGCTGATACTTTCCCTCTTCCTCCAGCGTGACTGATCTGTGAGTCTGTTACTGCAAAACCACCTCTTATATAGGACAGCTCTGCAAAGGATATCACAGGACGGCCTTTTTTCCTGTTATTTAAAGCTATGGGAAAGCCTTTAGCTGTACGGCAGGGATCACTACAGCTCTGACAAATAACGGAAGCATGCGCACAAGTTTCCCCTTTACTAAATGGTGAGTATCAACTCCAGTTCAACCGCAGACACAAGGAAGGAGTATGTGGTCACAGCAGCTGGCTGTATAGCACAGATTTAGAATATACTTCCTAGCAGTCAGAACCCAGGTGTTAGAGAGCCACAAAATCATCATTATCAGTGGCAGGTCCAGGGAATGTGCTCCAGCAACTCAGCACTTGCTCTCTGAAGAGGCACAGGCAGGGAGGGGTGGGTTGGTTTTTCAAGAGAACTGGTGCAAGTACAATGAGATCATAGAATCACAGACTCATTTTGGTTGAAGAGACCCTCAAGATCATCATTGCTGTTGTGTACAAAACCCAGCAAGAGAGTCTTTCCACTCCCCTCTGCAACATTTCTTACCTGCAGACTCTGTAGGCGAGTCTTTGGATGAGGCTGATTCTTCGGAAGGGCTGGACCCGTCTGGAGACGGCTGCAGTGAGGCGGGAAGAACTCCCCCGTAATGAGCAAGGGTTTGGGAAGCTACGTGGATGTTGCCTTTAAAGACCTTCAAGGCTTGCTCTGCCGCCTCCTGGCTGAACCCCATATACACCAGCTACAAGAAGGGGGGGAAAAAAATAAATAATAAAAAAATCTGGAGAAATCCAAGCTCATCCAGCACCAGAGTCTGACAGGAATCTGACAGACATTCCTCTTGCACAGAGGCAAGAGCTGCATGCCAGGAATTCCCGGACACTGACTCTGGTTTACTGGAACAGTTAACAACAGGGCACTGACCTATTAAAGGAATGGGGATGTTGAGCAAAATCAAGAGCCTCCTGTTTAATATGAGACCAATTTGTTTGTGTTTTTCAAAAGGAAACTTCAAAGCACTCCAGCGTATGATGTGCTATTTACTTTTTCTAAGCGACACAGTTTTCTTGCCTGACATTGATTATGCAGCCACACTAACCACCGAAGAGCTTTTCAGATGGCGTATGATGAGACATACATTCCAACTCTCCCTGTGCACTGCAGTGTTTAGAGACCTGAATTTCTCATTTGGTGTCTTTTTTGGGCTAGAGCATTAGTGCACAGACTTCAATCCACATCCAGACACGACAGGTTGGTGTAATGGGCAGGAAGAGTTTTATTTTAGCTTGAGTGGGACTTCACTGTGAAGAGCAGATGCCAGACAGAGGAAGTGTGACAGCTTGAGTGACATGGGTCAAAGAAAATGTGTACAGCTTTGCTCAAGGAAGATCTGGTGTGTTGAAAGCCTAATTCAGAAACTAGACAACCAACTCCTAAGAAAGCAAAAGCTGTAACTTACTTGATCAATACTCTCCTGGGAAACCTGAAACTGGTCCGTGGCCACAGAATCATCATCGTCATCTTCCAACAATAACTCTGGATTGTCAAGAATAAACTAAAATAAAACAGAGAGGAGTCAGAATAGAGCAAGAGAAATATAGTCTTCCTTCTGGAAATGTATTTAGCCCAAGAGTTGATTTAAGCAAACCTCAGCCAATTTAAATGATATTTGATTCACTGTGTCAGGAAGTGGAAGTTCAGTCATTACAGATCAGAAGAGGTTGCTATCAACTAACAAATAGATATTACAGAAAATAAGAATCTGCTGTGTGATAAATCAAAAAAAAGCAAACAATTTTTTTCTTCCATACAAAAGTACTACTCTTGAAAATCACTTACCCTAAAGGCTTGGTCCAGGTTTCCTTGTGTATTATGAAGAGCTACTTGAGCAGCTCTCTCTGGGTAGCCCATACTTTTCAAGGTGTTTATGTCCTCCCGTCGCTGCCGCCTTTTAGCTCTCTCCTCCCTCCTGATCTGTGCCTTTTCCTGCAAGAACACAGCCATGACAGAGCTCACTGTGCAGGGGAATGCTTCACCCTCCCCCATGCGCATATGGGGTTTCTGGATTTACTTCTTCAAGTTTGAAGCTCTTGAGGAAAAGACACTTTTTCTTTTTAAATAGAGACTGTGCTGCCAGACACTCATTACTAAATAAAGTTGCATTTCCATGTTGCCATACTTCCGCTCTGCAGCTCGGATCTTAGGCTGTCGCAGCTATTATAGGCCCTGTGTGGTAAGTGATAAACCCGTTTGGCAGATGGGCCTGCAGAAAAGACTTGCCAAGGACATACAGCCAGAACTGCGCATGGAACCAAGGAGTTCTGTTCAGCCCTTCTCTCAGCCAGTTGACTTTTCCATCCACATTTCACTGTCTGAAGTCTAAAAGTGCCACCTCAGCTTACCAAATGCAACTTCAGGCACTTCAGATCTGGGCAACAATGTCTGCACTTCCACCCAAAAAAGTCCTTCTCCCCTCCTGAATGTTCCAAGTCCAAAGCCATTAATACAGTCTAGCTTGATGGTTACCCTCGTAGCACGTTACTGTGCAGCCTCTCATGTTCCAGATCAGCCAAGCCTAGAAGTGACAGCTTGATCACTGTGTTTATTCCCATACGTAGCACTGCTGACTAGCAAACACTGGTGCAAAGTCCTCCTGTGCATTCCCGTGGTGCAAACCCAGGTCTTTGGCTCTCTCACCCCACCTCTTTTGGGACAGACCTTCCCTCGTTGTATGAAGGTTTGGTTTCAAACTTGTGGCAACAAATGTCAAACTGTTAATTACACTAACAATGCCCAAGCAGGATAATCAAAGTCCTTAATTTAGCACCATGATGCACTAGTCACACAAAACATGATCTTACGAACACCCTCATTAAGATGATCCTGATTTAATACCCTCACCGCACTGTACCTCTCTCCTGTTGGTGATGAGATTGGCAGCGTGCTCCACGTTCCCCTGGCATGCTCGCAGGGCAAGACGAGCTTCCTGTTCGGAGAATCCCAGGAGTGACAGGCGATCAACTTTATCAGGATCTATGGACAGCTCTTTATATAAACAAGATGCCTGTACAGAAAAGGAACAAAATGATACTACTTGCACTGTTGCTTGAACATACGAACCAATTTTTTCTGAGCAAGCAAAGGACAGGTGCAAGGCAGAGCCCAAACACAAGAGCTAGTGTGAACAACTCAAAAGTTTTACCTAGCAGTGCCTTACCTTCTGAATATACTCAGCAGCCTCCTTTTCTCTGCCACTGTGATAGTGTCCTATCCCTTGGAGGAGGTAAAGCCGTAGAAATAAAACCTTCTCACGACCATAGCTTCCCTAAAGAATTGTTTAAACAAGGGGGGAGCACATGGTTAAAAGCATACGGTACAACATCACCTCATTATCAATAGAATGCTTTACCCATTTAAAGAAGACACAGTCACTAATATGTGACACGCAGATAAGGTATCGCGTCTAAAACACTGATGATGTCTGTGCATATAAATGCATGTTTACCACAATCTTTTTGTCAAGTCCAATGCTTTCACTATGCTGACAATTACAAAACTACATTACAGGCTAAGGAGACACGAGAAAACTTTGAACTTCTAAAAGTCAGTGTTGTAATTCTTGAACAATAACTGAATACATGAAGGAAAAGAAAGGCACCCTAATTAAATCAAAACTGGCATACTTTGATATCAATCAGCCTTTCATGGTTCTCCCCGTAGCACCTCTGGAAGCAACTGTGTGCGGTGGACAGTTTTTTCTCGGCATCATCCAGGCAGTCCAGCTGCTCCAGGCGAAAGTAGCACCACACTATGTCCAGCTGCAGCACTGCATAGTTATCAACAGTGTTCAGCAGTTCTGTGCTGCACTCACTGCAAAATAAAACAATTATTGGTTTTCTGGGAGGGGTGGTTTATTTTTTCCAACATACTTTTTAACATTAATGAAACAACATGCTAGAAGTACATAAACTCACATATTTGAGAAAACACAGGCTTCATATTTGAGGTAACAAACTGAGTTCAGTGGAACTGTAATATAAAGCACTGATCTCCCATCACATTCACTAATACACCGGGCACCAATAACAATACTACGTCTCAAAGAATCACAGTAGAAACTCGTTGTGTTACTTTTCAAGACAGCATCTCTTTAAAAGCAGACTGGTATTAAACCCCGTGTAATCTTTGAAAGGACAGAGATCAACTGTTTTCCATAGTGCACACGAACAGGCCAAGTTCTGTGCCAGTCTCCTTGCACGTGCACGCAGATGAGAAACAGATGGGATAATATTACTTTTGAGGATCTCTGAAGAGCAGTTTAGGGCTTTGGCTGCTGACATGAAACTCATTTACCCACAGAAACCCTGGTATGGTCACTGACCTCAGCTATCTGCTCCACCTTTTACAAGAAATTATCACTTCAGAGGAGCAATTGCAAACGAGTATCCGTAACTGTCTCTCAAGCTAATGCAATTTATAGCCTAGTACATGAACATTAACAGTTTGTGTTGGTATGAAAGATTAAATTGCCCAGTGGCAGTATCTGTTTCAGCTGTTTTACATGAAGCCACCTGTCACTGCTTGTCAGAGCCTTTGCTGTTTCCCATCTGCAGAGGGGGGGGTGTGAAGTAACCCCTGAAAAACAGTCCCTGATTATATGCACAGGTGGAGCTAATGCTGTTCCTGTATTTGGCTGACAGTAGAGAGAGACACAAGGACTTTAAAAGGTTCTTACCAGAAGTGTTTATCTGCATCCAACAAATATGGCAGTGCTATTTCATATTCTTTCTTCTTCATCAATGCTCTGCCCTTCTCATGATAACCCATTGCCAGCACAAGTGCCTAGAAAAAGATTGAGACTTTTTTACATCTCTCAAACTCACTTTAATAACTAAAAAGAAATATCTAGCTAATCCATTAAGAGCCCCTGTTCTTCCTAGAAAAATACCACGATACAAGTTCTGTAAAAGCAGCACTATTTCACATCACATTTTTCTCTCATCTGCTACTGTTAACATTTTGTCTAATTAAAAGCAATGAATGCTATTGACACATGAAATGTGGCACCAAGTTTATTTTAAGAATGCAACCCTAGATGGATTTTCAATGATGACTGAGAAAGAGCTAAGCATTTTTCTGGGTGCTACACTTCCTAACAGTGTAGCTTAGAGCTTTGCTATCACAACTATCTTGTAAAAATCTAATGATTCACCTCCTAGAAAACCTCAGAATTGAAAATTAAATTTTGAATGTGATCAGAAAATGCTCTAGCTCCTGCAGTATGATAAATGGAAATGTAAATAGCATTTCTGGATAGAAACAACCCGCAATATTTCCTCTCACCCACGTTCAATACTGATGAAATCTTGTGCATTTGAACATTTGATGCTTTAACTCTTCAGGTGCATTACTGCTTTCAGCACTTGGCCAGAAAAGCGTGCCTTGTGAGACGGCACAGTTGTTATTCCGATCATCCAGAAACTCCAGATGATGCAGAAAACACCATTTGCCTCAGAAGAGGCTGGAGCAGCAGTTCACACGTCTTGGGGCCTGCTCATTTCTTCCCAAGGTATTTTTTTTATCAGGTATAATTCCAGGTACTCGTAAAGATTTTTATTCATCTTCAGAAAATCCAGCAACCTTAAAAGACAGATGCTATCACTATTCTCCCACTTCAGCAGCCAGCATCAGGTACATCACTCCTACTGTAATTCAATGCACACGCCCAACCAAAGATGTTTTCAAATGAGAACGTGGAACCTTTTTGAATGGTGAACAGATTTGAGAGGGGTCACAATGCAAAAGATCTCAAAACTATTTTAAAAGAGTCCAATTTTGAAACTCAAGAAGTTTCCAGCTCAGGCCCAACAAACAAGTTATTTTCACGTTGTTCTGGGACACCCAATATTTAAAATAGGTGCTAAGATATAAATTAAAAGCTCATCTCAAAACACAAAATAAGATACGGAGCACAAAGGGGTCAGTGCAAGATGATACCTGCAATTAGATCAGCAACCAGAGGTCTGTCTCCAGATAACTGAAGTATTCCCCACTGTAGAGTTTCACTGCAATTTTATTTCAAAATTATTTCTATTAAGCAAACATCTACTGGACCTGGGCTTATATTCCCAAGAATTCTGACTGCATTTCAATTCCATATTGAAATGTTTCGTGAACCAAGCTTTAAAAAGTTGTCTTAGTACCTTTGTAAGATACTTTTACTTACTTTTTTGGCTTGAGGAGGAATCTCGATTGACCTTCCAGTCTGATTAGCTATGTCTAGATACGGAACAGAATCTGGATCCAAGTACTCCTCTGAAAGATATGAAAAAATTATTTAAATTTTAAGGACCACCTTCAACAGAGTATCTCTGCTGTTTTAAGATTATGTCAGTAAGCACATGTTTAAACAAAAAAGCAAATAAACAAAAAAATCAGGATTACATATAAAGGCTGTATCTGTATTTTTCTGACATACCTACCAACAATGGCCCTGATCAGACAAACATGAGGAACTTCTAGAAAAGTCACTAAGGAAAAGGTCCTGCTCATCCAGAAATTTACACACAACATTAAAAGTTACGTGAATTGTAAATAATTTTTTGCAGAGATAAAACACCTACATTTTACACAATGTAACATTTGAAATGCTTTATCAAATAAAGCATAGAATAGAAAGAAAAACCTACACAACTAAGCACAGTTGATAGAACAACAAAAAAATACAGCTCAGTATTTTGCTTTTCCCACGTCTTTAATGCTTATAACCAAAGTATCATTTTGTTTCCACTTCCATCTGATTTTACATGAAAAGATGCTTTTCTTGTAAACAAGGCAGTTAAGCAGGAGTTTGCTCTGATTAAAAGCTTCTGCCCTGCAATTTTTCTCAGATGAAACAAAGAGTTGTTAGATCCTTTCTACTGTTCACACAGAGCCTGCAGCCTGTGGGCCATTAGAGGCTCCACTCTATACTCTGGTTTTGTGCTATAACTGACAGTTAGTGGTAAATACCTTATAGAGGCCCCATCCAGGATTCAAGGTCTGGGGTCTCAATTACCCCTTAAATCCATAAAAGGAATCACTTGTTTCATTGGTTCAAAATCTGATATTATAGTAAGAAACAGGCTGTCACTGACCATTAAAAGCAGCTTTGTTCAGGTATTTTTGCATTTGGTAGGAGTTCATGACATACTCAGTTTCACAGTTCCTTGTTTGTGGATTTTTGAAACAATAAAATAGAGAAGTGATTTAAACTCAACATCTAGCAATGCAATTCACAAATAGAACCTCATCTTGAAAAATTATTACTGTTACATTGACTATATCCCTCTAACTTCACAGTATCAGAGTATGTTTGGGATTGGAAGGGACCTCAAAAGATCATTTAGTCCAATCCCCCTGCTGGAGCAGGAACGCCTAGGTGAGGTCGCACAGGAACATGTCCAGGCGGGTTGGAATGTCTGCAGAGAAGGAGACTCCACAACCCCCCTGGGCAGCCTGGGCCAGTGTCCGTCACCCTCACTGAGAAGAAGTTTTTTCTCAAATTTAAGTGGAACCTCTTGTGTCCCAGCTTGATCCCATTACCCCTTGTCCTATCATTGTTTGCCACTGAGAAGAGCCTGGCTCCATCCTCATGGCACTCACCCTTTATATATTTATAAACATTAATAAGGTCACCCCTCAGTCTCCTCCAAACTAAAGAGCCCCAGCTCACTCAGCCTTTCTTCATAAGGGAGATGCTCCACTCCCTTCAGCATCTTTGTTGCCCTGCGCTGGACTCTCTCCAGCAGTTCCCTGTCCTGCTGGAACTGAGGGGCCCAGAACTGGACACAATATTCTAGATGGGGTGTCACCAGGGCAGATTAGAGGGGCAGGAGGACCTCTCTCGATCTACTAACCACCCCCCTCCTAATACACCCAAGGTTGCCATTGCCCTTCTTGGCCACAAGGGCACAGTGCTGGCTCATGGTCATCCTGTTGTCCACCAGGACCCCCAGGTCCCTTTCCCCTACACTGCTCTCTAATATGTAATCTCCCAACCTATACTGGAACCTGGGGTTGTTCCTGCCCAGATTCAGGACTCTACACTTTCCCTTGTTAAATTTCATTTGGTTATTCCCCGCCCAACCCTCCAGCTTGTCCAGGTCCCGCTGGATGGCAGCACAGCCTTCTGGCCTGTCAGCCACTCCTCCCAGCTTAGTGTCATCAGCAAACTTGCTGATAGTACACTCAATTCCCTCGTCTAAATCATTAATGAATATATTGAATAATATTGGCCCCAGTACTGACTCCTGAGGCACTGCACTAGATACTGGCCTCCAACTTAATCCACAGTTGCCAGCAATCAACATCAAACACCATGAGAACAGAACAGCCACGTGACAGATGAGAGTAATAAGTGAGCTGCTCTGCACAATGAAACTATGGTTACCCACAGCCGCAGCAGAAGTGAACTACAAAAAAGCTTAATGACTTTTAATACATTATTCTACAATAAATTTAAAGCCTGTTCTCAAGAGTCATCAGTCCCTTAACTGTCAAGGGCCAGTTAAATAACAATTGATTCATATTATATCCTTCTCTAATTGCCAAGTGTTTTCTAGCATTCTAGCTGCGTAAAAAGAGCTGACGAAGTTTTAGTCAACTTAAAATCCAGTTTTCAAGTAGGGAGAACCCTAAAAAGGTATCAACGGAAATCCAGCCACAGTACAAGCACTCTTCTATGCTCAAAGTCTAGTGAGATGTTTTTTGATGTGCAAAAATTAATGAACACCCAACTTCTCTCACCCCACAACAAAAGAAGCCCTCTTACCTCTCTCTGCTAGAATTTCCAAACCCTTCTTAGTTCTTTGCATCTTGTCATTTATTTCTTTCTCTTTCTTGCACTGAAGTTCTTCTTCCTGAACTCTTCTTTTAGTTTCCTCATCGCTCTGTTCCAGTTGAAGCACCATCACTTTTGCATTGTGTGTTACACCTTGGTCTTCGAGGGTTTTGCCTGCAAAATTGAGTACAATGAATACAATCCAGGTGCTCTTACTTGTGAAGAGAGACTGGGCAGGGGGAAACAACACCAACAAACAAAATCTGAACAGCCCATGCCTTACTCATAATTACTGTAGTTCTTCAGTACAGTATTAGAAACACAGTAATTACTAGACTCAAGAACTCAATCAAAATCCCTGCCAATCACTGACACAGTCAACAAACTCAGAAATTAGGATCCGACTTGCATCTTACAGTGCTTTTAAAATGATTGGTATGTTTCTCTGCTTGCTTTTTTCATAACATTTTGAAAAACGCAATTGTTTCTATTTCAGTTAATCAATCTTCAGAGAAAAACTGGAATAACAACATGTCCAGGATCAACAATACCAGGACAGAGGAACTGGGAATTGAATCGGAGTTCCTTTTGTCACTTCCATGGCTCTAATTCTGACATATTCTAAGGGAAATAAGTAAGTCAGATGCTCAGGACATCAATAAAGAGGAAGCTGCTGTCATCACCTCCCACATGTCTGACAAGTTGAACGTGTAAAACATTATAAGAAGTTTTTGAATGTGCTGTTATACAATACAGGTTTTGAGGAAATTTAGGGTTTCTTTCAAACAATGTATTTTCAGTGTTTCAGCACTTGAAAAATGGATGTTTGACATTTCTTACAGGATTCCTATAACTGGTTTAACTCTAAGAATTTTGATTACTATAATTTATTACATTTCTTGCAGAGCAGAACCTGACAAATACAACTGCTATTCCTTGGGAATTTCTGAGTTGCAAGAAACTTTTCTTCGGAAAATCAGTAAACTAAAAACTTATCATTAAAGTATACTTGAGATACATACCCAGGTCAAGCTGCTTCTTGTTTATGATTATTTTGATAGCATTTTCTTTTAATGCATGTTCCTGTGCTATCCTGTGAAATAAATAATTTCATCCATGAATATGAATTTGTAAGGCTATACATATTGCTGTTAGAAAGCAATAAAGCTTAAAAATGAATATGCTCATAACTGGTTTAAAACTTTTGCTATAAAAGGCTGCTAGAAGTAAAGTAACATCATCAGAAAGCTTCGTGAATCATATAGGGAAATCTGGGATACTGAACGGGAAAAAGCAAAACAGACAGAAAAGGATCCGGTTTCATTAGGCGTAAAAGCACAAAAGGAAGAGAAGTTAACGTTGATGTCCTGGTTCTGTTAAAAAACAAGTTTCTCTTTTAGTGAATTTGCCTGTCAGCTAAAGCTTCATATTAGCTGCATTTTCCTGGAGAACCAGATACATGTTTTGGTAAACATAGCAATGGAATGCAAAGATATTGATAAGCACAGATGGCAGGTGACCAAGAAACTGACCAACTGCATATAACATTCCATTCACATGAATACTTCATATAAAAGTGGGACATCACGAGGATCTTGTCCTTTTTACCTTTTTGCTATGGCCAACATTAGGAGAGGACCTTGCTAGTCATCCCTGTGAACTGAGGCCTCATGAGAGACTGAATCAGCTCCGGTTGGCTGCAGAGTCCAGTCCAGGACTTCAGGTGCCAGCTCTGCAGTTGCTGGGACTTTCAAGATTGGTTTTGTATATTTTGTATTATTTCCTCTATTCTTATTAGTAGCATTAGTAAAACATTTTTTTAGCTTTTCCAACTCTTTTCACTGTCCTTCTTTCCCTCCCGATTGCCTGTCCTCAGTGGGAAGCAGGGAGAGGGAGGGGCTAAGAAGGAAGAAGCGGGGGGAAGAGGAGGTTAACAATACATTTGCCATGGTTTTATTGTCACCCTGCAAGCTGCAAGCAAAACCCTCAACAGTTGACAGTTCAGAGGACATGTCTAGTTAGAGATCTGGAACATCACTCATTGGTGATGTCTCGGGTACTTGCTGGGGATTTACAGAGAACTGTTCTCTTTCCACAGTTGAAACTTTCCCATTTCTACCTGTTAAACCAGAGCTTCTTACGTGAAGAAGCGACCCACAGGGACACTGGACATCCTGTTCAGGCACACTGAACAAACATACACGCTAAAAAAAGCTTAACTGAACAAATACTGCTCTGCTTGTCCTTCTTTCTTGCACTGTGTGACAGTATGTTGTCCCATTAGAGAGGAACCAAGGGTGATTACACTTACTGTGATCTGAGCTCCTTGCCTGTGATGAACAGGTTCGTTTCCAGTGGGATTTTTCTGCTCTGTAGTAATTATGTTGCACAGGGAAAAGGATGAAAGGAAACAAACATGGTCTCAAGATACTTCGGACATTTTCTTAACTAATTGTTTTACAACAAGTACAATTTCGTTTTCAAATCGTAATCATGTTAACAGAGTTATGGCTGGGCATACGTACTAGCAATTTCTATGTAAGGAATCTTGTACTTGCTTTACAGTGATAAAAATAAGCATTATAACAGCAGAAGATTCAGAATTAGATAAATCTAAACTCAGAACAAAACAATTTAAACTCACTAATTTAATTATGCACTTCCAATCCTAACTCCAGTTTCTAATTATGTCACCCACCTGCAACTGGCTAAGTTCTAATTAATTGCTATTAGTGTCTCTGGTCTCAGATTAGATAAACTGGAATTTTAAATTAATTCATTCCCTTATGCTCAGTAGCATTATAAAGAGGAATTATGAAACTATTTGTTTGTTTTAACTGCATGGCAATCACTTAATACCCTCTACCCTCTAGCCCATCACACTCCCTGATAATTATTTTTCACTACAGGAGAAGGAATAATTATGACTATGTGTCAGTAAAAAAAAAAAAAAAAAAAATAAATTAAAAAAATCCTTCTGAAGTATAAGTTTCCATCTAAGATCTTCTAGGAAAATAAAAGAATTGCACTTTTTCAGAGTGAGCATTCACTTCTGTTGCCAAAGATCAAAACTAGGGAGTGATTTGAGACGGTTGCTGTGTTTGCTACAGACTGTTTTTAAGGGGGAAATATTCCCAGGTAAGAGGCTCTGTGTTAATAAGAACCTAACCAAGGGCCCAGTTCTATTTTTGTGAAGCTTTAGGAGCCTGACTTAGACAAGAACAGATGAGTACACCATCACAACAGAAAATCCTGCTTCTTATTTTTAAGTTCAGACACTGGACATACTTTAAACCAGGTAATTTTTGTTAGCTGCATGGGCTGGAATAGTTACACAAAGATAACATCATCACTGAAAGAACATTGCCATGGTTAAAAGCTAAAGTTCTTTTCAGTGTCATCAACCACTCATTGTCTAAGACAACAGCAAGTTCAAGTTGCTTACTGCACTTCAAGAGAATTTTATTAAAATTAAAGGTGTCGGTTAAAGAAAAGCCGTGGTAATACAGTGATATTCACACGCTAATTCAATTTTAGGCATTCTGCAGCTGAAAAAAATAATCTGCTCTTTACTGCTAATAGGAACAGTAACATCAGAAGGAATCAAATTGAACTAATAGGCACTTAAATCTAATTTACTTTTCTTAACTGAAAGATAATTTATCATTAAATCCTAAAGGAAAGACAATTACACATTATATTCATCTGCTATGATATTCCGACATGCCTGGGAAACTGAAATATACCTCCATACCTCCCCCATCCCCATATTTTATACACCTAATGCAGATTTCTGATACGAAACACCTGAAAGAGTTGAAGAAGTGAAAATATTTGCATTAGATACATATCTAGGACTCCAAAAGCCATCAAAGTAAAGCTACTTATCCCGACTTTTCTGCAATGTCACTTACTTTTCTACGAGGCAGATATATATCAAGTCTCGCAATTCCAGTCACTTTAAAATTTTCATTTCCTGTTCCACGCTCAATTGCTTTACATCGTATTTCTTCAAGCATATTCTCTGTATCATTCTCATTGATATTCAGCTTGGATGAATACTTTTGTACAAGCTCCTAAGAAAACAGCAAGAAAAACTGGGAAAATGCACCAGCAGTATAACATGGAAGATGCATCACAACAACTCCAAGAGAATATTTACCTTCATCTCTTCACCAGCTTCTTTTTTTTCATTTGTATACGGTGGTTTCCACAGCTGAATTTTGTCCTCTCTTAAGCAACTGGTCAGTTTTGCTATTAAATACTTCTTTTGTGCCATTCTTTTAAAAAAACAAAGCACACAATTAGAAGGGAAAAGGAAGATAAATAATGTTTTAATATAGCTTTCCTGTAATTAGATGCTGTACTTCTTCAAAAAAGTCTAAATGACATTTTGGAATTTTAAAATAAAAGTTGAGTACAGAATGCATTACATGCATTTTGGTCAGGATGGAAACCTGATTCTAAGCCATTGTAAGAAACTGGAAGTGAAGTGACGCCTGGACTGGAGCTGGGATAATTCCTTGCAGTTTCAAGAGAAACTAAACCTCCTAACTCCTCACATGAGCTGGAATTGCAAAAGGTGCCAACTCATCAAAATCCACAATTCAATTCTGCCCTGGACAGGATGGCTCGACCCAATCCCCCACTAAAACGTGTCCTTGTGGTACCTCTGCCTTCCGCTTCTCCCACTTCTAGACTTTAACAGCCTTTCTACACCAGCGGACGGTTGAACATGAATTATTAACCCTCTTTGGGAGGAAAAGAGGTGTTAAGAGAACATCTCAGAACCTCAAGCTCCACCATAAAGAGATCATAAAGTAAAGACCATAAAGAGCAGAGGCTGAAATCAGAGATGTGCACTGTAAATCTGCACCAGGCATTAAATACCCATCACTAAGGAGAAGGTGACAGTGGGGTAAGAGTTTAAGCTGAATACTCTGTGCTCAGAGAAAGGAGGAACCAGTGAATCAACATGCTCCTGAAAAATACAACAAAACCCCTCCTCCCAAAAGCAACAACAAAACCCAACCAAACAACAAAAAAACCCCAAAACAAACAACAAAAAACCCACCAAAAAACCCCAAACCAAAATAAAAAACCCTCAAACAAAAAACCCCCAACAAACAAAAAAACACCCCACAAGAAGCAGGGAAGGAGGATAGAGGGCAAGCAAAGGCAGATGCAGGATCTCAACAGAGGAAAAAAACAAAGAAAATCTTAATATGAGTGCACATTAAGCATGGGAGACTTTGGGTCTTGGACACTGGGATTCATATGGAAAAAGATGTCCTTTAATTTATGCAGAAAAACATTTAAATATTGACATTCGTGTGTTAAGGTTGGCATTGAAATTTGATCAACCAGTTTCACTTTCAGAGTGGTTTCATTTTCTCATTCTTGTTTACTAGCACATTGCTCTCAGGAGAAAAGGGGGACAGAAAAGAAGAATCCAACATTTCTATCCATTTTTCCTGTTTTAAAGACTGTTCCTCGCTCAGACAAACACTATTTGAGAGCAG
This sequence comes from Streptopelia decaocto, assembly GCF_964273445.1. NCBI lineage: Eukaryota > Metazoa > Chordata > Aves > Columbiformes > Columbidae > Streptopelia > Streptopelia decaocto. Next base: position 156,997,948 of record NC_138655.1, read on the forward strand.
AAAAACGCAGGCAAACATCAATGTGTGTTAAGTTAACCTTAACTCCAGCTTTAGTGAGCTACAAAGAATCTCTGAACGCTGAAAGACAATAGTCTCTTCTAAAGAGAAGCCAGAAGGATTAACTGAGCAAGTGAACAGTTTAACAATCCTTCCTGATCTCTAGAATTTGTATAGTCTGAACCAGGAGGGACAACCATGCATTCTTTTCCTTACTGAGATAAGGTTGTTGTTGTTATTATTTTAGGGACAAGCCAAAACATGTCATTTATAAAACAGAAAGTAACAGACATGCACAATTTTCAAAAGATTATTCTACTTAAGGTGAGGAACAAAAAGATATCCATGGCTTTGAAACATTAAGGTAGAAGTCTAAAATTCCAACTACACTTAAGACTATGAATTGTTAACATAAGTAGCATTTATAAACCGGTTATTCATCTTTTAATCAATAACACTTTATGTTTTTTTAAGGTTGTGATTCCTTACTAAGTTATTAAAACAGAAAACACCGCTGGAGTCCCCAATTAGACTTATTGTTTCCAACCCTCTAATAAAAAAAAAACAAAAAACAAAAAACAGAAAAGCTATCATTTTATATGTAACATTTCTAACGTTTATCATAAATTCTTATTTCACCATAACGAGAATCCTTAATAAAAACATCTATGACTTACTTTTGGATCAATCAACACTACAACAGCTCCTGAGACGGTTTCACTTTCGTTAAGAGTTCAAAGGGACTTTCTCAAAACTGAGTGAACGACCAGGGGTGTTTCCCAACGGCCATTCTGAATGCAAGACTGAGCTTTCGTAACTAAAATGTCATCCTCTAAAGTCTTATAATATGACACAAAATAAAACCATTACAGAAAGCCAAATTTTCGACGGAAGGCACGGAGGATTCTCAGGGGAATAAAAAAAGCAATAATGATTAATTTTTGCTAAAGACAAGGAGGAAAGCTACCTGGTGAACTGTGACTGAATTCAGTGGCTAAGGGAGAGTGGGAAAAGCCGCGTTACGTGCAAAACCCCGGGCCAGATGCTCCATGAGAGGATGGAACCTCAGAGATTCCCAGCCTAGGGCGTCCTTAGGCACATCCACCCCTTCCTTTCCACAATTAGGGATTCCACACAGCCCACTAGTGCCACCCGTGTCCCCAGTGGATTTTCAGCTCGGCCACGAAGCCACCGCCCTTTCCAGGGCCCTCCCTGACACAGGGAGCACTCGGGCAGCCGCAGCAGGAGCCTCCGGTGGCGGCCGCGGTGCTGACGCACCCAGCCCAGCGGGAAAAACCAGCGCGGGGGGCGGCCCAGCCGAGCGGCCACCGCGGGGTCGGGGCTCCCACCGACCTGGGGCACCCACCTGCGCCTCAGGGCCCAGCCAGTACCTGAGCGGCGCTCAGGCCCACACGCAGCTGCTGCCCCCACCCGAGCCCGATCCCGGGGCCGCGCTCCCCGCGGCAGCAGCACCTCAGGCCCGACCAACGGCCCGAACCGGCGAAGGGCGGGGCGACGCACAAGCCCCACCCCCCGCAGTACTGTCGCGCGCTTACCTGCGCACCGGCCGCCCGCATCCCGCGGGGCGGGTTTAAGAGGGGGCGAGGGGCGGGGCCAAGAGGGGGTAAGGGGCGGGGCCTACGCGCGCGTGTCATATTTAGCGTCGGGGAGAGGCGGGTTCCCACGGACACCCAGAAGGCCTAGAGGAGTGATGTGGGCACTCGTCACGTGGTTGAAGCCGCGCCTCGCCCGCCATGTTGGTGCTCTGCCCTCACTTGCAGGTGGAGTGTGTGTCGGTTTGCTGTCGCTCGGCGGCGGGTGCTGTTGTTCTCGGTCTAGATGAGGTTACACAGGAATATTTAATAACCCAGTCTAGTTTGTTTGTCCCATGCATCTGGATTATTGTTTACAGTTCTGGGCCCTTCAGTTCCAGAGGGACAGGGAACTGCTGGAGAGAGTCCAGCACAGGGCAACAAAGATGCTGAAGGGAGTGGAGCATCTCCTGTGTGAGGAAAGGCTGAGGGAGCTGGAGAAGAGGAGACTGAGAGGTGACCTCATTAATGTTTACAGATATGTAAAGGGTGAGTGTCAGGAGGATGGAGCCAGGCTCTTCTTGGTGACAACCAATGATAGGACAAGGGGTAATGGGTACAAACTGGGACACAGGAGGTTCCACTTAAATGTGAGAAGAAACTGTGTGTGCTAAGAGGGAAACTTTCCTAAAAAGCTGAGGTGCTTCAAAGGATCAATATGTGATTTATTTATTTATTTTAATTTGTCTTCTGTGCTCTTTGAGAGCAGCAGCATTTGGGGTGGACTTTGGTGTGTGTGCTCACATTTCCCCTCAGGGGTGGTGGGAAAGTTCTTGCCTGGTTGTGGGGCAGTTAAAACTTCACCTGGGCTCAGAGGCTGTGCTGGAAGAATGATAAAATCATTTTGGCTGGAAAAAACCCTTAAGATCACCAAGTCCAACTGTAACCTAACTCTAGCACTAAACCATGTCCCTAAGAGCCTCATCTACATGTATTCTAAACCCCTCCAGGGATGGTGACTCCACCACTCTCCTGGGCAGCCTGTTCCAATGCCTGACAACCCTTTCCAGGAAGAAATTTTTCCTAATATTCAATCTGAACCTCCCCTGGTGCAACTTGAGGCCGTTTCCATGTGTATAGAAAATCTGGTGCTCACCACTTCAAGATGAGGGGGTCCTGGTGTGTCACTTTGAGTCCCCACAATGTCACAGAGCAGGTTTGGGGCTTCACTGACACTTGGCTGTGCGATGCTGACTGCTCAATATTGGTTTTGTATATGAAGCCCTCAAAGGGTTGGGGCTTGTTCCTGGAACTCTTGGTGCTTGCAGTACACATATTTCCTTAATGGCTTACATCAGAAAAAAATAACTTGTGGGTTAATTATTTCATGTGCCCAACTGTCCCAGCAGCAAAGGGATTTTATTCTAGTGACTCTGTGTGACTGAAATCATTGCGCTGGTGTATTATTTATTACAGACTGGACAGGCCTGCAGGACTGTCAATATATAAACCACTTTATTAGGTGGTCATGCAGACTAAGTGGGGGTGCTGCAGCTTTGGAAATGGGAGCCCCACAGGTGTTGTGACTTGTGAACAAGACACTGAACTAGAAATTCAGGATTCTAGGCTCACCTGTGTGCATAAATCGGTCAAGTTTGCCTACTGACAGAAAAAGGGTAAAGTTGCTGTTATGGCAGTCTTGAGTTCAGTGCTTGAAACTGAGATAACAGCTCTGGTAACAGAGTGATGAAAGTTACTGTCCCATGACTGCCAAACATGAAGATGCTAAGAATAAAGGGTTTTGAAAATCAAGTGCACTTGAAAAGTGGGCCTTTTAGTATTTGGAGTTCTACATTTTTTTTTCCTTATGTTTCCCTGCTTCATTTTCACTACAGCTGCTTTAGGAAATAAAATAACTTTCTCATTAGATGGTGTGCCTGTGTGATATTTCTGTCTCTTGAAATGTAAGTATAACGGCTTTTCTTGCAACTAAAACTACTCCAGTAACAAATCAAAATTTACTGCAGTTTTTCTTTCATAATGTCTTTCCATAAATAGGAAGACTTCTCTGAAGGCAAAATGCCTTTTATAAACGAGAAGCCTTAGGAAAGGACAAAGTGTTTGTAGGAAAGTCCTTACAAAGGAGTTAGTTACGTAGTCCTTGCATAAACCTGCACCGAGTTTTAATTCAAGGTATTCTAGGTCCATGTTTAATTAAGATAACTAAATCAAAGCACTTTAAAATTGATGTAAAAGTTCTTGCAGAAAATAATATCTCTTGGTTCAAATGGGTTTATAGAGTAAGTGGCTAGATAAGGTTATAAACTTTCTATGATTCTGATTTAAAAGTTTAAGATTAATTTGCTGAAATGTTCTCATGTGTATTGTTGCAAGTATCTAGGCAAAATTACCTTGAATTAATTTTCTAATAGTTTTAATAGTGGCCTCTTGCTAACATGGTATTTTTCTTTCAGTTATTCTTTTATCTTTATTTGGTTTACAGACTTGGAGATATAATAAAAATAACACTCCAGAGTAATGTTAGGCAGAAGTACAAATTGGTGTACTCTGTAATCAGCAAGGCAAGTAAATAGAAATCTATTGTATGCCACACACTTAAAAAATTTCATTGCACTTTAATATTTCCCTCCAGGAAATTGCTTGTTTTGTATGGACTGGTGGTTATCTAGTATTTTCTCTCTATTATACCTATACCTATTAGGTATATCTGTGTGTTTTGTTTTGTTCTTAATGCCTAATATTTCTTTAGATAATGTAACCACTGTGTTAAAAACAAACAACCCCCCAGACAAACAAAAAACCCAACCAGACAAAAACTGACTCAACACACACAAAAACCAAACCCAAACAAAACAAAACCCCCAAACCAACTAGCTATGTTTCTTTATTGATGCCTACCCAGAAGAAGAAATCAGCATCTGAGGTGGAAACTGATCTGAGGAGGCCAGTTAACTGAACAGACTAGAAAACCTGACAAATCACAGTAAGCATCTCTTTCCCAAACCTGTGTCTTCATTCTGCTGCTTTTACTGAGGATGAGTGGAAGATTCTTCAGGAGTTATTAATCACTATTAGTAAATAGCTGGTGCTTTTCAGCACCATCTTAAGGACTTGGAGCACAAGTGTGATGGGAGCGGCTGAGGGACCCGGGGGGTTCAGCTGGAGAACAGGAGCTGAGGGGAGACCTTCTGATCTCTGAACTGCCTGAAAGGAGCTTGGAGCATGGAGGGGGTTGGTCTCTTCTCCCCAGTAACGAGTGATGGGATGAGAGGAAATGGCCTCAAGTTGCACCAAGGGAGGTTCAGATTGGATACTGGGAGAAATTTCTTCCTGGAAAGGGTTGTCAGGCATTGGAACAGGCTGCCCAGGGCAGTGGTGGAGTCACCATCCCTGGAGGGGTTTAAAAGGCATTTAGATGAGGTTCTTAGGGACATGGTTTAGTGCCAGAGTTAATTACAATTGGACTTGGTGATCTTAAGGGTTTCTTACAGCCAAAATGATTCTATCATTCTGTGACTGTCCCTTGCAGGAGACAAGGTTCCTGCCTACCTACTGGTGGTGGCTGGGTCAGTGTAGGATGCTACAAAGTTTGGGTCTGTAAGTGTTGAGTGGGATAGAGAAAAGGGCATTTGGCTAGAGGGAGTGAAATAGCTTTATATTGCATGATTTTTTGTTTGTTTGTTTCTGTGGACTTGAAAAATACCGTGATACATTTAGAGCTGTGAATCTCCTGTAATGGAATCGCAGGCTGCGATAGATCTGTGCAAACATCTTGAGATGGAGCATCCTCCATGAAGCACAACGAAAGCCAGTGGAATTGTAAGAAGGATTCATGGTTTGAAGTTGTGTTGGGTGCAAAGAAAATGAATTTCTCTTAGGAATGGATAACACTCCTTAGGCTTTTATTTGCACATTGGTAATAAATCTATTTACAAGTTAAGGGTTATCTTTCCTGCTGAGAAGAGTTTGTGTCTAGAGGGCACAGCTGAGTATCTTTTGCATCTTTTTTGGTTTTGCTCATGTTTTGTGTGTGGACTGTGTGATTTTTGAGATGATGGTAGTAACTGGGCACAGGTGCTTGTGAGCTGTTTGCAGGGGTTGTGAAGAACTTTGGGGATGCCCACCTGATCCTCCTCCTGCTGATATGGAAGGGTTCAGGAGAGCCTGTGGCTGCCACGTGTATAGCTCAAAATTAAAGTTATTGTGACATGAGGAAACATTTCTAGTCTTCAGCTTTTCCTGAAGTCTACATTTGGGAAAGAGACCTGTCTGAAGACTTGCAGCCAGAAATGGGTGATACGTACCTCATGTTTTTGTCACTGAAAGCACCCACAAAAGGGCGTTTCCATCCTCTAAAGATCTTGCAGGAGAGGAGATGCAAAATAGCTACTTTTGAATAATTTCACGTATTTATGGTGCCGTTGAGCCACAAAAGAAAATGTTAAACCCTATCTATAAAAAATCGTTGTATTACTATGGTTATACTTGTGCAGTTGAAGTGGTTCTATCCCCTTTGTGTGCACACAGTTGCAGCAGCAGAAAAATGCATTAGACTTCTAGTAAGGAAGGTATGTTGATCTATGGTATCAGGAAGCTAAGTAATTATTTCATACTTTTGTTTTATAATGAAATACTGGGGATAAATGGGAATTATGGTATTATAGAACTTATTTTTCAAAAAGAGTTGACATTTACTAAGTCCTTTTAAAACAACGACAGAAATGAGCAGAAGTTTTATTCTTTGATTTTACAAATACACCAGAAAGTATCATGAATATATATTTTTTGAGGAAAGTAAATGATGAAATCATGTGAAGTGTACCAGTCCCCTTCAATACTGTTTCATTTGTAACTTGTTTATTGTCTGATTAAATAGTACTATACTGAAATTTAGCCTAGCTGTTTAATTAGTCCTGCTAAGCCTTTTTCAGATATTTCCAATATTGTTGTGATAAAGTCTTAGTTTCTAAAATAGTAAAAAAAAATATAAAATTTTTAAAAATTGCTCTTATATCTCAAATAACAGAAAGTGATTATCTGTCATTACAGCCCAGTGTCTTCATGAGAACACCTCATTTTATACTGTACAGTAAAACAACAGGTTATAAAGTAGTAGGCCCTCAGCAGGTCAATCAGTGTAACAGGAAGACTATTTTGCTGTTTTAAATTTTAGTCAAGGTTTTGACTAAGTTTTATGTGTTACTGAATGTCTTCATTGTGAGACATACAATCCAAGCCTCTTTGCTGCTTCGGAAATTCTTGGTCCTTTTTTATTGGGGAAAGGGTAGAAGTTGAGGTTGTTGCAGGCTGGTGTGCATTTCGTAGCAGAAGCGTATGGCTGCGTCCAAACTGCTGGAGCAGCTGATTTCGGAGGCGGCTTTTGGCAAGTGCTCGAAATGTCGCTGCCATTCTCTTTGCTGAAACTGTTTGATGTGTTTGAACTTCCCAGCTGACTGAGGGCAGCCAGTTCACTCGCTCCTTCTAATTCTGGGGGTTGCAGTGTCTCTTTTCCTGTTGAAATCAGTCTCTGGTTGTCGAAACCACACGGCCGGTCCTTGCGGTGGGAGGGATCCCAGGTCACCCCCCGGCGGTGGATTCCCAGGTGGGTTCGCCACGGTGAGTTGTCATGCACGTTGCCACTGCCGGTCATCCCCAGGCTGACCTTTCTGACAGGAACGTGATCCGTAAAGGACTTCGATCTTCTAACTTTTTTATTAATTAAAACAGTGTTGACCATCGATTCTGGGAGAACAGATTTGTGTTCACCTGCAAGAGAAATGCAGATGTGCACATTACTATGGTGGCAAAAATTAAGGATGTAGTTTCCACATCTGGAATATTGTGTCCAGTTCTGGGCCCCTCAGTTCCAGAAGAACAGGGAACTGCTGGAGAGAGTCCAGCACAGAGCAATGATGATTAAGGTAGCAGAGCATCTACTGTGTGAAGAAATGCTGAGGGAGCTGGGGCTCTTGAGCTTGGAGGAGATTGAGGGGTGACCTCATTAATGTTTATAAATATGTAAAGGGTGAGTGTCAGGAGGATGGAGCCAGGCTCTTCTCAGTGACAACCAATGATAGGACAAGAGGCAATGGGTACAAACTGGAACACAGGAGGTTCCGCTTAAATATGAAAAGAAACTTCTTCAGGGTGAGGGTGGCAGAGCCTGGCCCAGGCTGCCCAGGGAGGGTGTGGAGTCTCCTTCTGTGCAGACATTCCAACCCGCCTGGACACCTTCCTGTGTAACCTCATCTGGGTGTTCCTGCTCCATGGGGGGATTGGACTGGATGAGCTTCTGAGGTCCCTTCCAGCCCCTGACATTCTGTGATTCTGTTGCATAAACTCAACTGAAGAGCTTGAACAGATGAGTTTATCTGTACTCTTTCCACCTGTGGCTGGGAGTAGCCCAAGTTCCTTTGATCCCTGGTTATGGAGCAGAAATATTTCATGCTCAGTTTTGCAGTTCTGAGGACATAAATGGTACCTAGGGTTAGTCAGAGGAAAATGGAGATTTATCAAGTCAATATTGATCTAACTAGTACTCTAAGATTCATTAACAACACAGATTAAGAATTGACTTTCAGTAATTATTTGCTTGTAAGCAAAAATTCTTAAGGTGAGCAGGGACTTTCTCTGTGTGTTGGTAGATGCTGAGGTTTGAAAGACAAAAATGTTCTGTCTGATACTGTTTGAAGTTTGTATTCACAACTTAAAAATACCGTGACTGCTTCTAGAAGCAATAAGTTGTGAATTCATTTCCTCTTTTTCTTAATGAAGGATCATTAACACAGGGGCTTGTATTTTAACATTTTACTGCAATTTTACTATTGTAATCAGTATCAACGGTGTAAAGTTAATAGATTATCACACTAGTGTTGCCTGAATGATGGCTCAGAGAAGAAAATGAATTGCTCTAGGAATGGTATAGAATCTCTGTAACAGTAGGAGAAAGTCTGGTCAGTATAGAAGTTACTGTTTGAACTGTATAAGATATTAGGGATAGAAATGTTAATGCTACTTTAATTACATGTAGCAGCCATCAAATTACTGAATGTGACTGGCTTTCTGTGCCTTGAAAATGAAGAGAAACTGAACCGACACACTAAAGATAAAGTGCTGTTGACATTGCAAGTATTAATGAAATATACTCCAGTTAGTATAAATATAGTTTAAAGTAGATGTGCAGAGTGCTGACCTTAATTACGAGTTTAAGTAATAGGAGCTGTGTCAGTTGCAGTATGAGTTGTGAAGGATATTAAGGTGAACAAAGTAGACATAGCAGAATGCCAAAACACTGAAACAGAATATCTGAATAGGCATTTTAAAGGAATTGCAACCCTGACTTTGAAATGAAGCCAGTTTAAGATGCTGCCTTTAAAAAATCAACAGCACAACTTACCCCCCACCTTTATAAACTGTCTTTCATACCATCTTTAGAGGGAAATATTTGAAGATGTCAGCCCCGGCTGATTTACTGGCAGTAAATGAACCTGTACAACGTGGCTTGGGGTAAGGAGGGGTTTTCAGTGCTCCCTTTGGCTCCTGCTGCTGAAGGAACAACCCCAGCACAGAAATATATATATATATATATATACACATATATATATACACACACACACGTATATATATATATGTGTGTATATATATATATATATACGTATATATATGTATATACGTGTGTGTATATATATATATGTATATGTATTTTCTGCTCCCTGGGTAGGCCACGTTGATCTGTTAAGAGTTGCTTTGCAGCACGGCTCTGGAAGCGAGAACTATGTCAGCTCACGTCTTCTGCTCCCCTGCAGCGTTACCAGGAGAAAGAAGACTAACACACATGCAGAGCTTAGAGGTACAGATGTGTTTGTGCATATGTCTATGCAGTGAAGTATGTCAACAGAATTTCCAAGGGTGAAACCATTCCCAGAGATAAGAACACACTGTTCTCTATCATGGAACAGTGAGAATCAAAGTTATGATTGGACTTTATCCAGGTTATAAGCTGAGCTTGAGTGGCTGCAAAAAGTCCACTTGCAAAATAGATGCAGAACAGCACAGTGTAGCACCAGGCTGCAAAAATTAGAGCTTATTCTGCATATGGAAGAGAAAAAGCAAGAGAGGAGCAGTGGAGAGACTCAGGTGATGCAGCTTTGCATGTTCTTGTTGATTTAATTGCACTCTTGGCTGAATTGGAGTTGATGGGTAACATCAGGTTTTATCTTGACCCTAATGACTGGTCATCGGAAGAATTATGGTCTGCCTTGATTTGATCAGAGAGTTCAAAGTAATGCATCTAGCCCAATTTTAACAGTCTGGACTGGTTTTGAGTTCAGGTTTGATTTGATTCCTTGGCTACCGGTGCAGCACACAAAATTGAGCAATGACCTCTGATAGAAATATGAGTCCTGAACCACTGTGTGTTGAATTAACACACATTCAGCACTCTCTACACTTTGAAACAAAGCTTTAATTAAGACAAATCATTGCTCAGTTTTATTTATTTATTTTTAATTGTGCATAATAGCCTTGTTGCAGGACTGTTTACCATTTGGCCTTTTTAATACACTGTCATCATAGATATTTTTGAGCTTCTGGAGTGACAAAAGTTAATCTCATTTCAAGTTAGCATGGGAAATTCTTGGGAGAGATTTCTGCAATCAGAACCCCAGTGTTTATTCTGTTGTGACTGCATGTCCTGAATGCTCCCATTTAATTCCTAAAGTAAATACTGCCTTTCAGCTTCTTAGCCAATAAATAATGAATATGCTGCTGCTTTATGCCCTAGCTGGTGACTTTCAAACCTTGTCATGCCCTTTGTTCTCAGGCAATCGGGAACAGGCAGAAGCGTGAACGTGGTTGTGAGTGTTGGGAAAGGATCAGAAAGTTGGTTTCAGGTCACGTCTCAGTTACTGACCCACCAGTCAAAAACCTGGAGAAGTTGGAGAATCTAAAGTTCTGTTTAAAGGTCCACAATTCTACAACTCTGGCAAATAGGTAGTGACATACAAAGCTAAAAATCTTCAAGGGAGCTTGGAGTTACCATTCCAACTGTGGTGCCTTAAGACTCAAATGCTCAGAATCCCTGTGCTATCATGGAAGGACAAGCTGGTCTGTTGGCAGAAATAATTCAGGGTTTTACTAGTTAGAATAAAGACCTTTGGCAGGGATTTTTAAGAGCACGAGGGACTGAAGGTGCCCTTCTTCCATAAGGTTTGAATCTCATGAGGTTTTTGTGTCTGGTCTCTGAGGTTCGTGTGTTGTCGTGGGGTTGTGGTGGTGCTGTCATTGTCATCCCCTCCCCAGCCATAATCTCACCTTCTAGGTATGGAAACAATTTGCTGCCAGTACAAAATATTGACACATACATGATCTACCTCTTGGTATAGCTGGAATTTCTGGATGGTTTTAAGCTCATAACTTTAGGTGGGTAGGGCAGTAGGCTATCCTGATATCTCATTGTTGATTCCTTCCTGACATGCTCTTGGAAACTGATGCATATAACAGGTTTGAGGTGCTGAGCTATGTATTTTTCCCCAGCTTTCAAACCATAGGAATAGGTAAGATCAACTTTCAGGACATGGAGAACCCAGTGGAACAAAAAAACAACCAAACAAAACAAAAACCAACCAACCAACCACAACAACAAAACCACACACACAAACCCAAACCAACCAAACTTCAGCTGCTTCCAACAGTAACATTAATCCTTTCCACACAGGTTGTTTAAAGATAGAAGTTCAGTGCAGTAGGTTATGTGGTTTTGTGAATGTTTAGGGTTAAGTGTATGTTTATGACACTATTTGTATGTGAACTTCCAGTCCTATGTCTTAGAAACTGTGCAGCCCTACTTTATTATGTCTAACCTTCAAATGGTGTCCTTGCAAAAATCTGATTACATTAATTATATATGAAACTTAATTTGAATTGAATCTGAATACAGATTTTTTTTATCCTTTGTTTAACTGACCTATGTTTTTGCTGTAGCTGATTAGATGGGCTGTTTTGTCTTCAAGTTTTGCCATTTCGTACCTGATAAAATAAGCTTGTATGTATCTTTCTCACAGAGATTTAAATTCTTTTAACATAAGAATCCCTAGACATAGGAATGAAAGAATATTGAAGAAGTGAATCTGTTGTATAGTTCATAATGATGTGTTTTGATGATATAGTCTGACACAGCCAAAATCTAGAGCTGCCGAAAAACCTAGAGGAAAATGTAAGGAATGAAATAACGAAAGTTCTGCGTTTGTTGAGCTGAATACTAATATGAGAGGTGAATGAGGCTTGTTTTTCATATTACAGTTAAATTCAGAACACAACTTCATTAATTGACATGGTATTCTCAATACTTTAACTTGGAAAGTAAATGAAAATATCCATGTAATATTGTAATCAGGGTCTAACTAAAAACTTTTACATACAAAACTTGCAAATATTTTAAATTTGTCTGACATAGCAGGTAGATGAGTGTCACATATTGTTACTTGTTTTTCTATTTATGTGCTTTCCAAGCAATATGCAGTAAATACTTTCAAAACAGGACCTCTAGTTCAAAACTGGTATTGTAGTTATCCACTATGACTCCTAGTATAAGTTATTTTATAAGAAAAACCCAATCTGTGCTAGTCACTTGATATTTGCTATTGCTTCCCGTAGTCTTGTACGACACAATTCTTTACACAGATAAAGAAGGGAAATGTTACACAGTACATTGCACAAATACACTGATGATAGACATGAAGTACGTGGCTCCTGTAAGCGTTGCCTTTTATGTTTAGAATTGTACTTTACTGACATAAAACCTGTAAAACCTTATCTCAGATATGATCATGTTTCAAATTCATGTTTCACTGCTGTGAAACTAATTGATATAAACATAAGACAGTTTGTCAGCGAGACAAATAAAACCCCAAAATGACCGAAAAAGAATTCACTCTCCGCCTCTCCCGAAGCTGAGCATGAAAAGAACAAAGGTAGGAGTTATTCAAGATTTAAAGCAATAGCCTTTACATCTACATTTGCGTTGTTTCCTATGACATACCTGTTTTAAAGACAATAATGTGTGGCTGCAGTTTTTGCTTCTGTTTGATGTGGTCATACTGCTCCTCGAGCAAGCTCACATCCATCTTGGTTGGCTGCTTATCACGCTCTGAAGCCTGTTGCTCTGGGCTATGAGTCACTGAAAAAATACCAGTCACGTATTTGTAAGCCTTCGCCATCTGTTCCAACAAGGAAGAAAAAGTCATGCAGAAGCAGGATATTTCCTTCATTGTGTCGGCAAAACAAAAGGCAAATCAAGTATAAAGCACCTGAAATCTTCCGAAATGAAGAAGTAACTTCCTTGTAAGCGCGGTGGCTTCTTTCAGAAGTTGCGTGGTCCGCGCTGAAGTTGTGGATGTCAGGTTGTTTTCGGGAGCTGGGGAGTTCATGATCATAACTGGATAGTTGGATTTCATGTTGACTTAAGGTTGTGAGTGTGTGAGGCTTTGCCAAAAAAAACAGTGAAATATAAAACCTCATTGAACACAGGTGCACAAAGGGCTGGGTAATACTGGTTTATGTAGTAATGTTAAAGGGATGCTGTCATGGTGACCTCCCCAAGATAGTAAAAGACACCAGGGAAAACTTTCTTCAGGTTTCTTTCCACATATTTCCTGTCTTTTCCCCTCCATTCTCCCTTTCCTTAACTTCCTTCCAGCTCCATTCTTGTTGTTGCTTCTTGGGGCAGCGACGTGGAAGGAGAGGATTCAAAGCCTTAATTTTTTGCTTATTGCTCCCTTTAAAGAATGTGTTACAAGTATTCAGGCTTGGGTGCAGTGTCAAAACAGTATTTGCCAATGGCACTTGGCACTGGGAGGCTGGAGGTAGGAATGCCATGCTCTGAGTCATTCCGTTTTTCTGCCTTTCTAGAAAATAAACTATAGAAGTATTTGTTTCATTCCTGAGAGCTGAACAAACTCTTCTAATGCACAGTAAGCCACATTTTGAACCTTGCCATGCATGTGATGGTATTATCTACCAGCGAGGCAAAAACTTTAAAAATTCATGGCTTTTGATTATATCAAATACAGTAGGAGACTATGAACTGCAAGTTTCTCTCCCATCTGATGGCTGTTGCAAGGGCCCAAGAGAGTAGTATGTGAAAAATAATGCAGTTCAACACTAGTTTTAATATAATTGTGCATCTGCTAGGTTCCTTGCAGTGAAAAACATTGCATAAAAAACAGCGTGAAAGGGCAGCGTGTGGAAAGAATGCCGGTGTGCTGTGTTTTTCCAGTTACCAGCAGAAATTATGCGGTGACGTGCATCATAAATGATTTACTGAATCAGGCTCAGATCCTGCAGATCTTGGGAATCCCTTTGGAAGCTGTGCATATGCAGGTGACAAGATTTAGCTGTGCAGCGCATGGAGTTCTAATTGACTTATTAATAATTGCTTTTACTTTCCCAATATGCTTGTGTTTTGCAGATTGTGTTGCCAGCCTCAGCTACAGTCGCCTTCAGCAATACTTCCTCAGACACCATAGATACTCTTCAAGTTTGCTTCTCCTTTTACCTTGGAAAAAGCACATGTCGTGTTAGAGTTGTTCTGATGTATCCTGGCTCTGGTAGATCTATTTTCCTGTTTGTCACTACTAAAGGCAGAATATTGAGTGCTCTGTAGACAGGAGCACCTGAGTTGCTTTCTGTGCTCAGTGTTCTGAGTTGTTGCCACATGGAGTCCTCCTTTGGACCTTCAGGCAGCTGGTTTATACATTGGGGCAGGAGATTTAATTAACCTCATTACAGTTTGAGCTGGCATTCAATACAAACGTTATTAATGGTCGTAAAAGTTACCCGACCTTTTTAAAATTCCAGTCACACTGTTTGACTCGCTGACCTCCTGTGAAAGTACCTTGTGCAACCTGTGTGGTGCAGAAGGGATTGCCAGGGTCGCATCCTTGAGCGCAAAATGTAGGCTCTGTCTTAAAAGTTGTATGCTTAATTTCTCATTAGAAGAACCATTTAAAATATGAGTTTGTATTTGATCAGAAATCATTATTAATTATTTGTATCATAGCATTCCCTTGGGATCATGGGAGAGCCATCACATTTAGTTACATAAATGTGCTATATGAGCAGCCTCTTCCCAAGCAAAACCAGAAACCACAAAAAGAAAGCAGATTCCCGGTGAAATAAAGTGCCCGAGCCCAGGTGGTAGAGCAGTGTGGTGGAAATGGGAACAGCTTTTGTTTTGCTGAACCAATCCCATTCTCATTGCAGTGTGTTTCCTTTTCAGAGAAAGCTTGTGAACGGGCATCTTGATTCAGTCTCAAGAGGTGTGTATATATATATGTTTGTGTGTATACATGTACTTGTGTGTATATACTTTGCTATCAAGGCGTGTGTGTCTACATATACACATACATTCATATACACGTGTGTTTTGTGAATAATCTTCAACCAGGATATGATTCATAAAATGAGCTGCAGGTCCAGTCTACATGATGTCACTAAGTACATGGGGTTAATTGTGGTTTTGATGTGCAGTGGGCTGATGTAACAAATCCTTGTTATGCCACTGACACAAACTTGAAAATCAATTACCTATGGGTTCTCTTCTTATACCCTAGTGGGACAACTTCCTTTGTACCCCTGGCCTGCTTAGGTATTACTAATAGAAAAGAAAATAATTTTTTCATATTGTCATACATACACAAAAAATTATTTCTTCAGTCATCTTTAAATTGAATTACTTGGATCTGCAGACCATTGTACATTTTTAAACTACGCAGCAGGTGGCACTATTGGAGTGGTATGATGATGTTTGCTTCAGTCTTAAATGTTAGAGTCCCCCATTTGGCTTGTAGGTTGCTGAGGAATATGAGCAGTCAAACCATTTCCTATCACTGATACACATATTTCCTAACAGTACTATAGGTTCTGAAAATTTATTGCCATGGTTAGATTTGTGTAAAAACTTGTCTAATTGAACAAACTCCTGTCAAAAACATCGTCTACAAGTGATTTTTGTTTGATTAGCCACTGAAGTGCCATACATCCCTTAAGTCTGTTTTTCCATCACACAATGGAAGCGATTCTTCATTTCCTTGAGGCAAAAAAAAGTTGAGAATGCTTCATAATCCAAAAGCAATGGCTGTTAGAACTTGAAGTAGATGTTTACTGCCCTTGACCTTGGTTGGAAAAACTCGTTTAAAAAGATGCAACTAATTTTTATCTCATTAATTTGTGAGTAGTAAATTAGTTTTTTATGAAAAAAAAAAAAAAACGTTTGGAGGACCTTATAGGAATAATTGTTGATTTAAAGATAATTAAAAGTGCTTATAGTGGTTAACTGACTGAATGCACTTCCTGTAACACTGGATTTTACTGCACACCTGGGACCAGAGGTATATACGATTATTCATGTTCATAATTATAGACGTGTCCAACTCTGTTAATGCAGATTACAAAAATAAAATACAAATATTTGTAGATTTAACAGGCACTGAGAAGTAAAATCAAAGTTACTGTGATAATCCTCTTTCTCTAGCTTTCTATAGTTGTGTTTCTTTTAGTTTAAATGCAGACCTGAAGTGTTAGAAAGTGACTGTTCTATTGTTAGAAAATATAATTATAAAAAGAGAGGTAGAAAGAGGGTGGCTGCCAATATTTGAGTTCCAGACAGTATTAGTAGAATCAATAGTGATTGTTTACTGTTTAATGAGATTTTTTTAATAAGAGCACTTGTATTTCTGTTATTTGAAAGCACAACCTTAAAGCATGCCACGGTTAGGGATTGGTGTAAATAGTTAAAGCACGAGGCTTTCTGATACTGCGTGATTATTTTTGGAGCTCTCTCTCTCTGTCCATGCTAATGGGGTAAAGGCACCTACGATGCAAGTTTTCAGTACAATCTCAAGATGTTTCTTTTGATGTGACCTTTCACAAGCTTTCAGCTTTCCTTCAAGTCCCCCTGAAGGTTTTATGAGCTTGGGTCATGTGTAGTCCACCTTCCCTTTTCCTTGATAGTATTAACGCTTTATTTCCCCCTTTTGTCCCTTGGGGTCTTTATGTAACTAATTAAGTCATGTGAGAGCATACAGGTATATATCAATAGTCTGTGTATCAAAAATTAATCAAGAATGTTATTTTATTAGCTGGCCAGAGAAGGTTGCCTGGTTAGTACAGGCTGTAAAATGGCTTTCCAGTT
Organism: Streptopelia decaocto; assembly: GCF_964273445.1. NCBI lineage: Eukaryota > Metazoa > Chordata > Aves > Columbiformes > Columbidae > Streptopelia > Streptopelia decaocto. The sequence goes on from NC_138655.1 coordinate 157,014,688, forward strand.
TTCTATTCCTTAAATCCCTGAGGTTCACCTTTAATACTCACGTACCTGGCTTTGCACGTGTTGAGAACTTGGTGATATCCAGTTCCCTTTGCAGAACCGCATTCTGTGTTTTATTTTGGGGACGGTAAGTCCCGTCACACTGAAATCACTGGATTCATCTAAGTCAAATTGAATTGTGTTGGTCCTGAGGAGTTAAAGGAGGCAGACATTCTGTATGTGGTTTTTGTGCCTGGCACATGCAGCATTTAAAAACCTCTGTTCTGTCTTGACTCTGGTGCTGAGCATTGACCTTCCTTTGGGGTGTTACTTGCTGTGGAAAGTGAACTAAAATGCTGGAATTTGCTCTGTTAGAGGGCTGCTCAGCCTGTTGCTTGCCTGTGTTATTACTCCCTCTGTGTAAACACTCAGCATCCAAAGCTTTGGGTCAGGAGTTGTTCCTTTTGTGGTTCTGCTGTCCTTGCCCACTGAGAACTTCTGAGATTCCCTTGCAGAAGTGACACTGTGCAGAGGCAAGTCTAAGAAGAAACTGAAGTTGTTCACCAGTTAGAGATGTGAAATGAACCCTGCCATCTTCCCTTATCATTTTCCTTGCTTCCTTCTTAGTTCTCGGGTTTCGTAACTTAGCGTGACACACGAGGTGGTTGGTTTCCTCCATTTTGACCTCATGAAATTGTCCATAAGAAAAAAGTGTGAGGGAACTGGCCTTGAATAGTTTTCTTGAGGATTTTGGAAATTCATTGATGCTTCCTTGATCCTACAGATGCCATAATTCCAGTTATTGATAAGGAGAGTCCACATTTCTGGTACTGCTATCTTGGTATCTTTCCTATAACAGCTACTTCTCCAACTGTTTCATAGCCATAGAGTTATGATGGCTACAGCTCTGGATTTGTTTTCCCAACAGTCATAATATGCATATAGGAACTCTGTGAGAATTTCAAGCAGGGTCTAAACCAAATTGGATAAGCTATATAAATTTTCCACCTTGATTTTCCCACCTGTAAGCTACGTGATTTTGATTCATTCTTGAGTGCAAAATGATTTTTGATCCTTGCAGGATGGTGCTGAAAAGCACAAGGCTTGGCCCTTATTAGTTTCCACTTCAGGCATTGTTTGAGTAGGAATGAGTTTCTTTGATTGTTTTTAATCAATAAAATGTACTTATCTGTAAGTGGAGTTTGATAAGAATCAAGTACAGCATGAAAGAACTGGTTAATCTGTTGTTAATGAAAAGTTTTATCTAGATGACAACATCTTGCTTCTGAGATATTTGCCTTTGAGCATTAGGACACAAACCACTTCAGTATTCATCTTCAAGGAAATCTGCTGGACGTGTAAGTTAACTTCAATAAGCCTTGCAAATGACTATAGTTAAGATAGTCCTCCAAAAAGGATGGTTAAGTACTATTAGTATTGTGAGAATGAATATGGACTTGAAATCTGTGCAGGGGAGGAACGTATCCTAAAAATAATTTGCTATTCAGAAACATCCTTCACTTCGCTTCCATGTGGAGATCTCATGAGGAATTTGTACTGCACTTCAGAATCACTAGTAGCCTAATTGAGTCAATGAAATTACATCTGTAAAACTAGAGTATGTAAAAGCAGATACAATTCCACAGTGCCCGAGTCAGTACCCACTGAAGTCAACACATGTTCTGCTGAATTCAATAGAAGTGAAATTGGAGAATTTTATGTACATGATTAAATAAAAGCTGCAAATTGACCAGTACCTGTGGAACTGACAGTATAATTGAGATTGTGTAGTTGAGCCATCATTTAAATTCTTTTATTGTACCCATTGTTTGTGTATATGCTTTTATATGGAATCCTGTGACAATTCTTCATGAGGTCTCTGTAAAGGGCCTTAATTGGTTAACGCAGCACCACACCGGGGATTTTGGATATGAACATGTCAATAATTAAATCAACCAATAAGTATGTGGAGTAATTGCTATGCTCTTGTGGAACTCACACACAGGGTTTTGCTGGATCTTGATACCTCCTTTCATCCATGATCAGTACAATCAGTAAAATTGCAGTGGATAACGGCCACCTCGATCCATTGCTTTTAAACATCAAGTACTTGTTCTTACAGAGCGAATAATGAGACCCCTCAGCATTTGGAGGTTTGGACAAACACAACAGTTACCGCAAAATCACATGCAGCCGCAACTTCAACAGGTAAGTGCATATTTAGGGCAAGGAAAATATTTTGGTGTTGTAATGCCATCTCAATTAAAAGAACAACAGCTTTATCTCTTAATTTATGGTACTGTGGTACTTGGTTAAACATTGCTGGAGATTTAGTGATAAGAGTACCTGCAATGCTAAGTAGAAATGACCTTTAGAGCAGTGCCATTGTTCAGATATCTTTTCAGTAGGTAGGTCTAGTGCTCAAGCTGAGATTTTTTTTTTTTTAAGATTGTGTTAATGTTGTGTTACTTGGAGCTTAACATTGTAAACATCTCCCATCTAATTAGCAGCGCTGCACGTGACTGTCAGGTTACTTGGCAAATAGGTTGGCTTTGCTCTGACCCAGCTTAGTATGTTTAATGTTTCTGCGGCTAATTAAAGACCCGCAAGATTTCTTATTGGGAAAAGGGTAATTGTGCCAGTGGGCCTAACAGTGCAAGGTCTGACATGGGCTGCCGCGGCTTTATTTCATGTGTATAACTGATGTCTGTGTGCGCAGTGACTTTTACCTGGACTGTTGTTTCTGCTGTGCCCACCTGTGCTGCTGTATGAATGTGAAATACCTGTTTGGGGCTTAGAAATATTTGGCTGCTCTGCTACTTCAAGTAACTAGTTAGATGCCCAAGATCTGCTGCTGGAAGCAAAAAGATTGGGAGATACGTAGTTGCCCATGGACTTCTGTTGTTTCCTCTGAAAGAAGGTGTATTTTCATATCCCATTAATTATGTAGCCAGTGTAAATCAGGATAGCTGGACTGCTGTCAATATACTCATCCTAAATTATATCAAAGTTCTGGTCTATTTGTTCTCTAGCTTATTGGCAGGTCTAAGATGATGTGATGATAATGAAGCACAGTAGTTAGGCTGTCACTGGTTTTGAAGGAGTTCACCTGTGTAAAGCCGAAGAATGCAGTTAAATCTAAATTTATATCATGGTGCAACTTAGAGGCAGATTTTGGTACTCAAAGTGAAAATAAAAAGTGAAAAACCTCAGTATGTAGGAATATGGAATACAATAAAATAAGGTATGATTTGCAATGAATTGAAACGAATTTGCAGTTGAAGTTAACTTGACAGTGGAGCAAGAAATAAAGCACATTAATTGTCATACTAGTTATAACTTATCAAAACAGCCACGGGCCTAGGAGAGCATGGAAGTATTGCTTCTCCATCAGGCCAGAAACTAGTTAATAGGAAAAGGGGAACAAACTTGCTTTTCCTTTTACCCTGCTCCATGTGTCCTGAGTGATTAATCTGTGCTCTGCCTCAAGCTGTTAATCTGCAGTGGTGACATTTCAATTATAAACGGCATTTTGTCCATCCCCTCTGGAAATTCTGGATTTGTCAGTGCTAAAGCATCACTAGCACATGACTGCGGCTTCACTGATCACGGCACAGCTAAACCTTGTTTGCTTTCAAGAAGCAGTTTTGGAGGTTATGGTAATATCTGCCAACATAAACTTTAATGCAAAAAGAACATCAGCAATGCACATTTTCCATACAAAACTCAATTTGAGAGAACGCTGTCTTGATGGAAGGATGGGCAACAGAGTGACTGGGTAAGGCAATGATACTCCAAACTTCCCTGTTTTCTCTAGAAAAACATTAAGAGTGAAAGTAGCAACATTAATATTCCTGTAGTGGATTCTTTACCCTATTGTCTTGCGCCCCTTCTTTCTAATTTAAAGAGATCTGATAACACCAGGGTGGTCATTCCAGCCCCAATTTTGCTGTGCTATTTAAAGCAAAGTATTTCTTGCTATTCAGGATTAGTCTTCCAATCTGATTACTAAAGAATATAATTGATTCTTGCATCCTGATAAGATTGCTTTATTTATTTATAAACTGTTGTTTCCTTTCTGCTAGCCAATGCCTCCTTTGGAAAAAGAAAATTAAACCCCACTAATGTCTCTTTTTCCGAAGCCGTTTATCATTCTTATTGCTTTCTTCAGAACTGATTTCAGTTTCTTTTTGCGAGTAGTTATATGTTGAAAATTGCAACATTTCAGGTCTCAGCCTCTTGTTTACAGGGAATGTGCAGCAAGCGAAGGGGCAGAACAAGCCTCTGCTCCCTGGCTCACCAGCCACATTCCCTGTTAATGGAAAAACAGCCTCTGCCTGTTGTTTGGATCTTGGTTGACTGGTAGGAGCTACACTGAGGAAACAGCTTTTGGTATCTTTATTTCCTTTCACAGCCGTTTCTTGGGTTGAGAACTTTGTCCATCCTGCATGAGCTCCTCAGGCATGGGGAAACTCCACCAGTACCTGGTGGCCACCTGATTTAAAGAAAACAAACTACAAACTTGGTGACAATTCTACATACCTTTATTTTTGAATGATCTTGCTTCACTGGGATGTTTCTGATTGCAAACTAATCAGATAAATTTGCAGGATTAGACTTTAAAATGCAGGCCAGCATCACTGCGCCTTTGAAGGCATTCTCACATTGTAAATAATTTTCAGATAACTTTAAATTAAACCTTGTCTTCTTTAAAGTTTTTTGTGATCACATTTCTAATGTAGCTGCTCTCAATACAGAATATTCAAAGGTGGTATGATAAGAGTAAGATTGGTTTAAAAGTCAGTATATTAGAATGTTTGCATTGTAGGTTGAGAGTTTTTAGGGTTAATGTTTTAAAGGTTTTTCTTTGCTTCAATAACTCGAATTCTTAAAAGTGTTAACCTACAGGAGTTAAGGCTTTGAAAAATCACTGGGAATACTTAAAATGTATTTAAAATATTCAGTATATGCCAAAATCTAGTACCATTTTATAGTCTAAAGGGTGTTTCAAATTAAGTATTTGTACTGTTAAAACAGCTTAAGATCCTGGGTATGAAAAACCTATTTGACTTCATTAAGGCTGTGCCTTGATTGCAGAGAGAAAGCGTATTTTAGATGAGCCTTTGTTTGCCTGAGCAATTCCACTTTGCTCGTCACATGCTATGGCAGGTAACTCAAAACCCTGAAACATCCCCAAACCTTCTCAAACAAACAAAAAACCCCCAACAACGGCAAACCACAAACCAAAACTACAGCCAGCGTAATGGTCCTGCTTTTTTTTTTTTTTTAATTATGATTTTTTTTAATAGAATTCCGTGGAATTGTTTGTGCAAAGCCAGGGAGCACTAGTGCCATTTAAATTTGAGAAGAAATTTCTTCACAGTGGGGGTGCCAGAGCCTGGACCAGGCTGCCCAGGGAGGTTGTGGAGTCCCCTATTCTGGAGACATTCAAACCCGCCTGGACACCTTCCTGTGTGATCTGCTCTGGTGAACCTGCTTTAGCAGGTGGGTTGGACTGGATGATCTCCAGAGGTCCCTTCCAACCCCAACCACTCTGTGATTAGGTGAATACCACAACAGGACTGATGCACATTAATAGTATATTACAATTTTGTGAATTTCTTTGGACTGTGGTTTGAAGTTGCTCTTTTTGTTTTCTTCACTGGTGGTCACTGTACAGCTGCTGCACAGAACAGGGAACTGTTTGAGAGAGTCCAGCGCAGGGCAACAAAGATGCTGAAGAGAGTGGAGCATCTCCTGTGTGAGGAAAGGCTGAGGGAGCTGGGGCTCTGGAGCTGGAGGAGACTGAGGGGTGACCTCATTAATGTTTATAGATATGTAAAGGGTGAGTGTCAGGAGGATGGAGCCAGGCTTTTCTCAGTGACAACCAGTGATAGGACAAGGGGTAATGGGCTCAAACTGGGACACAGGAGGTTCCACTTAAATATGAGAAGAAACTTCTCAGTGAGGGTGGCAGAGCCTGGCCCAGGCTGCCCAGGGAGGTTGTGGAGTCTCCTTCTGTGCAGACATTCCAACCCGCCTGGACACCTTCCTGTGTAACCTCATCTGGGTGTTCCTGCTCTGGGGGGATTGGACTGTGTGAGCTTTTCAGGTCCCTTACAGTCCCTAATAGTCTGTGATTCTGTGTTTCCTCACCATCCCTTAGCACACAACTGATGTTCACCGTCAGATCTCCTCCCGGAGCCTCTCCCTGCCCACAAGCCCCTCCGGGATGGCGGCTCGGTCTCTTCTGCACCGAACACTCATTAACTCCGCCGCTCTCGCTCTCTGCCCGGGGAGGCCGGGCCTGCAAACCACCGCCACCCCTTCCGCGGGGCGAAGGGCCGGCCGGGCCCCGCCGCGCCATGGCCGCTCCCCGCTACCTGGGCTGGGATTTCAGCACGCAGCAGGTACCGCGGCCGCCTCCCCCCGCCCCTCCGCTCCCCTCCCTCAGCCGACGGCGGCTGCGCTCGGCCTGGCGCCTTCCCGGGGCTGGGACTACCCGTGCCAGGGCTCCGCAGCGCGGAGGGTGCGGGCGGGTACACCCCGCCGGGCCTCGGGAGCTGCGAGGGGACAAGGGCCGGGCCGCCCTGGTGCCCGCGGAGCTGCCGCCGCGCTGCCCGCGGAACGGGAGCCGAACGGGCCTTCCTGCTCCGTACAGCGGCTGCCGCGCCTCTTCTCCGCCCAGCGGCGGGTTAGTTTGCGGGGTTTCCTCAGGCACAGCTGGGCGCTGAGGGCTCACACCCCTGCAGCCTGCTAAGCAGCTCCTGGTGCTTCATGTGTTGTAAGGGCCGCCCGTGTCCTGGTGCACCCAGCACAGCACGGCCGGCAGGGCAGGGAGGGGATTGTCCCGCTCTGCTCTGCACCTGGAGCATTCACTGCGTGCAGGGCTGGGGACACCGGGTAAAAAAAGAGATAAAGCTACTGGAGAGTATCCAGAAGAAGGTACGAAGTTGGTGAAGGGTTTGGAGGGGAAAGCTGTATGAGGAGCAGCTAAAGTCACTTGGTTTGTTCAGCCTGGAGAAGAGGAGACTGAGGGGAGAGCTCATGGCGGCTCCAGCTCCTCACAAGGGGAGCAGGAGGGGCAGGACTGAGCTCTTCTCTTTAGTGACCAACAACAGAACCCGAGGGAAGGGCAGGAAGATGTGCCAGGGGGGGTTTAGGTTGGACATCAGGAAAAGGTTCTTCCCCCAGAGGGTGCTGGACACTGGAACAGGCTCCCCAGGGAGGTGTCACGGCCCCAAGCCTGACAGCGTTCAAGAAGAGACTGGACAGCACCCTCAGACACACGGTGTGAACTGTGGGGTGTCCTGTGCAGGGACAGCAGTTGGACTCCATGATCCTTTCCAGCTCAGGACATTCGATGATTCTAAGGCTTCTGTGGGCCACAGTGCCTGGCTGTTCACATGCCTCCTTCCCTTTGCCTGCAAAAGCACATCCTTCATTCCTTTGTTCATCTCTTGTGTGGAGCTGTGGGCTGCATGTGCCCATATGTCCTGCTTCCCCATCCTTCCAGGGGTGCATTATATTGTGGAAAGGGCTGCTGTGGCATGGATACAGCTCCGTCTGCACCATCAGGCAGGCTGGGAGCTGGGATTTGCACCTGAATCCAGCTTGTTTAATGTCCTCGTGTGAACCAAGGGTTGTGAAACTGGGCGCTCAGGTTGAAATCTTGATTTGTTGGCACAGCTGGGTATTATTACACTGCAAACAGAAACTTTGCCCAAGTTGTGTGTAGGCCTGAATATGTTTAGAATAGGTGTATGAGAATAAATCGCTTCAGTATGGTTGTGCTGGAGCAGGAAAAGACACATCCAGGTTAGGTTGATGAAGTGTTTTTTTTAAGGGGGCTTGCTGCAAGCAGAGAGCCTATTAAGCTGCAGTGGGTCAGAGCCATTTTTAAGCGAGTGCAGGGCATCAGATCAGTAATAAGTTGTTCCAGTGCATAAATAATGGCCGTGCGTTAGTCTGGCTAAAACGGAGTTGGCCTTGTTTTTTGAATACAACTCTTTGAGATGACTTGGTCTTTGCAGTTTTTTTTGTCTGTTCCTTTAGCAGCAGTTTGCTGTTGAAATGTGTGCAAAATGTGCACAACCTTCTCAAGCTTCTTCTACGCTTTTAATGTTTTTCTTCTGTACTAAGTCGACTTGAGTGAAGATAGAGGAGTAAAGTTTGTGATACTCTTCTAGTATGGCCTTACAATAAAGCTCAGCTTTATCGAGTTACCTGTTTGCGGTGTTGCTTTCTGTATGTTGCAGAAGCTCAGAATACACTTGTGTAATGCGCTCTGAGCTTTGCCAGACTGGTGGTTTGATTTACCATTTGGGGAACAGGGAAGATTCTCAAGGTATCCTAAGGGCCTGCTAGGTTCCTTGGTAAGATAGAGGGGGGAAAAAAAAAGTAGAGGTTTAAACCTCCCCCCCCAGCATATGGCATCTTTAAGGTAGTGTATTCTTTGGAGAAACTGGAAAAATTGGTTACCATGATGCAATCTACAAACCTGGTAAATTGCTGTTCTTTAGCATATGCCTGCATCTGGATCTTGTGTGATTAAGAAGAGAAAAAAAAAAAAAAAATGAGGGGAGAAATGCAAACAAACAAATAGACATGTTGCTGAATGGGTGGCATGCTTGAAATTAACGTAATAACTTGTTTAAAGTAAAATTTTGCCTATACTTTCAGCAAGTTGTATGGATTGGGGTGATCTTCCTTCCCATTTTGTCTATGAGAATTAAATCATTCTAAGTGAGTTATCAGCATTATTTAATTATTGTTAGTTTTATTAACATCCTGTTTTGTATCTTCTAGCTGAAAGTCATTGCTATCGATGAACAGCTGAGAGTCATTTATGAGGATAATGTTCATTTTGATAAAGACCTTCCGGAATTTAAGTAAGACTTTTTGTGTTTTACTTGGATAATATCATTTGAAACTTTGGTGATTGGGGCAGGGTGGCTGTTGCCGTTTTTGGTCTCATTGATATGTGTGGAGACAGGGAAAAGTTCATGCCATGTTCATGTTTTGTACTTGGCAAGGGTAGTTGGTGCTCTTGCCTTCCTTGGTATGTATATATGGCAAGAACTCCCAAGAGGAAATAATAAAACAAAAAATCTATCCCAAAATATTATGTATAAATGAGCTTTTATTTTTCCTTTCGGACTTTAGACTTGTGGACATAACTGTTTCCTTTGGGGCCACAGAAGTGGGTGCCACCTTTGTGTCAGGGTGGGCTGCTGTGAGAACAGCAAGCAAATTGCATAAGGGGAATTTATATAAAAGGCATTTGGAGACAAATTCAGTGGTTCCAAATATCACAATAGGATGTAGGATGATGGTATTTGTTCACTTCAGTTAATCAACTAGAATTTAAAAATGTCATCCCCTGTAGTCACAAGTTTCAGTGAAGTACACTCATTTACTTAATGATTTAACAGCAAAAATTGAATTTCATTTTCTAGATTCAAGCCACTAATGGTGACAGTTAAGAAGTTTAGAAATAACTATGTATTACATGGAACCAATGATCATTGGAGTCTATTAGAGCCTGTCCTTCAGAATTAGAGCCTGTCCTTGCACATTATTTACGTTGCAATTGGGTCAAACATCTCTTAACGTTACTTCCTAGGAGCTGGCTTCTGCTTTTTCAGCTTTCAAAAACTGATGGTATCCTTGCTCTTAATGTAAAAGCATTGCAAACTCACTTTGGTTACTAATAAACTTGAAGAACTTTGCTTGATGGGGAAAAAAATGATTAATTTACCAAGAGAAAATACCCTTTTTTGTAGGACTCAAGGTGGAGTCTATATTCACAGTGACAGACTGACAGTCACTTCTCCTGTGCTCATGTGGGTTAAGGTATGAACAAACTTTATATATTAAAGTTCAAGTTCTTCCTTGCTGTTATTGAAATGGAAATGTGTTCCAAGCAATAGTGAAACTCATCACTGAAATCAACAAAGTCCTTTTGTTTGTGTTCTGTTTCCTTTAAGTGTTACTTTGTGTCTTTGGTATGCAAATATTTATGTTATCAACACTTCCAGAGGTTTTTCATTTGTTTCTTCACTCTTTACTATCATAGCATTGTATGTGTAGTTAATCCCTTCCCGACTTTCCCTCATTTGAAAAAGGCTGTTCTTTTTTTCCTCATGTTCTTGTTTCAGATGTCAAACGAGCAGCTGTCACTTTGCCTGGCTTAAATCTGTTTTTTTGTAGCATCCACGTTACTTGTGCTATAAGCTTTGCTAACCAATTGATGTCTCAGGTGCTAAGTGGTTAAAGAGCATTTTATTCAGTGCTTTCCAGTCACTTTGGTGTTTGTTTTGACATACAACATTCTTTTCTGTTCTTTTAAATAGAAGGCCTTCCTTGCTGCTGTGCAGGTTCTGCAACACTTGCTTTCACATGGTACTATGTAAATTTGTCTTACAAGTGTGATTTGAATAGTTAAGATATTTGAAAATTCAGAGAACCCCCAGCTGGTGATCCACAGCAGCTGACGGAAGTTGGGTAAATTTGGTTGAACACCAACAGAAGTAATTATTAAATTAATATATAATAATATTAAATTATATAATGCTTCTTGGGAAATTTTGAAGTCCGTGTGTCAAGATAGTCTGGGAAATGCTCATGTGAATGAGACTATGTAAAGATGAAAGATTAAGTTTTGGTTTCAAACTTCAGTAAAATGTGGCATGAACAAAATTAACCTGATTGCTTAAAGAGCTAAAATTCACTTGAATTAACCTTATATTAAAAAGACCAAGAGTTTTCAGCTGGCACTGGGGTCAGTGGTATTGAGGATACCTAAAATCTTAGATCTCAAGATTTCATACATTTCCAAAAGTAAGAACAGAAAGATATAATCCTGCTTTGTTCCTGGCACTCTTGAAAGTGGCTTTTTAATGAATTGTGATTCTTTAACCCTTTACTTAGGTTTCAAATAATGAATCTTTGTGATTCAGCTTATTTAAAGACTCTTTTTCCATTTGATTCAACTTTTCTTTTATGGCCTCTTACTTAGTAAATTAATTTATGCAGCTTCTTGAGAAGTCCATAGTCATTAGCTAATTTTTCATTATCTGCCAATGAACTCTTATCAGTGATGACATGAATTTACTGTTTAATTCCAGAGATTGTGTGTATGCATAATTTGATAGCTCGTTAAAGTCATTCTTGATTCTGTTTGTTCTCCTAGGCTCTGGATATGATTTTGCAAAAGATGAAGTCTTCGGGCTTTAACTTCTCTCAAGTCAGAGCTTTGTCTGGTGCTGGCCAGGTTAGTTTGTTAGTTAGTTCTTCAATAGAGTATAAGGTATAGTGATAAATTTCATTTAAATAATTGTATTGGAGAAAACCATAATGATAGCAAGTAAGATCAAAGCTTCTATATACTTGTCCATTAGAAGATGCATTGCTCAGAGGAACTTAAAACCTGAAGCACCCAGAGCAGTTGCTAGAACGTAGTGGGAGTGGAGGGTGAGGTTTACAGTGCAGTTGTTTAGACCAGTATAGTGCGTAACTAGTTGGTTCCCGTTGTTTGAATTCTCTGGTCATACAGATTCTGAAATGACTGTGGTCATTTGGAATTTCAGCATATCCAGGTGCTTGTGGAAATGGAGTAGAAAAAGCAGGGAGGAGCACGGTTTGCTAAAGGCAAAGTAACATCCTGTTGAGCACAGTTTTTGTTGCCTGGAGTAGACATCTGCCTAAGAACAACAAAAAACAAATTATGATAGTCTTTGATGCTGAAATGGCAAAGGTGCTGCCATGATTTAGCCTGTAGTGCACAACAGTGCCTTTTTACTGAGATTTATACAACCCATGCTAACGTTTAATCAGTTAGTCAGTCTCCTTGTACTCTAGTAATGATGTTCAGGGTGAGGACAGCACGAAAGCGATAGCTAATTCCAACACATCAGGTTTAGGTTCCCAGAATGGTTCACAGACTGGTTGGAGTTGGAAGGGACCTCTGGAGATCATCCAGTCCAACCCACCTGCTAAAGCAGGTTCACCAGAGCAGATCACACAGGAAGGTGTCCAGGTGGGTTTGAATGTCTCCAGAGAAGGAGACTCCACAGCCTCTCTGGGCAGCCTGGTCCAGGCTCTGGCACCTCAAAGCAAAGAAGTTTTTCCTTATTTTTCTTGATATATCTGGGACTAATTAATCAAAACGTTTGCTGTGATCTCTATGTTTCATTGACTTCAGTTGAAAGTCTGTGCAAAATGTCTGAAAAATCACAGCCAGTGTCAAGGCTCTGTTATGAATTCTTCGGTGGAACACAAGTTAGGGACTGCCAAGTAACCCCAGCTTGCTCAAGTGAAAGAAGTACATTTTCAGACTGCATGTATTCCCTTTATTTTACCTGTCCTCCAACAAGATGGGTGTATCAACTTGGTGCGATACTCAGATTCTTTTAGGTAGAACAGATTTCATTTGTTGCCCCCTTCCAACCCATATTGTCTCTCCCCTTTTTCTGTTTGAAGACCCATGTCTTTATGCTGCAGATCACTACGGAGGTGCATTAGTGTGCCAGAATTAGTCCCAAAGAAGGGATAAACTTCTTCTCGATTGTCTGCAGAAAGGGCAGAGAGATGTAAAATACAGTCTGGATGACACTGTGGTCAAGAACTCTGTGCCCAGGGGATTCTGTGTGCACTTGGTGTCATCAGAACTATGTGTGGGTCACTGGATGGTGTTTTGCAGTTTGCCCAGGGGCTCGTGCGGGTGCAGAACTGGAGGTGCCTGGCTTGAGGAAGCCACCTGAGAGATGGAGCTTAAATAACTTTGTCAGGATTACAGTTTGTTAGTGATGACTGGAGCAGGCATGGAGCTGAAGAATCTGGGGGCTGTACTGAAATAGCACAGAATAGTCTTGGCTGTGAAGACCTGGCTACAGCTCAGAGAGCCCTCAAAGACGTATCTGATGCCATTAGCAGTAGAATAATAGTTCCCACTAGAAGATGCAGTAGTTCAGCATCATCGTCTCTTGACTCCTACATTTTCCGGTTTAGTATATGCTTTGCTTAATCTTTAAAGAGCCTTTTAATAGGGCACTTGATTTGAAAAGGTGCATTTTTTTTGGTCCTAGTTTGGAGAGAGTTCTGTGTCTAACCTTAGAGTTAGAAATTCAGATCAGGATGTGAACTTCATGGCTTGGGAGGGGATCTCCAACTTTCTGTGCTTTCTACAGCAACATGGGAGTGTGTACTGGAAAAAAGGAAGCATCCAAATTTTGAAGAATGCATCATCCGAACTGCCTTTACATCAGTCACTAAAGGTAACGTGCATAAAAGAGCTCTGAAGGGAGAGCAACACTGTCCTTTTTCTGATCCTTACGCATGGCTTTTCTCCTTGCAAGCCTTTCCTCTTGTTTGGCCCAGTTTCACACCCCTGTAGCATAAAGTGAAATGTATTGGTTATTCCTTCAGCTCCAGGGCTTTTGACATTTCCTTTTCTCCTGAGTAACAGTATTTGCTGCTTTAAAAGCTTACAGGTACCAGTGGGGGTCCCAGAATCTTTCCGTGTCAGAGTAACAGCCTGTTTTACTTTTACAAAATGTAACCACCTGTAAATATTTTACTTTTAAAAATATATTTCTATTTTAAAAGATTGTGGTGGAAAATAGTATTGCACCTGACTTTCCTTGCAGTGCTTGTGATTTAATTAGAAAATATTTTTTTTTAAAAAAAGACCAGTTTACACTAATCTCTGCTGTGTGAACATAAACTCCTAACAAGGACATTGTTGAACCTCAGCATTTTTTGTGTGTGTGGTTGGTAATTTTCTGAACACTGACTTTTATTGAAAAATAAAAGTAGGGAGGAATCAGTTTTCCTCTTGAAGACCTTTACCTTCCTTACTTCACGATCAGAAAGGGCAGTTGTATGTTTAAAGCAAGACATTTGTGTAACTGATCTGTTAAATGATTAGTTTTGGAAATATCTGTGCAAAACTCATGGAAATGGAATTAAAATACTCTCTGCTGATGTACTAAGCCTCAGTTGTGTTTCCAAGTGGTTATGGCAGTCATTGAAGAGAAATCTGTTAGAGCTGTGGAAATATAATGGGATTTTTTTTTAAGAGAGGAGTTCTGAAAAGTGGGGCTGAACTTGTGTAAAAGTGCCTGGGGCTTTGGCTACCAAAGGAGGGGACTTGAGACATCATGCTGCACGGTATGTGAAATACACATTGTGCTGCAGTTTATATCAAGTAAGAGCAGAAAAAGCCTGTTGAGTCCCTCTGATGTGAAGTTTGGGTTGTGCTTTTCACCACTGACCAACATGCTGCCCAGTATCTGCTTTCCTGTAATTATTGAGAGACTAGAAGACATGTCAGAGACCTGAACTGTGAGCTGATAACGTAGGGCTGCTGTGTTGCTATGACTCCAGCAGGGACTTTGTAGAGGTCAGACTTACTAATGACAGATATTGTTCATTGCAGGCTTGTTTTTCTGTCAGTAACAGCCCCATCTGGATGGATTCTAGCACCGCTTCCCAGTGCAACACCCTGGAGAAAGCTGTGGGGGGAGCACACCGCCTGGCCAGCATCACTGGTTCTCGAGCCTATGAGGTGAGGAGCAGGTGGAAATAAAGTCCTCAGTGGTCTCCTGAGAGAAGCAATTATGCCTTTGCGGTGGTACCACAGCAGAAAACTATCAGCCATTTACTATGAAAGAGAGAGTTTTTGAAGAAACTTCAATGAAACTTTGCTTTTGCAGTAGTTTCACAAAGAAAGATGTGGAAAGTTTAAAGTGAAATTAGACAAACACTGAAAATGTTGTTGCAGGAAGCAGCTGGGCTGAGCTGTTGCATTTGGCCAGTGTTCTGAAGTAGAGTTTTTGGTGGCCTTGCTTGTGGTGTCAGGGCCTGGTTCTACCCTGGGAGCTCCTGTGCAGCCCCATTTCCAGTGGGATGACAATCCAGTTTGTGCTACAGGTTTACCTGAGGTCATCATATAATCAGAGAACAGTTTGGGTTGGAAGGGACCTTCAAAGCTCATCTAGTCCAAACCTCTGCCATGAGCAGGGACATCTTCACCAGCTCAGGTTGCTCAGAGCCCTGTCCAGCCTGGCCTGGGAAGTCTCCAGGGATGGTTCATCCACCACCTCTCTGGGCAACCTGGGACAGCGTTTCACCACCCTCAGTGTCAAAAATTCCTTCCTCATGTCCAACCTGAATCTCCGTCTTTGAGTTATGACCCACGTGTTTGTGGATCACTGCTCTAGGTTACTTCTGCAATTAAAAGATTGGCCTTTTAATGTTCTCTGAAGGCTAACAAGCAGCTGCTGGCCTAAGAGAAGAGGGTTTTAGGAGTTTGGATGCTATTAGAGATTATTCTGTCACTCATCTCTTCTTCCTGGAACTTATCTCTCATGTAACTGTAAAGAGCTGTGCAGTGGGAGCGGGGCTGCCTTCCAGGCACCTCAGCACCTGGCTGCTCTTGCTGTTTGTTCAACAGAATAAGGCTCTAACATCCCAAATTGCTGATTCTGTTTTTGAATCATCATGCAAGGTTTGTAGCCAGTGTTAAAATCAGACTTTGTGTACCACTAACAGTTTATTTTTAACTTGCTAAAGGTTAAGCTTTCAGTGGTAAAAGTTTTCATTTATTTATATAATACATGGATGAAAAATAATTATTCTTACAACTGCTTTTTTTGAATATGAAACTTCCTGCTTTACTCCCAATTCATCTGCCTCACAGAGGTCCATAGGTTGGGTAGCCTAAATCCTTTCAAGGATTTGAAAACGGCATTTGAATTGCGCTGGTTCCTGTGAACAGAGTGAGTGTGATTCATGCCATTGAACTGTCATTTCTGAAAGGTAAATTATGGATAGTAATGCTTTTTCACATGCTTTTTTTTTCCAAAAGGTGAGCAAAATTCTCATAATGAGACTACACGTTATAGCCTGTTCAGTACAGATTGCCTGCTGTGCACTGACTTTCATCATGCATCAGGCAAATTAAATATCCAAAGTGCAATGTACTGAACTCATTACACAGAGTTAATGATTATTGACTCCATTTAAGGTTTGTGTTTCTAAGCATTTGCATTTCTTTCTCAGCGTTTTACAGGAAACCAGATAGCAAAGATTTACGGCCAGAATCCTGAGGTCTACCTGCAAACTGAGGTTGGCTCAACTTCAATACACTTATTGGAAAACGCAGTTGAAAAATCTTTTGAAATTAATTTTGTGGGGATGTGAGACTTTCTTTGCTAAAGAGTATTTTGATTCTTTGTTTGATTTTAATATTAAAATTGAGAATTTATTTTTATTTTGTTAAATTATTAGTCATTGGGCAGATAAAAATCGAGCATCTGTTCAGTTCTGTCTTGAATGTTACACTTAACACGATGGGCTCCACTGGATCTCACCTTTGTGGAAAAAGCTTTTAAAAAGAGACTTTAATTTGGGTGGTAATAAATTGTATGT
This sequence comes from Streptopelia decaocto, assembly GCF_964273445.1. Classification (NCBI taxonomy): domain Eukaryota; kingdom Metazoa; phylum Chordata; class Aves; order Columbiformes; family Columbidae; genus Streptopelia; species Streptopelia decaocto. The sequence goes on from NC_138655.1 coordinate 157,031,098, forward strand.
ACAGCAGTTCTAATGCAAGCGTGTAGTTAAGCACACAGTTGAAATTCTCACACTTAAAACTGGTCATTTGCATGTGGAAATGTGGTTGCCCTGCCATACCAAGCTGGCATTCTTGCAGATATGCATAGGAAAAAACTGCAATCGATTCTATACTTTTTTCATAGTTTTTCCCTTGAGGAGCTACTTCGATTCTATTATTGCAAATGAATTACATTGTGTAGCTGGTTTCCTTGAGGTTTTTAATTTGCAGAAATCAGCTTGCGGTTCTATTATTGTTTCAGTGTGTTGAGTCTGCATCTGGCTGTGACTGAAATGCCATGGTTTGAAGCAAGGTGAAAACTCAGTGGAAATATGATCTAAATGAGGAAAGGGCTCCTGTCCTGTGATTAGAATCTGCCAGACATCCAGACCAGTGAAGTCAGGCTGCTGGTGTTTTTGTATTACTGCAATTCTTTTTAGCATTGATCGTAATTTTTTGGTGGTTTTTAAAATCTGACTTCTTGGGGAAATGAGTTGTGAAGTTGTATTTTGTGGGACAATGCTGCTTTTTTTCCCATTTCTTCTTTCTAAGTTCTACAGCCTTTATGATAGTAAGTGATGGGGTGAAACAGAACACAAATACAGTCTGATCATAAGCTTAAGACTAAATTTGGAGAAAAATGGATTAGTGGATGGGAAGTGGGTCTGTGAAATGGAGAATGTCAGACCAAGCTCAGGCTTTGAGGGCTGGTTGCACTGATGGCACCTTTTACCAATAAAGAATCATAGAATCATTTTGTTTGGAAGAGACCATTAAGGTCATCAAGTCCAACCATAACCTAAGTCTATCACTAAACCATGTCCCCAAGAAGCTCATCTATGCATCTTTTAAACCGCTCTGGGGATGGTGACTCCACCACTGCCCTGGGCAGCCCGTTCCAGTGTTTCACAATATACAAGAAGTTGTGTTCAAGCACCCATCTACAAGAAGGGTGATCCTAGGAACTACAGACCTGTCAGTCTAACCTCAGTGCTGGGCAAGGTCACGTAGCAGTTGATCTGGAGTAGCATCACATGGTACCTACAAGAGAACCATATGATCAGACCCAGTCACCATGGTTTTAATAAAGGCAGGACCTATTTGACCAGCCTGATCTCCTTCTATGACAAGGTGACTCACCTAGTAGATGAGGGAAAGGCTGTGGATGTTGTGTACTTAAACTTCAGTAAGGCCTTTGACACCATATCCCACAGCATTCTCCTGGAGCAGCTGCAGCTCATGGCTGGATAGGCTATCTGTGATGGATAAAGAACTGGCTGGAGGGCCAGGCCCAAAGAGTTGTGGTGAACAGAGCCAAATTCAGTTGGTGGCCAGTCACCAGTGGTGTCCCCAGGGCTCAGTATTTGGTCCAGTTCTGTTTAATCTCTTAATTAGTGATCTGGATGAGGGGATCAAGTGCATCCTCAGTAAGTTTGCAGGTGACACCAAATTGGGTGGGAGTGTTGATCTGCTGGAGGGCAGGAAAGCTCTACAGAGGGATCTGGACCAGCTGGGTTGTTGGGCTGAGGCCAGTTGTATGAGGTTCAGCAAGGCCAAGTGCCAGGTCCTGTGCTTGGATCACAACAACCCCAGGCGGTGCTACAGGCTTGGGGAAGAGCATCTGGAAAGTGCGTGGGGAAAGGGATCTGGGGACGCTGACTGACAGTGACTGAATATGAGCTGGCATGTGCCCAGGTGGTCAAGAAGGCCAGCAGCATCCTGGCTTCTATCAGGAATAGTGTGGCCAGCAGGACTAGAGAAATTATTGTGCCACTGTACTCAGCACTGGTGAGGCCCCACCTTGAATCATGGGTTCAGTTTTGGGCCCCTCATCATAAGAAGGACATTGAGGTACTGGAGAGAGTGCACAGGAAGTGACGAAGCTGGTGAGGGGCTGGAGCACAAGTGTGATGAGAAGCAGTTGAGGGACCTGGGGTGTTCAGCCTGGAGAACAGGAGCTGAGGGGAGACTTTCTCACTCTTTACAACTGCCTGAAAGGAGGTTGGATCATGGAGGGGTTTGGTCTCTTTTCCCAAGTAACAAGCACTAGAATGAGAAGAATTGGCCTCAGGTTTTGCCAAGCGAAGTTTAGATTGGATATTAGGAAACAATTTTTCATGGAAAGGGTTGTCAGGTGTTGAAACAGGCTGCCCAGGGCAGTGGTGGAGTCACCATCCCTGGAGGGGTTTAAAAGATGTGGAGATGAAGTTCCTAGGAACATGGTTTAGTGCTAGAGTCTGGTTATCGTTGGACTTGATGATCTCGAGGGTCTCTTCCAACGAAAATGATTCTAATCTATTCTATGATTCTAATGACAGAATACCTCTGTGCCCGACTTGATTTTGGGGTCTCTCAAGAAGCTCTTAGCAGCCTGGCAATCTCAATGTTGTGTGGAAGGTGGATGTTTTTCCTTCTCTAAGTCAGCTTGCTAAACTGGCTGATTCACAGTGTAACTTCATCCTTTTCCTTCCATTTCAGGCAACTGGTGCCCACTGGGGCACTGCAGAAGGTAGGCCTTCATTATCTAAGCACAATGTGATATATTCTTGGGGAGAGACACATGAAGTGCAGGTGCATCATTAAGTTTCCTGGCCATTGTAACCACCTCTTAGAGCTCTGGCTATAGCTCATCTTTGAATGCTGCGTGAAGCAGTGGTTTTGTGATCATTAATAAAAAACCTCTCGCTGCTGGCTTACTCTACAGTAGAGGTTTGATTTCAATTAGTTATTAGGTGACCATCATATTTCTTTCTGGATTAGTCAGAGCACACAGTGAGGAATTTGTCAGCTTTTACGCCAGCTTCTTGGGAACAGATAATACTTGATCCTGCGGAAATCCTGGTGGTAGCTGGTTAACTTGCTAGTTTTTCTAACAGATCTGTACTGGAGGTGAGTTTTTAGTGAGATCAGTGCTTTGTGTCGTGTGGCGGGGACATTTTTGGGGCAGTACTAGAAGCCCTACAGCTGGGTTTAATGCATTGTTGGAACACACCCTGAGGCAGAGCTGCAGGTAGCAGTTCAGTGCAAAGCTGATTGTTACCAGCTCCTGGGAATGTTATAACTCCTGGGAGGTCTGGGATCTCAGCTGGGAGGTAGAAGTTCATGTAAAGGTGCTGGCAGAGCCTTGCCAGAGCTGCTAAAAACCCAGTGCATTTCCCCTTCCGTCAACATAAAGACTTCTTTTTGTTTAATTTTAGTGTTTTTCCTTGAAATGCAATTCTGTGATACACCAATGTTGTGAATTAATTCATGATAAGAGAGTATGCTAATATACTAGGTGTATTTTGCATGTTTCAGAATGCAAAGCTATTAACAGTTTTTATCATGAGGTTACTTTTAGATTGATATCTGCTGTATTATTTAGGCAGCAAAATAGAACCGAATAATGCTAGTAGCTGTATTTCTGTGTGCTTTCTGTGCCTAACATGAAGCATCTATTAACATTTGGTGCTTCCAATTACTTAATTATTTACTTTCTCTGAAGTGAATACTTGATGGGACTCACTATGTCACACTTTTTCTTTCAGAGAATCTCCTTGGTTAGTAGTTTTGCAGCTTCCCTTTTCCTAGGAGCTTATGCACCCATCGATTACAGTGATGGTAAGTGTGTGGGCTTTTTTCATAGTAACAATTCAACAAGGCCATTCTCCTTTTCTTTCTCACCTTGCATAAAAGGAGGGCAAGGTCTCTGCTATTTATTTTCAGCCTTTAACAAGTATATTAGGTTTTAAGCTAAGTTACTCCCTTTAATTTGTTGCTGCGCTTGATACTGCTGTCAGCTGTGCTTATTTATCCCCATCATATTAGGATTCCCCTTTCTACAAAATAGAAAATATTCTGAAATGAAATTGTACCTTTTCTTGTTACTTTATGACATACAGAGAAATGTTGAAATGTCTGTTTAAAGGCATGAAAAGCTTGGGGATTCTTTAGCTTGACTTCATAGTTCCGATGCTTGTTCTTTCATTTTGCTGGTTGAGCTCTGTGTTGCACGGGATGTGAACAAGATGTATATTGTGATTATTTTTCCTCTCACCTAAGTGGAGTATAGATGGGCAATAGAAATATCTTTTTAAAAATAGACCATAGAAAAAGCATAAAACAAGCAAAAAAATCCTGAACGCAGTTAGAAGAAAATTAACCTTCCATATCTCTCTCATTCATCAAAACAAAGACAAAAAAAATGACAAGGCTAGTGTCTCTCTTTTCTGTTGTGTGGCATCTCAGTTACCCAGCTTTTAAATGCAATTTTAAATGGCAATTACAAAGGAAAGCATTTTCCTGGGAGCTGTGCTGCTGTTTCTAAATAGCATTTTTGATTCCTGCTCTGAAACTAAAAGATACATTTCAGAGCTGCAAGGTTAGATAACAAGGCCCTCGAAGGAATTTTTGCATTAAAGAGCCATAGTTGGCACCCATGTGTTAAGACTAGCTCATTTTTTCTCCTCCGTTGTTCCATCAAAGCTCATAGGAAAAAGCAAGACACCTCAATTTTAGCTAATGGACAACTTTTTCAACATCAAATCTCCCAGTTGTACTCGAGACCCTAAAAACTGCAAGGCAATCTGTGCTTTTTTTGCAGCAGTTTTGCGATGATTGCATCTGTCTTCTGGTCCCGTTCTGTTAGCCGTGTATTTTCACAGCTGAATTTTATTTCTTCATATATTATTGGCAACAATAAGTCTTCGGAGATTTGCGCTTTGCTCCTTATTGGGCCCAATACTGAGTGCTTCAGTCGCTCAGCAGCGCACAGAACTGCACCATGTGCTGCATTTCAAAGAGAGATGGTGAGACCTTCGAGGTACTTTTTCTGCTAAATATGGTAATTTTGCATTTCATTCAAATGTTTATAAGCATTTTTTTTTTTTTCTGGTAATGTTACCTCTGCCTTTTCTACTTAGAAGCAAGCAGAGAAAGCTGTGCTGCTTCAGTTTCGGAACATGGAAATTCCTGTGTTTGGTTAAAAGCCAAAACATTTTAAACTAAAGAAAATGGGCATTTTCTTCACTGGAAAATGTTTGAATATGTATTGCATTTTTCAAACAGCTTTGGGAGAGCCTGTTCTGTTACACCTCTAGATATTTACAGAACTTGAATAAATATTATCTACTGTTCAGAGCATGTAAGATTATTATTATTGTTATTTTTTTGTGAAAAAAAAGATAAGAGAACTAAACAGGATGTTATAGTTCTCTTTACAAGACAAAAGATTTCTGGGCATTGTAAGCTATATTTTGTCTTGTTCATTCCTTTCTTCTGTTAACATAATGAGAATTCTAATTCCAGTAATAAAATATAATTATAATGTATGCAGTAGTTATTTGGATCCAGCTGAAAAACTTGTTTTCTTGTCATTTATGATTTTTCGCAATTCACTTGATCTTTTACATTGCAGCTGTATATTGTAGTTTAAAATGCATTTCTCAAAATAATGTTCAGATAATAGACCTATTCTTCATTTCTGTACGTTTAACTTCAGGTCATATTGTCTTTAAAAGACTCTGTCAAATTGTTTAGCTCTGCACAATAACTTATCTCTTTAAATTTGCAGCTTATTATAGGAAACGTGCTATTCAGTTTTAGGATTTTCTTTTTAAAGGTCCAATCTTGTAAGGTTCAAATCACTCCTCGTGAATAGCTGAACACCCTGGGTGATTGATTGAAAAAAAAAAATCAAATTACATTCTGATGGAATGAAGAATGATTTTCATTTATATTGTGCAGAAGTTAAAAGTAAGATACATTTGGGACCTAAACAACTTGAACACTCGAGGCATTGTTCCTTTTAGAAGACACCTTAAAGAGCAGCTATTCAGCTCTTGACCTGGAGAAGCTTTATCTTTTGAAACGCTGTTCTAAGAGCCTTAGGCAAATCATAGCTTAGCATACTTGTTTTTGTTGTTGTATCAAACAAAGATGCTTTGAACTGAAGCCTTTTCAAAAGGAAACGTGCTGGGCTGAATTTTCTCCTACTGGAGCTTGGGAGGTGGCAGCAGTTCCACTACTTGTGAGTTCAGCTCCAGAGCGCTGGAATACAGGTGCACTTAACTGTTTATAAATGTACGCAAATATTGATCTTTAGTTTGTTGATTCATAAAACCAGTTAGTCTGCATTGTTCGGTCTTTGTAATGACTTTTTTATATATCTATATCTATATATATAAATATATATATAAAATATAACTTTTTTTCCCCCAGCATTGAAGCATGTATGCTTTGGTATATGTAGTAAATATTAGCAAGTCCTGGTTGTGCTCCTGGTCATTTTATGTTAAAAGTCAGTGGTGCTTGCAGGGAAATACTGAATGCTGTTCATCCACATATTGGCCCTTTCCTCAGTCCTTATGAGACTGTGGCCTTGGCTTTTGATCTTCGTTGCTGATGAGGGATCTGTGTGGAGTGACAAGTCAAAGGGCTGCCTTTGATTTTTCTACTTATTCATTCATGTTTTTTTCCTCTCCCCTTAATTCTCAGATTGTTACTTATTTGTTAAACTTTGCAGTGTAGATCATGACCGGAGGTGCTGGAGTTAGGAATTCACTGAGCATCACTCCCTGTATAATCCAAGGAGAAAAAGAAGTTGTTCCATGGAACATCCAGCTCTGGTTTTTATTTTCCACCAACTAGAGATTCTCGTGCAAGTGCCTGCAGCTGGATGGGATCAATCCAGGGCAACAGATTAATAGTTCTTGTAAAATAGTTGTTTCACATCTTTTAAATGAGTTTTTGAGGGTGGGGTAAAGTAGCTCATCTCTCTTTTCTCAGGGCATATTTAAAGTCTTTGTGCAACTATATCAACCAGTCAATAAACTGAAGTGTTGCTTCTATATAATAGAAACGTAGACCTTTTAAGATACAAAGGTCAGTGCTTTTCCTGTTTTATGCAGAAAGGATTGGAGGCTGTCCTTGCGTCTTGCAAAATTGCATTGGAGGATACCGGTTAAATATTTCTCTAGACTTGCTGTGGAGGAGGGAATGATTTAAAGACAAACAAACACAGAAAATAACAACTAACCTTTCTCTAGTCAAATTTCTATCTATTTAGCGTTTCTGTTGCTTACTGGTTAATTTAATTTAGCAAAGGAGTTCTTGATCCTTTAAATTTAGGACTTTTCCAGGAAAACTTTTAGATTTATGTATTTACTCATAGAAAGCCTTGTTATGCCCGAGAGCTTGAGACACGACGCTGCTCACACCGGGTGCCTCCGGGAGGTGCAGACAGTGACGCTGGGCTCAGTTTACCCTGGGAGGACTCAGTTTAACCCTGGAAGGAGGGTCTGGCTGGATTTAAGAGTGGTTTCATGTAGGGAGCTGAGAGAAGCTGAGTAAATCTTCCCATCTTTCCTTTTCAGTGGGTGGTAGTGATTTTGAGAGCAGAAAAGGGAAATGCACCTTTTGTCTGTGGGAGGCACGTTGCACTTTCTGCTCTGTCAAATTCCTGCTGTTGCATCATAGACCAAATAAAACAGTGTGTAATTTAAGTGTGTTTAATTTGCCTGAAATGAGTGATTTAAATTTAATATATTTAATTCTATTTTATATCTTAAGTGTAACCCGGATATCCTACAGTTTGGCTTGGGTTATTCCAGTGTCTCTGCTGGGGTGTGCAACACTTTCTGTTTATCACACTGTGTAAAACTTTAGGTCCAGACCTTGCTGATGCTGCTTAGGATTGGACTGCTCAAATAGATACTTTATTTCTAAATTTTATTAGATTCATTATCAAGTCTATGTGAAAAAGGCTGCTGGCAGGTGATAGAGTGGGTTCATTTAGAATGATACAATCATTTGTGGTGAATGGAGCCAAATCCAGTTGGCAGATGGTTATGAGTGGTGTTACCCCCAGGACTCAGCATTGGGTCCAGTTCTGTTTAATCTCTTCATCAATGATCTGGATGAGAGGAGTGAGTGCACCCTCAGTAAGTTTGCAGATGACACCAAATTGGGCAGGAGTGTTGATCTGCTGGAGGGCAGGAAAGCTCTACAGAGGGATCTGGACCAGCTGGGTTGTTGGGCTGAGGCCAACTGCATGAGGTTTAACAAGGCCAAGTGTCAGGTCCTGCACTTAGGTCACAACAACCCCAGGCAGCGCTACAGGCTCGGGGAAGAGCGGCTGGAAAGGGATCTGGGGGTGTTGATTGACAGTGGCTGAACATGTGTGTGCTCAGGTGGCCAAAAAGGCCAACAGCATCCTGGCTTGTATCAGGAATAGTGTGGCCAGCAGGACTAGAGAAGTGATTGTGCCACTGTACTCAGCACTGGTGAGGCCAAACCTCAAATCCTGTGTTCAGTTTTGGGCCCCTCATCATAAGAAGAGTGCAGAGAGAGGCGACGAAGCTGGTCAAGGATCTGAAGCACAAGTGTGATGGGAGCAGCTGAGGGACCTGGGGAGTTCAGCTGGAGAACAGGAGCTGAGGGGAGACCTTCTGATCTCTGAACTGCCTGAAAGGAGCTTGGAGCATGGAGGGGGTTGGTCTCTTCTCCCAAGTAACGAGTGACAGGACAAGAGAAAATGGCCTCAAGCTGTGCCAGGGGAGGTTTAGATTGAATATTAGGAAAAATGTCTTCCCAGAAAGTGTTGTTGGGCGGTGGAACAGGCTGCCCAGGGCAGTGGTGGAGTCACCATCCATGGAGGGGTTTAAAAGGCGCTTAGACGAGTTTCTTAGGGACATGGTTTAGTGCTGGAGTCAGGTTATGGTTGAAGTCAATGATCCTGAGGGTCTCTTCCAATTTGACTTCTTGCCTTTGTGTTTTTTTGTGTGTGTTTTTGTTGTTGTTGTTTTTTGGTTTGTTTTTTTTTTTTTTTTTTTACTTTTAAGCCCTTATTTTGTAATTTCTGAAGAAGGAAACAATATAGAGAAATGTTAGCATGGATTTAGATTGTTATGTGATACTCAAAGATAGGATTAGTGTAAAGCCACAGCACCCGGGGGAGGAATTTCTTCATTGTTAGGCCTCAGGTGAGCATCACACACCTTTGAGTGACATTGCTGCATCACCTTTAGATAGTTTTAGTGAAGTTTTTGTCTGAGGTTGAAAATTTGGGGAGGAGTTGATGGGGAGTTCTTCCTTTTGCTTTTAATTTGGTAATAACTGCATTGTCCAGTGCACTGTGCATCAGAGAAGCCTTTTTCTGTTACCTTCAGAGGCGCATGCTTTCCAGAGACTGAATCATCAGTGTCTTTTACACTTAGAAGAGCTGGAACCATTCTCTTATAACTCAAAAATATGCATCCTTAAATCTTCTGTTGCCTGCAATGAGGTGGAATTTTCTGATACAGTAGTGTCTTGTGTTTAATGCTGTATACCTCTTGTTCTGATCTGTCTCATAGGTTCTGGTATGAACTTGCTGCACATTTGGGAAAAAGCGTGGTCGGCATCCTGCCTTGATGCTTGTGCGCCTGGGTTAGAGGAGAAACTAGGATGCCCTGTGCCATCCCATTCAGTCCTGGTATGTGCCTTTCTAGAAAGAGTTGTAAGCAGCAAATAGGACTTTGTGCTGAGAGTTCTGCTAATAGCACCTTCTTGGAGTGTATTTGTGTGCGCACAGGCGTGCGCACAGTTATCCTCAGAGCTACGCTGCTGGATTTCATATTTCCAGGTGTGTCGTGAATGTCTATGCCAGAGCAGAAACAGAAGCCTTTGAAAACTGCTGTTTGCCGTAGCTTTCATCATTGATCACTTCGGGTTCTTGCATGATGAGAAAAGTTTTGGTAGATGCTCCAGTGATAAGAATCTTTGGGGTCCCTCCTCATGCCCACAGACACCTGGTCACTGCAGAACCATGCACAGTGTTTTTTACTGCAGAAACAGAGCCCAACGTTTGCATTTCTTGACAGTGACCTGGTTTTAAACTGTTTGTGAAGTTAATCAGGTAATCTCTGTGAATAATTTGGGATATTTAAAGCTCCTCAGTTCACGTAGCGTAATAGTGAAATCAAATCAAGCCGCACATCTCATAAATGAATTTAGTCTTACTGCCCAACACAGAAAGAGCTATTGCTTTAGCTGGTGCACGTGTAAGACAGTGTAAATATCCATCTGAACTTGGTGCCAATCTTCTATAATGGAGAAATAATCCTTATAGATGTCCTTCTGTTTTTTATGGATAGTTTTCTTCTGATCTTTCTCTATGACTATCAAATGTGACTTAAAACAATACTGTTCTTGACCCCTAAAATAATAGGGGTCATATTCCAGGATTTGATGTTGTGATGTATATTAATGTTGTGTTTCCTCTTATGTTTGCATTGAATTTCTAATTTCTGTATATTAATATTCATGTATGTGTGCAAAATAGATGGATGTGTTTTATGTTACTTGATGTGAATAACTGGAGAGAGACTCAGAGCTAAAATGCTACTATTTACTTAACCTCTTTCAAAATCCAATATGAGGGTATTTCTGTGAGGCTCTCAACAACAAAAGAAATGAGGTTCAAAATTGTTAAAATATTCATTCCTACCTTAAATACACAGAAATTATTTTTACAGATGCCTCAGGGTTTATCAGTTCTATGTTACAACACATTGTGTCATACATGGTGAGATTATTTTCCATTTTTTGAGACTTTTTTTTTTCCTCTCTCTTTCTTTCCGTAGGGGCCCATTTCTCCATATTACAGTCAGCGTTATGGGTTTAGCCCTGACTGTAAAGTAGTAGCATTTACAGGAGACAATCCAGGTGAGATGATTTAAATGTATAAGATTCAGTGAATATGATTATGTATGTACGAAAACTCCAAATCAATCTCATTGATTTTCAGATGCTCCCTATACAGTGAAAGAATATGGTGTTTATCAGCATTAATACCTTTTTCAAACAGCCTTCCATCACTGGTTCTTCTGAGATACAGACATCTTGCATAAACTGGGGCTGACAAATGAATTCTCTTTTGCATAGTAGTAGAGATGACTTAATTTGCTTCTTGATAACTTCCACTTTGGTTTGCCTGCCCCTCAGGGGCTATTCTTACTATGAATTGCTAACGTTTAAACTTAGAAAATATGAACTTGAAATTGCTCTTGCATCTTTTCAAGCAAAAAGGTGGAGGTGGACCTCACAGGCTTTCTGTTAAGAATTAGAGCTGCCCTTTTGTCAGACTGATCTCAGTATAAAGGAAGGTGTTAATTTAGGGTTCAGTTTTTTGGAATCCTGGAGACTGTTTCAGTGTAGAGCAAAGTTTCTTAAGACTGTGAAAATAAAATACCTGTATTACAGTAGCATACGCAGGTGTTGTTGGTTGGTTGGTTGTTTTACATTCATATTCTGGAGATGTTTAAACACTGCATTTCCCAAAAGTCCAATTTTTCATCCAGAGATTCAAATCCAGCTTAGTCCGATAAATGTGAGTAGCCTGATGTAAGTGGGAGGTTTCTCCTTTGAAGTGTGTCGTTAAGCGAGGATCCACTATATTTAAACCCCAAATACACAAAATATTAGAGAATTATGTGGTTCTGTGTTTTGTCTTGGGCATTTTGATTCTGTTAAAAATCACTCCCTCGCCCAAATGCTTTGCCCATCTTTTACAGTGTATAGGCCAAGGTAAACATGGGCGTATTTGCCATTTATATTTTACTTTGAGATGGTGAACATAATGTAGTATGATGTCTCATGCAGCATGCTATAATTGAGTCAAAAGAGCTAACTTTTTTCTGGTATTCTGACCCTTTGCTTTCAGCATCGTTGGCAGGGATGAGACTTCAAGAAGGAGACATCGCAGTAAGTCAAAACTTACTCCCAGAAGCTGTCCGTACCCCCAAATAAGTGAAATACACAAAATATCAGCCGTAGGTGATCAGTTAAATTTATCTGTTAGTGTTGATTTTCTGTTTATTGGATTCACGCTTGATTTATTTCTATCAATCTGTTAGCTGCCTGAAATATTTTAAGTAAACTCTTGTGTCTATTTTTAAGTAATGCTCCAGACATTAAAACCTACATCTCCATCTAGGATGTATTTCAGTGACGTGGCAACCCAAGTCAGAGCTAGCTTCAACACGAATCCAATTGACTTAATGTGTAATTTAAAAACAATTAGTGGTAATAACAAATGGTTTTAATTTAATTTCTGTATTGCTTTCCATGCACATTGTGATAACGCTTCAGTTATTTTTTTCCCCCTCCAGATCAGCCTTGGCACAAGTGACACATTGTTTCTGTGGATCCAAGAACCAACTCCTGCCTTAGAAGGTCATATCCTCTGCAATCCTGTTGATTCTCAAGCATATATGGCACTTTTATGGTAATATCATTTCTTTTTTGCACATCTGGGATCAATAACATATATTTCTTTCTCTGTGTTAGTGTTTTTTATTTCTTTTGTAAAATGATAATGAATAGAACACTCCGCATTCTGTACAGTATATGGCAATCTACTGCTGAAATATTTGCATCAACGTTATATCATTCCTACTGTTTAATTTGAGTAACTGGAAGTGCAAAGTTGCGGAGAATAAATTCTCATGGCAATAAAAAGCTGAAATTATGTTACATATACATAGAGCCAGTTCACTATGAACCTAAGGCATAATAATACATTTAATGTACAGGAATAACAATTTCCTGAAATATAATAATGTGAAATGTCAGAAGCTTGACCAGGCTGTAGAACTTCTGTGCTCTTCTAGTGGTCCAGAGGGAACATAACGGAGCAGGTGGAGATTCCCTTTTTGTAGAGGAGTGTAATCAGTGCTACTCAGGGATGTATTAGGCTGTGCATGTGGAAAAGACCGAGATCTCCAGAAACCCAGCTAAGAGAATGACCCTCATGGTAGCTTTTGGCAGCTGGGATTTGGGAACTGTTTGGCTCCTCACCATCCTAGTAGGTAGAAAGATGGCCTGAAGCTGTGTTTTCCCTCACTGAGTCACTGCATTCAGGACAAAAACTTCTGAAAGAGGTCATAGTGCTTAGGCAAATATTTACAAGTCTTATGCAGATAAACTTTTTGTCTAAATCTGCTGGATTGTAGGTGCTTGTAACTTCAGCAAAGCTCAAATCTGCCCTTTAACTGTAGAGTCTCACCTGTACAGTAAAAAGATGCTGTAGCTGACAATGGCAACAGTGCTTGTGAAGTTGAGTTAAAAGCTCGATGTCAAGTACAAGTTACTGGGTTTCCTTGTGTGATTTTGGTTGTTTTTGAAGTTTTGCGTTCAAGTTTCTCTTCACCTGCTGTTTTTCCCACTTTTACTATGTGGAAGAGCTATATAAACAACCTGCTTGTCATAAGAAAGGAGATGCAGAGGCATTTTTATAAATAACTGTTATACTGACATTCTTTTGCTGCAGCTTAACATTGCAAAAGGCCAAACCTGCCTTTCAGAACACAAAGTATTTCTGTAGCCGTGCAGTTATAAGGAGTTCCTGTTCCCTGGAGTTAGTAGGAGACTTACCTGAGTTAGTAGAAAAGAGTACCTGAGCAACCAGGCAGAGTATTTGCACAGAAAACTCTAGTAACTTCAGCTGCTGAGCAAGTTTAATGATTTCCTTGCCCTCTTTCTAGATTTTTCTGTGTTTTTCCTGCTGAGTTGCTTTGACAACTCTCTGTGCTGGAGAGTGTTCAAACTGTGTTCCTCAGGGTCTGAGTCCAGTGCTGCAGTATTTTGCAGGAGTGTTACATTCATGGCGAAAGCAAAGGAAGTGACTGCATAAAGGGTACAAAGACAAACACTGAACAGATGCATGTTTGACAGCATGGTTTGCTGGCTCTAGACCAGGGTGGGTGTCAAGAGGATGGACCAGACGCTTTTCAGTGGTGCCCAATGACAGGATGAGGGGCAGTGGGCACAGACTGAAACATGGGAGGTTCCATTTGAAAATGAGGAGAAACTTCTTTACTTTGAGATGCCAGAGCCCTGGACCAGGCTGCCCAGAGAGGCTGAGGAGTCTCCTTCTCTGGAGACATTGAAACCCACCTGGACACCTTCCTGTGTGATCTGCTCTGGTGACCCTGCTTGAGCAGGTGGGTTGGACTGGATGGTCTCCAGAGGTCCCTTCCAACTCCAACCAGCCTGTGATTCTGCTGTTCCACCAATGTGTACCATGTGTTCTCCAGCGCTTTGAGCTTCAGGAGACCACAGTTAGTCAGGCAGTGGGCTGAGCTCTGTTCAGAGATAACTTGGGTTTAGCATGGCCTGCCAAGCTGGGTCTAAGCTTGCTCTCTGGAAAGATGTATACCAGCATCTCTGCGCTGCATTCCTCAAAACGTCCTGTAGTGTTTGTTTTCTCTCCTGTCTAGTTTTCTCCCTCTGCATCTCTTTCCATAATGAGGAAATGATCGTATATTTTAGCTTGCCCAGCTGTATTCAGCTGATGCAATAAACTCCAATATTGAATAAAACAACAAATTTCTCTAAAAAATCTAGAGCTAAACGTTTTGGAAAATGCATATGGTATGTTTGTGTGTTTCAGTTTCAAGAATGGTTCTCTAATGAGAGAGAGGATCAGAGATGACTGTGCTTCAGGCTCCTGGGATGAATTCTCCAAAGCTTTATCATCTACGGTTGCTGGAAACAATGGAAACTTGGGTATGAGCCTTAGCAGGGCTGGGAGTTCCAGGGTTTGCTTAGACACATGGTTTTGTGGGAGCTGTACCTACTTTTTACTTGTGTCATGATAAAGACGAAGAGTTAAGCTAACTAGAGCAAGGGCAATTCCTAATGTGTACTTAGAAATGCTCTGTTGGCAAGCTAAGTATCATGATACTATTTTCTTCAATATTCAGTAAATAAGAAAATGACATTTATGGGGCTCTTTTGGTCATTGAGAGGGCAATAGTAGCATCTTAGCCATAGAAGGTTTAAAAACAGTGATTTCTGAAGGAGGCTTTTGTTAAAGTTTGTTTCTTTTTGCTGAAGATTCAAACCAAGTGGGTTAAGTTTCTACATACTATTTCTTCCTCAGTCTTTGGTTTCATTCTCTAAACAATACTCTAGAATCTTGTTCAGTGCATGTGAACAAGGCAGTAATTTCAAATGGTGTCTAGATTTCCTGCATTTTCCCCATTTTCTGTCACAGTGTTATTTCATCCTTGTTTTTCCTGCTTTATGCTAAGTGAATGGGATCAAAAAAATGATGTTAGAAATATCTTAAATATTAATAAATCCATGTATTCGAAGTTTTGAGTTTTCTTTCCCACAGTTTAACCTTTCACTGGTGTAGTATATAGCTCCAAAATAAGGTATTTAAAGGTGAACATACTTGTAAGTAAGATGAAGAATTAACTATTGGAGAGCTGGATTTGAAATCATTGCAGTCATACTAGATCTGAACTGATATGATTAAAATTGATATAAAAAAACCTGTAAGTAGCCAATTTTATTCATGTAGATATTTAAGCTATAGAAGACTTCATTCCTTAGGAAAGAGAATTTAAGATACAGTTTCTTGACACTGTGAGGTGAGCACTGGTTTCATTTTAATAGACAACAGAGCTTCTAAAATCCAGTCTCTGTAGGGTATTAAAATGACCAAGAATCTCTTTTCACTAAAAGACAAATCAATTCAGGTGTTTCAGAAAGTGGGAAGAAGTTATTCCAAAACTCCGAAGTCAGCCACTTTACGCAGTGTTAAGAACATTGGAAGTTGATGGAAATATTTTTGCTAGTTTCAGGGATATACCAGGACACTGCCTTAAAGTTTTAAAATTCGTATTATGGCATGTTCACCCAAACATCTCAGTCCCTTGCAAAAATGGATGTTTGGTGAAAGTCATGCTCAATAAGCTGCATGTTTGGATAACCTCTGGGTTTCTTGAAGCTGTAGTATATATGTAAAAATACAGTAATATTTATTGGTAATCTGAGCTCCTGAGGGAAGCAGAGCAAGGAAGTCGCTGATGAGGCACTGTCACTTTTATCACCCATTTGCCGTAGTGTGAGAAGATGCTCCTGGAGCATCTGCCAGATTCAAGGTGGACCAAGTTCAGAAAGGAAATGTTGGGATATACAGTCCCTGCGGATCTGTAACCCGCAGGTTTGCAGAATGTTTGTCTTTTTAGACCATATGTGCTAAAGCACTAAAGTACTATTTTTGTGGTTTTGGCTAATATTAATAGGGCTGCTAGGACAGAATACTCTTATTCTGAAGATCTGAACCTTAGAAACTCTCCTTACTTTCTTAGCTATTCTCTTCAGTTTTTCAGTCCTTTTTTTGGTCTCCTTTTTTGAATATCTTTTCTGACCGACCTTTCTTGCTGTCAACACAAAAGAAATCTTCATGGTTTTTGTCTGGCTGTCTACAAAGCATTACTGGGTTTCTTCAGTTTCAAAACTATTCAGAGACCAGCTCTGCTTTATGATGTAGAATACCTGATGTTCTCTAAAGCTCATGAAATCTAATCCAGTGCATGAAGTGTTCCAGCATTCCTGTACTCTTCTTACTGATTTACCCTTTTCTTCATTTTTTTTTTTTTTTTTTTTTTATTTCACCCTTACATGTGACATACTGAAACTTTCTGAGATGTATTCTATATTATCTACATTACTTGCATGTTTGTGTTCTGGTGAACACGTGCTCTTTTATAGGCTTTTAGTTTATTGTATTGTTTGGATGCCTAGAGCCAGACGTGCTTTAAGACCCAAATTTTTGTAAACTGAAAGCAGTTAAATGCGATGAAAGTCTGGACTGAAAATAGTTAAGAAACAGGCTGTGTGGTGACTCAAATGTCTTTCGAAATACGTGACAAACATTTATTATCATTTTAGCTGTGTGCTAAAATAAGATTCCAACTTTGGGCTAGGAGCAAGCTTGACACTCTTTAATGTTCCTTGATGCAGGTTTCTACTTTGATGTGAGGGAAATTACTCCTGAAGCAGTTGGGATTCACAGATTCAACAGAGACAACCAAAAGGTAGTGATATTCTAGTTAACATCTTGAACCTTGAAGAAGTACTGCCAAGGCTTGAAATCTTTGCCATTATCTTTTCTTTTTTTTTAATCTGAGATACTTTCTTTCAAGTTTCATTTATTGATGCAAGTCCCTGGGATGATTTTTGCCAGGAAGTATTTGGTCTGTAGCTTGAGAGTATCTACAGTGCAAAGTCTGAACTAGAACTTATATGGTATTTTTTTGAGGAAATATTTCCTTTACTGGAAAATGTGGATTTACTGAAACCAACACTATTTTTGAAACAGGATTAACTTTAAGCTTATTGAGAGTTTAGTGCACTTACATGACTTAGTCCCCATCTTCTAAGTTTCAGACACAGAGATAAGGATGTGTTGAAACTTTGGGCTGTATTATTTGTCTTTTATCTTGCTCTGAATGTGGATGTAAAGACAAGATCTCATTTGGCTGCCCTGTGTGTTTTGGAGTAACCTACAAGCCATGTAGTGCTATGTAAGTAAACACAGGCTCAAGTCCAATTGGAATTAAATTAGAAATTATGCTATAGAAAGAAAAGTTCTTTGTATCTCTTCTTTCTTTTGAGGAATGGATGTTGTTTAAAGTCTGGCTTTCTGGGTGGTACTGAAGCTCAACAGATGTCTTTGATCAATCATGACTCCTGGTCGATTAGACCTCACCTAGGTGAACAGAGACAGATGCTATCTTGTGTTTGCAGAGTAGCGCTGGTCTCTTCAGTGTTTGCTGTTTCAATGAACGCTTAATCACTTCTAGCTGTTATACAAGTTGCAGGCACTTATTGTAGTGCATGAAAAAACTCAACTTTTTATGCAAGATTCTTTGTATTTGTTTGCAGTTCAATAGTTTCCTGTTTCTGTTGCCTTTCCCATTGTCTGGTTGATGAAAGGACAGAAAAATGTTATATACAGCAACTAAATTAACTAATGAAGAGACTACACAGTTTCACTTTTGTGATGTTGCTTAATGCATCTGAATTTTATCTACTTGCTTTATTATGATATTTTTGAGATGTTGATTCTTAAGCAGCCTTTGGTGCTTAGAAGTGCATAGAGAAGAGTTTACGACTTGTGCCAGAACCTCTTATCGTGCATTGATTTCAAGTTTGATGGATTTGCCACCAGTGTTGAGGTTATGGGTTGCATTCTCTCTCACGAGTCTTTAGGTCCATCTCGTGTGTTTGAGTGAAGAACTGGGCCTAGTTGAAAGCAGACTTCGGGGTGAAGACAAGGATAATTAATTAATTATAAATCTGTCTTGTGTTTTTAATTAGTCTCCAGCTTGGCATTGCGCACTGTGTACAGCCCTTGTTAACTCAGCGCGTTCCCCCTTTGATACAGGTTTCAGACTTTCCGAAGGAGGTGGAAATACGAGCGCTGATTGAAGGGCAGTTCATGGCCAAGAGGATTCATGCTGAAAAGCTGGGATATAAAGTCAGTAAGTGTAATGAAAAAGCTGCAGAACTAATGGCACTAGAGCTCAAAACCACAAAGGTAGGAGTCCCAACAGTAACGGCAGTATTGTTATTCTTGTCCTGCCTGGTGGATACATAAATTGGTATGTATTCTAAATTAGCCTCTTGCAAAAACATTTTGATGGTGTGTTGAAGGCAAGTTTTTTCAGATGATGACTATAGAAAGAGCAATGGTTTGACTTTAAGATGACTTCTTTTTCAAGTATTCTTGCTGTTTCATTGTTACTGAGCTGCATTGTCAATTTTTAAATAAGAGTTAGGGCTTCAGTAGCTTGTTAAGTGAAAAGAAGATGAGCTTTCTGCCTGGAGCAGAAAACTGGAACTCAGAAAATCTGAAATCTATGTTTGGTTCCTGGATAAGCTGGTCACTTAGCTCTTTACCTCAGTTTTCTCATAAGGCAGAAGCCCTTTCCCTCTCTGTGATTTAGGAAGCAAGAGATCTTGCTCCCTATAATTTATAATATGAATAGTTTTTAGCACATTGGAACCAAAAAAGCCAGTATTTGGCCTATAGAAGTGGGATCAGATCATTACTAGCTGTGCACTTCTACAAAAAGAGTACAGGCAAGTTGGTAAGATGTTTTATTGGCATTTTTTGTTGGTGTATCAGCCATTGGCATCTTATAAAAAACCAAATCATCTTGAGGGTTTTTAACTAATGTTTTGTTTTTTAAAATAATTTTTCTTTACATCTTGATCTTTACAAGCCACTGCAGACCTCCTCCGTTACAAGCCATTGCTTAACTCCAACCTCCAGGCTTTCATCACTAGTCAGGAAAGACAGAACGTATGTATTTTTTATTTTTAAGACAGAACTTCAGGAGCTGAAAGTTGAGAAAATAGAGATACTGGAACAAATCACAAGGCTTGCCAACACCACCTTATCAATTTATGCTGTAAAGGTTTTCCTACTATATATTATCTTATATACTTGAAACCATATTTATTTGGGGAGGTTATTTATGGAGACAGTGTTTAAAATACCTGTTTATCCTTCATTCTGCTGCACCAAAAGCTTGGCCTATAAAGCCCATGCCTGAAGAGGATACTTTTGCATTCTGTAAATGTCAGGACTTAGCTCTTCTTGCACTCTGGTGTTTGACTATTTATACTATCAGACAACTCTGATAAAGAAAAAAATAGGTAGAAATTGTCTGTAAATATGGTTAGGCCAAGTAGTTTGAGGATGTGGCTTAATAAGCGTTAAAAACTGTGGGTGGGTTTTTTTGTTGGGTTTTTTGTTGTTTTTTTTTATGCTGCAGGTGTCTACAGTAAAAAGAAGATGAGTATGATTGTGTTGTGTTCCTGTAGATTCCTTGGAACCCTGTATGCTTTTGTTTTGTTGCATCCCAAGGGTCTTTTAGCTATTTGGTAACACATGAGTTGCTTTAAAAAATAACTGCTGTGCGTAGTGTAGGCTGTACGCATCTCCCACTTTTCCTTGGTGGTATTATTTAAATGTCATATTCTGTTATTTGTGTAGTGATGGCAGGCTTACGTCTGCATTTGTTGTGTGACAGCTCTGAAAACAGGGTGTGTTCTGAACGCATCTCAGGGCATGGAGGAGCATTGTGGGAATTACTCTGGTATTTCCAGACCTTCTCTTGTTCAATAGCTGCTGTTTTTCAGGCTGCTTTTTTGTTTTTAATGTGATTTAAAAGCTTATTTATCTTTTGGATGAAATAAATAGTCAAGACCATCGCGTTTATTCAATTCCTTTTAGGCCTTATCTACGTGGAGAACTTATTGTGATATTTTTCAGCAATCAAGCTGATTTACATTCAGAAATATAATCACAGCAGTGTAAATCTTGGCTTTTTGGGTTTTGTTGTTCACACCAATGGCAGAATACAGTAATACTCACAACATCTGCAGAGTTACACAATGACATGGCCAGTCACAACAAATGCTTTGCTACGGTATCCTGAGGTTTGTGTGGTGCCATCTCAGTGGTGCAAATGAGTCAGAAACCTGGCTGACAATTTCCTTGGCTCTGGCACCAAGGTGCTGGAAAATCGTTTTGGCAGAGGCGTGAACCTGCCGCTCTCTTCTTGGGCCAAACGCAGCCTGGATGGCTGTAATCTGCAAAGCAGCAGCGGCCGTCAAAGAGAATTTTGTAAAAATAAAGTCTGTCATATATGATTCTTGGTTACGCACTGTGGACATGACAAACATTAGATAATCCCTTAGAATTTACTTTCAGTTAATGAATGTATTATCTTGCTAGGAGCAGTGTTTTGAATCCTTGGTCTAGGTAGCTCTGCAGCAAGAAGCTCAACGGTGCTGAAAGGGTGTTTTATAGGTGAGGTTCTGTTCTTGGTTTGGTGTGTCTGGTACATTATAGATCTAATATAAATTACAAATAATAGTTAAAAAAACCCTTAAAGCAGCTTTTCAGGTGCTGGTTGTGCTTGTGCACAGGTTTGTGCGGCCTGTGTGCCAGTAGAGGGCAGGGGATTCTCTCTTGTGATTTTTCTTCTTTGAGGCTGGGATGTGTGTGTCAGCCCTGTTTGGAAAATGGCACAGAGTCACCAGATGATCCTGAGGAGAAAAGTTAAACCTTACATTAATCGTGATTTAAGGGTTTTAAAAGTGTGTGTCACTCTGTTCTAATTGCTCTAATCTTTCTCAATCAGGTTTCAGGGGAAATCATTCAGTAACACCCTGTATCCTGTTTTGCTTATGTCCTCAAGGGGCGGATAGAGCGTTGTGATCTAGAGACAAACAAGTAAAGTTTGGTCTGTCCCTGTTGTTTACATCCTCCGATTCAGAGATTCATGTAGATAAGGTGAAGATTTGCTGTTCTGCCTTTATTTTCCTGGATTTTGATTGTATCATAAACACCTTCTGTTTTGTCACATCCTGTTTCTGCTTGCAGCCATCCCCTTTTGAAAACTGAAGTCACAACTGGGGTTCGGAGGCTGGTCATACAGACATGCTTACTGCGTGATTTGAGGACTCTGAAGTCAAACCCATGGCAACTTTATAGAGAAATGACAGCGCCTGCAGCTCAGTGACACAGGTGATCACAGCAGCTATAAAGCTGTCAGTGGTTCAGACTGATCTGCCGGGATGTACTTTAATAATCTCTATGATCACTTCAGAGTTCCTTCTATTCCTAGCCAAGCAATCCTAAAATTCATATTGACGCTGACTGGAGAATATTGTAATGGTCCTTGCTTGGACCCTGTGAACACCCACAAAACTGATTATTTTTGGGAGCAAAATCCACCCCCCTGCCTGCTTATGGGTGAAACGAATATTGCCATGATGTATGTTTTGTGTGCTGAAGGAAAACAGCACACAAGTGAGGGTTCTGGTGTTGATCGCACGTGTACTCAATAGATATTTAAGTGTTGTGCTGATCTACAGTGTAGAAACCTTCATGTCAATGGTAATCTGAGCACTAATCTATACATACTGGGTCAGGCGTGTGCTAGAATTGTGTTAAATAAGCTTTTGTGGGACTGCAACAGCAATTAATAAATCCTGCCTTGTAGGTTGGCTGATTATCTGGGCTGGGGTCTGTGTTGAAGCTGTGAGCTTTGAACAGGGCTTTCTGCCTGCATGTTGTTGTGCCTGTCAGTGGGTTCATGGTATTCCAGTTGCCTGATGGGCTGTTCGTGTCACATTGATACCTTTAGCAATCTGATTCTGCCACCTAAGTGTCATCAGCAGGGGGGGGGGAGATGGATAGAAGGTGCCAAATTTTACAAGCGCAAGCTTTGTCCATAAAATCCTGCGTCTGTGTTTATTATGTAATTTACAGTTTCTTACGCACATAAATCCATCACGTGCAAATAATGTTGGTTCCCTGAATTCTCCTGGCTGTCCTTAGTGCTGAAGTACTGGCTGGGATGATGCAGAAATGGCTTTGCACTGGTGTAAGAATGAGCCGATTTTTTTTCCTTAAGTGTTACATGTTGTCAGTGTTTCAAATGTGTGAAACTACATCTTTCTGGTTGGATTTATTATACAATGAGATAAGGGCAAGTATAAAGTCTTGCATCTCGGCAGGAACAACCCCAGGTTCCAGTGTAAGTTGGGGAATGACCTGTTGGAGAGTGGGTGACCTCAGTAATGTTTATAAATATGTAAAGGGTGAGTGTCAGGAGGGATGGAGCCAGGCTCTTCTTGGTGACAAACAATGATAGGACGAGGGGCAATGGATACAAACTGGAACACAGGAAGTTTCATTTACATTTGAGAAGAAACTTCTCCTCAGTGAGGGTGCCAGAGCCTGGCCCAGGCTGCCCAGGGAGGTTGTGGAGTCTCCTTCTCTGCAGACATTGAAACCCGCCTGGACACCTTCCTGTGTAACCTCATCTGGGTGTTCCTGCTCCGGCGGGGGGATTGGTCCCTTCCAATCCCTAACAGTCTGTGATTCTGTGTGAGATGTATTCTTAAACAAAACAGCAGTCCTGCAGCATGAGGAAAAAAAGGGAAATGCCAGAGCATGCTGGGGTCTGACAGGGACCAGAGTGGGAACTCACATTTTCTGAAGAACCCAGTGGGAGATTACACGAGAAAAAACTCCAAGGTGCCACATTTTCTTAAGATGGTGTTTTCTTCTGATGCTCTTTTTGGCAGGTTGAAGGTAGTAATAATGTGTGACTCTTTGTCTACTTGGAAAGGCAATCTGACAGAGTGAGGGGAGCTCAGAAAATACCAACTAGGGGTTGTATTTCATCATTTGTTTTGCCATGATGAGGCACAGAAACCTGCAGGTGAGACATGAGGCCGCTGCTTCACAGTGAAGTGTTGGTCTGTTGGAGGATGAAGTGACTGTCTGGTTTGGCAAGGCTGGGTGACACTGGTCCTTGCAACACCCCAGGTATGGCTTTGTGCCAGACCATGAGATGGGTTTTTCTGCTGATTGTTGTCTTTGGCTGACTGGTTTCTGTCATCGTAGTCTCCAAAATTCTTATGAATTATCAGGAATGTTGGGGTCCTTGTTCCGTCCATCACCTTTGCCTTCACAGCTGTGTTTCTCTTCCAGTTGTAGCCATGTTTTGGCTGAGATAAGGAACACTGTGAGTGAGGCCATTTTGTAGTTGCATCCAGATTAAATTGATGTTTATGCCCTGCAGGATTTAAATTTCTTAGAGAAATCAATGTTAAAATGTTGTGTTGGCTTCGTGCTTGTCTCTTGCTGTTTGCTGCTGAGAGTTCTGATGGTGTTTTGGCAGCACGAGGGTGACGGCTTTGTTAGGGGCCTTGTGCTTCAGCAAGTGAGGGAAAACAGTTTAAAAATAATTAGAGGATAGTGCTCTTGATGTGAGGTTGAAGTTCTCTGTTTAGAACAATAGTGAATAGTGGTAACAATCAGAGTGGAACATATACGAATAGTGATGGAGCAGAGCATACCACTTGGTATGTGGTACAAACAGACCATAAATACCACCCTTGCCGTTAGAATTTTAAGCCTATATTTTTGAGGGAGGAGTGTTGACTCAAGAAGTACTTTCAAATTCATCAAAGGGCAGGATCTTCCTCCCAGATAAGCCAGTGATTCTGCTGCAGAGGATATTTGTGTTTTCTGATGAAACTTCTGGCTGATAAGAGTGCCAGTGCGAGATGGGCAAGGCCTTGCCAAGAACTTGACTGTATCCCCTCGTATTTCCCACAGAGCATCAGACTTTCATCACGTAGCAGAGCCTTCTAGGCACGATCAAGCAAGGCTTGGTTTTAAGCCAGTGATCTGGAGGGAAAGGTTGGTTAGCTCATAATAAATTCCCTGACCAAGTGTTTTACAAAAAGGGCTTTTTATTATTGCTTGGCTCAGGAGAGTACAGTATTAGTTTAAATAATTTTTAAGGGGTTAGATAAAATGTCTCTGAAGGAAATGACCTAATGTGCTATAAGGAAGCTGCTTACGTGCTCTAGAATTTTTCATGCAGTGGCTATTGTCTTGCTTTTATTTTGTTTTATTGTTGTTATACATATACAGGAAACACAATGAAGACAGAAACTCTGAAGAGTTAATAAAAAGATTGGAAGGGTTACTATCTGTCTTTCTTTCCTGACACAATGATAAAATGTTGTCATTGTTCGAACAATCACTTTTAATGTTTGGTCAGCAAAAGACCGAGTATGTAAATGGTTCAATTCCTGTGCCCTTATCTTAGGAGAGATTGTTTATGACTCTTTCAGTGGATGTACTGTTCAAGCTGTATTCAGAAAAACAGTCAAGCTGTCAGCTGGCTGGTTTTGTTAGAGCTTCATGGATCTCTAGAAGCTGGGGACTTGGAGATCAGTTGGGTTATCTGATATATCTCCTTTTGTCACTTGTTTTTTGAGACTGATCTATAGTTTTAAATCCATTTAGATTAGCAAGGGAATGACATGATTGCAGTCTATAAGTACTTTCTTGTGGCAGGGAGGCTTGATAATATAGGACTCTTGGGCCTTACAGACAAACATTATGGTTCGGTAACTGGAAGCTGAAGTGGGCAAACCTCAAATGACAAGCAAGGTGCAGATTTTTAACAGAAACTGAACTCAAACAGTGCAGCAATTGACAGTGGTGCAGTGAATTCTTTAGCACTTGCAGTTTTAAGAACAAGGTTTGTTTGTTTTCTCTAAAAACAGTCCCTCTGGTCCGAAGAGGTAATTCATGTCACAGAAGGGTGAATTCAAAGCATCATCGTGGTCCATTCTGTCTCAGACACATAGGAATCTGTAAGAGATGCCATTGCTAGGAAGCTCATCTGATTCGCAGCTATATATATAAAATATACTGCTTTGTATTAATCATTTATACCAAGAGCCACTTCTGGTATCGTTGTAAATGATGCCCCGTTGTGATGATCATTGTGCTTGTAAAATACTACATTTACCTTAGTTGACGCTTAGTCAAATGCTACAAATTTATTATTTAAAATATTTCTTCCCATGTCTTTCTGTATTTTCATTTCCATTGCTCCAGTGTGACAGGCCTGTTGGTGAACTCCAATCAGCTCCGCCAAGATTCCCCAGTCTTTCCAGCTGTCTTTCCCTTTTCTTTTTCTGGTTTAAGGTGATTCAGCTTCTCTTACACATCTCACATTATGCATCAGTTCTGAGCACTGAGTGTCTCAATCTTTTCAGCTACATCAGCCCACACCGGAGGTTTTTCAGTGTTAACAGGAGTTCTACTAGCTAAGTCAATTCTTTCCTTACCTGCTCTATTTTCCTCCATGTACAGTGATTTCTTTTTTAGTGGTGATTCTGTTTATTGCATGAGATTAGGCAACACAGAGTTGTCTCAGTTTGAAAGAGGGTATTGCCTAAGTTTTAAAACATTTTTAAATATCTAAATCTTTGGTTCCATCCAGGCCTGGATTTCCAGAGAACAGCTATTCAGTACTTATCTAGGGGGAAAAAAATCCACCCTCCACGTTTCTTGTTTAAGTGAAAACCGAGTAAAAGTTCACACGTCTGTGTACAAGGGGGATTTCAGTCTACTTGTGTAACTTTAATTCTCTTCAGACATGAAAGAATTAATTTGGGCAGCTTTTTTTCTTATTTCTGGCCTGTGGTTTTCAAGAATGCACATGAAGGATATTTGTTTTTCTGCCTTTAAACTGTGATGTTATTTAGCCTGTATGTGGTGTGTCTGATTTATACACTAGCAAAGGTATGCATGGCACATACAAAATGACAGGTCTCAGCCCCTAGGCTTTCATAATGTCAGTTTAGTCCAAGAGTAAAGGGTGGCAAAGGATGGGAAGTTCATGAAAAATCAGCTTCAAGTGCAGTGCGTACTTCTAAAGTTCTCTTTTTGTGAGAACAGAAGTTGTTTGGCTTTGCACTTGGAGGCTGGAATTTGGGATCAGTGACAGGACTGATCTGAAGCAGAAAAATTAGATGTATGGATGAGTGAGATTAGAGCACCCACAGAATTAAGTCCCGTAATGATATGGTAGATGACATGAAATTCCTGATCCCAGCTTCTGGACACTGGTATAATTTTTCTCTTTAATGTTCAAAAGGCTGGACTTGGTCTCTTACAATGGCCTTCAGCTCATCAGTGCTGTACTTTTCCAAGTTGGAAAATCTAAAGAATGGATGAAAGAACACAAAGATAAGGTTTGCTAAAATCTGCAGTTGTCTTTTTCCAACTTCACTTACAGTGATTGTACAGCATCAGACAGACTTAAAGTAAAACTAAACTCAGGAGTCTGTGCTGAGTGTTGTACATCAGTTACTGCTCAAGTAGAGAGTGGGTGGAAAAATGGCCTCTTCTCTACCTCTTTGGTTGGTTTTAAAGTCTTTATCTTCCTTTTGGCCGTGTTTGAAGCTTAGTAAGAAATTTCAAGACCTTTCCAAAAGTTTGACATTAAAAATTGAATTATGGATATACATACAAGCAAAGGGTGGGTTTGTGATGGTTTTATTTTTGATAGTATCTCAAAGTGAGATAGTTCTTTAGAAGATACCTCTACTGCAGCTAACTGCACTTGTCAAGCTTTATCTGAAATGTTAAAGTGTGACCTAATAGTTCACTTCCATGT
This sequence comes from Streptopelia decaocto, assembly GCF_964273445.1. Classification (NCBI taxonomy): domain Eukaryota; kingdom Metazoa; phylum Chordata; class Aves; order Columbiformes; family Columbidae; genus Streptopelia; species Streptopelia decaocto. The sequence goes on from NC_138655.1 coordinate 157,057,948, forward strand.
GAAAACTCAGTTGATTCTTCTGAAATGCATAATTATTAGAAGTTTCGGGAAGTTCTGGTGAATGAAAGTTCAATTAGCCCCTGTCTGTTGATACCAGCTAGCGTCTTTCTAAAATATGAGTCTGCTTGCTTTTATTATTTCCACTTTTGCAGTGACAGTGCAAGAAGTGGCTGCCTCCAAGTTTGGATGAGCTGGATGCTCTGTCTGAAAAACTCCACTAGAAGGTGTTCGTGCATAAACACATAATGTTGTTTATTGTTATGCAAAGCAACAATATTAACAAAGGTAACACTACTAAGCAGTATATATTCATTACAGAAGTAGTATCAAATGACATTATTATTTTGGATAAGTGAACTGACTTGGATGTGCATTCCATTTCCTGAGCCTAAAGTTGGCAGCCAAAGTTCCAGCGTACTTACCTATTTAGTCAATGGACTCCATTGTTGATAGCAGCTTTCTTCAGAGTGTTCTCATGTCTTGTTTTCAGCAGATTAAGATAATTTCTATTACATTTGAAATATAGGCTTTGTTTTTATAGAGCTTTGGATCCTAGAGGTATCCATGTGCTGAAGGAAGGCGTCTGGGGGCTTTATTCCAACACATCTTCATGCCTCCTGTGTGTTTCCAGGATTGTGTCGCTCAGTTCCTTCCCTCTCCATTGCTGGTATTTATTATGGACCAGCTAAATGTCAGTATTTATCTGTACATAGCAATTTCCTTTTATGCATCTCAATAAGTAATTCTGGAAAGCTGGAGAGCACTCAGCATTGTTACAAATCAGTGATGTATTTCAGTCTTCTCAGTGGCCAACTTAAAACATACAAACAAGCAGAAAATAATGTCATATATTAGCCTGTGTTGTAGCAGCCCTGTGAGTACTATTGGAATGAAGGTGCTCACTGGTCACAGAGCTGGAGGGATTTTAAAGGATATTTTCAAAAGCATTCACCCTCTTCACTCAAGATGCTCTTGATCTTGTTCCTTTGTGTTTATTCTGGTCAAAAATGAACTTTTTGTTATTTTGAAGTAGTTCTAATTATAATGGTAATACAAATGTACGAGTGGAGAGCTGCTTAAATAATCTCTTCAAATTAAGTGCACTTGTAGTTAAATGATTTAAGTTTACCTGCAAGTGAACACTTGTGCTGCAGAAGAAATGATACAAAGCTTTGTATTTCATACCTGATTTTGTCTGTGAACATAAAACCCTGGTACCCTCTGAAATGCAGGTGAACATCTGAAGCCACAGGCACATTAGCATAAAAAATTCCTGGCATATCTATTTGAAAAGGTGGAATTTTGTTTTTAAGTAAATTACAGGACCTAGTGGCTTCATGTTTATTTTTGGGTTTTTAATTCAATTTTTTTTATTAATTACTTAAAGATATTAATAAATTCTTCCAGCTACAGTAGCTGCTATGAGCTGTGATACAGGTCAATACGAATTTTAAATCTGACCTGGGCCAGTGTAATGACTGCAAGGGCGTTCCTGTTCATTTCTGTGTTACCATTTGCATGAGGAAAGGTTAATTATGAGAACCAGGAGAGTGCAGGACTACAACCCTCATTTCCAGCCCTTGTTATGTGCTTGAAGATGAGCCAGATAGCTCCTCAGAGGCATTGGCCTTTTAACTGTTTTTCACTTTAACCAAGGGATTAAACTGGTAAGAGTGAGTAGTTCCAGATTACAGAGGCCTCAGTTTGAATTCTTGCGTCTGCCTCCTCTGTGCATCCACCTGATGGCACATCCAACACCCCAAAATCAGCTGCACGTGCCAGGAAACTGCAAAAGCAAAACTATGTTGAGGACTGAGGAAGGATGTGTTGTATTCTACTGGTTTTATATATAAAGTTTTCACTTACACATATGCACGCTCACACTATATCTATATATAGTAGTGCCTCTGTCATACAAATAGGTTTTCTGTATCATTTAGAGGATGGGAGGCAAGATCGGAGACTTCCAGAAGCCTTTTAGTTGTTATAAGTGGCATATTGCTGAAATGCGTTCTTTTGTCTGAGTAGTCACTCATGTGCAAGTAACTGCGACATGCGGAGATGCAAGAAAATGTCTTGTAAAACTGTTGTGGCTTGAGTAACTCATGTGTGTCTGATGCTTAGAGCAATACCGCAAATGTATGGGAAATGTGATCTAATGGATAGTGTATGCCTAAGAGCTCCACATAAAAGGCTCAAAGAACAATTATCTAAGTCGAATGCAGTGTTTTAAAAACAGCTTCATCCATTTTCCTGCCATTTTTTGTGCTTTTCCTCTAAATAACTCCAATGTATATTAATTAGTTGCTTGAAATAATACCAATAAATCTAACAAGGTTTGTCTAAAGCTTGACTGCACAGAGGAAACTTCATGTTTGTTTCAGTGGTGAGAGAAAAAAATCATTTACTGAAAATATTAAGAAAGCTAATATTAATTTAGATGGAACTTAATGAAATCTTTAATGGCTTTTTAAAATTGTTTTATTTTCCTTACATTTTAATTTGAATTAAATCATTACTATTGTTAAATTAGTTAAACACTAAATTAAGAAATGCAAATGAAGTGAGCCCAAAATCCAATGTGATTATTGTTTTTATTGATATATGTAGGCTAGTGGTGTGGAACAAATTCCAATTATATCTGATCTGTTATTTGCAGTACAAGTTCCTGACTCTTCATTAAATGTAATACATTAGATTAAATGCTTTGCTCGATAAGAGCTTGGAAAATACCAGTATTACAATAAACCTCTTGCTGCTTTTGCCTCTTTGTTTGGGCTGTTAGCACCGTGCTTAATGCAGGCTGCAAGGTGTTCTAGTTTAAAGTTTTAAAATCCTCCCCAGCTGTGATGATCAGAGAAAAATAAATGTAAACTTTAGGTAGTGTAGTCACAGGGGGCCCAGGAGCCAGGGAGAGTTGCTAAAGGCAACTCCATTACATACATGAGTTCACCTGAATAAATGTTCAGTGGCTTATGCAACGCTAACTTTAAATACTAGTAGCTAGCGAGGAAGATGCTAGTTTCACATGATGTATCTCCCTATATGATTAAATCATCCAAAATAAATGAAGTGTGTCTGCAAGCATCAGCACTAAATTATTCCACGCTGTTCTTTATCCTTTGGTTTGTATTTTTATAAAGTGCTGCATCCTAAACTGACCCAAATCAGTAGAAATCTAGGTAGGAAAGAGTAAAATGGATATGGCATTTTGGGCTTGTCTGCTTGGTGCGTAGTCAAGGTACTCGTCTGTGTAAAAGCTCTGTTCAGCCTGGAGAAGAGAAGCTGAGGGGGGATCTCATCAGTGTTTATAAATATCTCAAGAATGGGTGTCAAGAGGATGGACCAGACTCTGTTCAGTGGTGCCCAATGACAGCATGAGAGGCAACGGGCAGAGACTGAAACACAGGAGGTTCCATCTGAACATGAGGAGAAGCTTCTTGACTTTGAGGTGCCAGAGCCTGGCCCAGGCTGCCCAGAGAGGTTGTGGAGTCTCCTTCTCTGGAGACATTGAAACCCACCTGGACACCTTCCTGTGTGATCTGCTCTGGTGACCCTGCTTTAGCAGGTGGGTTGGACTGGATGATCTCCAGAGGTCCCTTCTAACCACAACCACTCTGTGATTCTGTGGGCATAGTGAGTGTATCCGAAGTGCTAGCTGGCTTTGGGAGATGGGATTTCCATGCTGGGGTTAAGTCCTTTGTGATGTGTCTGTCTATGGGGAGAGCATGTGGTAGAGGTAGTACAAGGCACTGAGCATGGTTGTCAGCCTTCTCACCCTGTGCCCAGAGAAACTTCTGCCCATTCTACTCCAAATACTGGAAACCAGTCCTTTCCCCTGCTTGCTCTCTGTCCTCTTCCTCCTCCTCTTTCAGTTTCTCTCTGTTCTGGATGAGCCTGCATCCAGAGTCACTCAAAATGGTTCTGTGAAGACACTGAAAGAGACTGTAATGTTTCATTGCTGGAATGAATGAAGAACCCCCTCTTCTCTGTATCATCATGAGGACTTGGTGATATTTGCCATGTTGCTTTGTTCCACACATTTGACTGTTCAGTAACTGGTACTGTACAGTTAGCAAAATGCTTCTTCCCTTTCTTGATGATTTCCTCCCATGCCCATTGTTGTACAAATCCTTGGAGTGGGCTCCAGAATGTCCCCCAAAACACTTTTGTCTCTGTCAGTTTAGTTTATTCTGCTACTCTGTTCCCATGGTCATCAGAATCCCTCTTCTGTGCCTGCACTGAAAATTCTAGCTCAAAATCCTCCCGTATGTTCTGCTGGGTTTGTTGGTGAGGGCGATACCAGCTCTCAAGTGTCTCCTTGCAGTGGTGGCATGGAGGTGGGTTGCAAACAGAGATCTTGACCTTGCAGGAGATGTCTTGTGGTGTTGAGGCTGACATTGCTTGGGCTTCTCTTCTGGAAGATTTTTGAAAATGCTCTTAGGTAGATGTTTTCAGGTGCTTCTTCCAAACTTATGAGTCTTTTTACCACACTGTGATTGAACAATCACTAGACTTCCAGAATGATCGATCCTCTGGCCATGCAGCACCATGTTGTGATGGCATCACCTTGTACTTGCTTAACTGAATGGAATGGTTTGGCACCGCAGCCATCTGCAAAGAGTGAGGGTCTCTGCATGTAGGAAGAGCAAAGAGCAGATTGTTTTCAATGCATAGTAGTTAAATGGGAATCGATTATGGAAAAGTCCTGGAAAGACTGGCATGAGGGAAAGGTGAGTTGGTATTGAACTTTAAGTTTTGACCATGCTGCACAATAAGTGTATTGCTTCCTCCTGCAAAACAGGCTGGTTTCAGGTGGCTAAAGGGGTTTGCAGCCCAGGCAATCAAGCCCAGTATCAATGAATAGCGAGGGTAAGTAATGCTGGATTAGAATATAAAACTTAATCAGGATTAAGCCACAGCAAATATGTACCTATGGAGCAGAACGTGCTGTATGAATAGGAAACGAGCTAAACAGATTCCGTATTTTCAGAGGCAGCTCTACTTCATTCTGTAAGTAGTTGTGCCCTTTTACACTCCAAGGACAATTCTTAGTGCACTGAGGATGAAGCTTTTATTTGAAATCAAATTTGTTCCTTGGCCCATGACTGAGGAAAACTTCTGCAGGGGTTGTGCAGGATTCACTCACCCCATCTGAAATTCTGTCAGGGCTGAATTGAGATCTGAGCAAGAGGAAGAATCATATAATGGTACAGGCTCATTTGTTTTCACATGAATACATTAGAGCAAAATCTTACTTGCATGAATCAGCATTTCTTTTGTCAATACCTTGCAATATTAAACAGTAAGGTGACACCAGGATTACCTAGGAGGACAAGTAAATTAAATTGCAACAAAAGATTCTTGAGGGTAAATTGACACCTCAGGTCTTAATTTATGGGTCAGCTATGGAACAGGATGGGAATAACTGTTTCCTTTGCACCATGTTTAAAATAGTTTTGTAACTGAGGGATAAAAAGGAGATTTCCAGATCCTTACTGGATACCAGCTCACCCAAATCCCATACTGTATTGAGAAATGAATCTCATATTCCCTTCCATGTTTTCTAAAAATTGTAGTGTTCATTCAGTTTGCCAAGGTATGGAGCATATAGCAGTGCGCTTCCCTTGTTGCCTAGAAAGAAAATAGCTGATGTTTTCATGTGCTGAAATGTCATCTTTGTCAGCTGAAGCGCAGTGTTTCCTCTTCTTCCTTCTTGCCAAATCCATTTTGTGTTTCCACACATTAACCTCTTCCTGACCTAGTGCCACTCAGGCATGAAAAGCCAAAGTGCTTCTAGTTTGCAAGCAGAGCAGTTGTCTGATATATAAGTCTTGACAAAGATTCAAAGGGAATTCAAAGTTCATGAGTGTTATTAATAATTTTAATAAATCATCCTGGGTAAGTTATTTTGGAATGCTTATTTTAGTGAAAAGGTTGCCTTGAAAGCTTCTGAAAGTGGTATTTAAATTACATAGGTGTCCTGCTATTCTGATCTTAGTGGCAGAAGTAATTTTACCTTGAGACACACTTGGTTCATATCCATAAGTAACTGTGGGTTTGCTTAGATACAAATACGTACGCTTCCTTGACTTGTCAGTTTAGCAGTACCTCCTCTCACACTTATTTAAGTCTCCTAGGCTCTTAAGCAACTTTCTCTTTTTTTTTGTTTTTGTATTCTTTCACTTGGCATTACCAGTTCAGACATCCAGTCCTGAAATGCTTCTGTCTGCTTTAAAACTTCACAGAATATTTAGAAGGCAAGCAGAAACCAAGAGAAAGCGCTTTCTCTAGGATCAACAGTGGTGGAGACTGCAGTTGCTTCTTTGGTTGCAGAACAGGTTCTGCAGAGACATTGACAGGTTCTGCAGCAGGCTAAGCTTCCCCACCCATCAGTCCCAGCCCTGACTTAAGAACGCACATTTAGAAGAAAATGTATGTATTTTCATACAAATGGACTTTATTTCTAGTCCAGCCAAATTTTTTGTGTCTAGATTTCAATACAAACATATTGTCATCTCATTGACTTTAATGCTAGTGATGCTACTTGTGTTCAAGCGTGCTCTGAAGCAGTTTCCTAAGTCCCTGGCTTTCATTTTTCACCTACTGAGAGCCAGCAACAAAACAAGAGTTGTGTCATTTGTGACCTAGTGTGTGCTTAGCAATTCCTGGCAGAAATCCCTTCAACAGGGACATGTGGCTTGGGCCAAGTTTCTCAGAACAGAGAACTATTAGCGGAGAGACTTCCAGTGTGTTAGTCACTGTGAATATAAACACTGAGAAAAGGTCTTATGATATAATGAGAAAAGGTCAAAGAGGTGAGTTATGCATCACACTACTTCATCCGATGTACACTTAATCCTGTGTTACACATTCAGCTCTATCTCCAGGCTTATCCTCTGATATGATGATGAGAAGCTCATGCTTGTGACTTAAATAAATCATTTAAGTTGCATGTTAAACAGAGGAATGGTCTGTTGGGAGCCTCATCAAATTCAACAAGGAAAAATGTCAAGTCTTGCACCTGGGGCACATAAATTCCCCGCGTTGATAAGAATCTCAGGGGGATGCTGAAAAGAACATGGAGGGGCTCACTAAAAATGAGCCAACAGTGTGTCCTTGCAAGGAGGAAGGCTGACAGCACACGGGCTGTACCACCAGGAGTGAATTCTGGTCCTTTATTCAGCAGTCATTAGATCATATCTGGAGCCTACACCCAATTTGGGGACTGTTAATGCAAGAAATGTGTTGATAAACTGGACCGTGTGCAGTTGGAAGGCCACCAAGATGCTGGGGGAGCTGGGCTTATTCAGCCTGGAGAAGAGGAGGTTTCAGGGGACCTAATCACAGACTAGTTGGGGTTGGAAGGGACCTCTGGAGATCATCCAGTCCAACCCACCTGCTAAAGCAGGTTCACCAGAGCAGATCACACAGGAAGGTGTCCAGGTGGGTTTGAATGTCTCCAGAGAAGGAGACTCCACAAATTCTCTGGGCAGCCTGTTCCAGGGCTCTGGGACCTCAAAGTAAAGAGGTTTCTCCTCATGCTTAGATGGAACCTCCTGTGCTTCAGTCTGCAATGACAGTCTGTTGAGGTGCTCTTTGCTGAGGTTCACATGGCAGAAGAATGTAAGACAATGTCTATAAATTGATAGATGAAAGTTTTTATTGGGATATATATATAAACTTTCACAGGGAGGAATATAAATATAAAGCATTTTATTAGTGAGCCCTTGGTAACTGGTCTTGAAACCTTGTCTCAGAAATGTAACAAGACAAGGCTAATTTTATATTGTTCTCCTGAATAAAGTTGGTACATTGACCTAGTTCTGTCACTCTGCAACCACGAGCCAATTGGATCCCTCAGCTGCCACCCCATCTCATTTGGATAGATAGAGCTAATTACAGTAGGTACTTTATCCAAATTTTTACGGATTAATTTACAGCATGATGAACAGAGTCAGTGATGGAGATGCAACCAAGGAAGTGAGGGATGCTCTGACCTTGTCACTCAGATGGATGTGGAGACATACTGCTCTTTTCCCAGATGGCTCTTGAGTTTTGCAGAAAGTCAGTGACATGTTTAATTACTTCTGACAAATAGAGAACGCTTTCTCTTTTTAGCTGTGCTATGCTGTGCCCTTCATGACGGTGGAAAAAGGCAAAGCAGCATCTTGACCAGCCACCCTTTGCATAGGATATTATGGACTGGGAGTCTCAGGGTTGAAGTACAGGCTTTCAGCTCCCATTGACTCTTGGTGCTGTCAGGATTAGAAATACCTGATGCAAGAAAGTGCTTATGTACCTGTGAGGTCAGTGAAATGGAAACACATGCCTAAATAACGTTCTGCAAAGAGATGTTTTCTCAGCAAGCAAGGTGTAGTTTACATGCCATGTGGCATTTGGTGTCTCTTGTTAAGCAGAGAAGTTTAATTTCAAATTGCATTCGGATGTGGAAAAAAAAAGGTCAAGATTGTTGCAATCTCCAGAATTATGATAAATATAATTAAGTTTTTGAGACTTCCGTCTTCTCATAACTTTTAAAACAAACACGTTGTCGTGGGGAAATGGCTATACTTGGAAATGTAGAGCTGGTACAATCAAATGTCTCTTTGCAAGATCTGAAGGTGCCTTATTTGTTGGCTTGATGGTGAATTTTTTAAACACTTGGTGTAAAGTATTTTCACGTATTTTGTGGTAGGGAAAGCAAAAATGTGCAAGGTGTGTCTTCCCCACTGAGAATTCTTTTGGACCACCTCTGGTTTGACCTGATTTGTGGGCTTTCATTCAAAAGTGGCAGAGAATTAAGGGGAGGTTCTTTCAAGAGTGCTTAAGGCTGAAATAGTTTAGCTGCTGTTGGTGAAGGTGAGAACAGCTGTCCTGAGTCAGGCCTAAGGGCCAGCTAGGCCGGAGTCTTCCCCTGAGAGTGGCTGGTCTCTAGTACACACGCAAGGCTTGCACAGCTATAGTATCATCCCAGCTTCTACCAGGCTGCAGTTTAGAAACTTCCTGAGCCTGAGGTTTGTTTATTTAACGATTGTTGACAGTCTTTTTCTCATGAACTTCTCTAATCGCTTTTGAAAAGCAGGTAGGTTTTTGGCACCCCTGGTATCCTGTAGCACTGAGAACTTCAGCTGAGCTGTGCATTGTGTGAGAAGTCCCTGTTTTTTTGTTTGTGTTGAGTGTGTCACCTGAGAATTTAATTTGCTGCTCTGTAGGTTTTGTGCTAGGAGAAGCAGTTAATAGTTGTTCTGTGTTTGTTATCTCCTTGGCTGCTTGTGTCCTGCTGGCCTCCCCCTATCCTCTTTCTTTGGCTGAAGAATGGTAATCAAGACTTATTCCTGTCTCATTGGAAGCTGTCCCACACCTTTGATCGGCCTTCTTGTGCCTCTCTGTATTGTTCCATTTTTATGATGTTCTTTTTGACATGTAGGACTGGCACCACACTGAGTATTCAAACAGACATTAACCTTTTATTTAAAAGGTGGCATAATGGTGTTTCTGGTTTTATTCCATCGTAAAATAGCTTGGATTGGAAGGAACCTCCCAAGCTCATCCAGTGCCACCCCTGCCATGAGCAGGGACATCTTCACCAGCTCAGGTTGCTCAGAGCCCCGTCCAGCCTGGCCTGGGATGTCTCCCGGGATGGAGCATCCACCACCTCTCTGGGCAACCTGGGCCAGTGTTTCATCACCCTCAGTGTAAAAAAAATTCTTCATTATAGCTAGTCTAAATCTACCTTCTTCTAGTTTTAAACCATCACCCCTTGTCCTATCACAACAGGCCCTGCTAAAAAGTCTGTCCCCATCTTTCTTATCGGCCCCTTTTAAGTAGAGAAAGGCCTCAATAAGGTCTCCCTGGAGCTTCTCTTCTCCAGGCTGAACCACTGCAACTCAGTATTTCATGGTAACTGTTAGAATGGTTCTTAAGTAGTTACTTTCTGATCCCATGTATTTTTGTCCTGAGAAAACACAGCTCAGGAGTTGCTGCTTTTTTCCCTATGGTTCTTGAGAAGCCATAGCATAAAGCAAATTGTGAACGTGATGTTTAACATAGCTCATATAGAGATGTATGACATTTACCCAGACTGACATAGGGATAACTGTAGTATCTCATTGTTCCTGTGTTGTCTGTCCAGGCAGCCTCTCTGATCTCTTTGTGTGTGTTTTAGTCATTGTTGTCATTCTGGGCGAGTGGTTGGTTGTATAGTGCCAATATTGATGTGGCATCCAAACCATATGGATTATGTTACAAGTTGGTACAATTAAATTGTTTGTCTGCTCTGACTTCAGGTTTTCATTAATGTTTAACAACACTCACTGCTGTAGTTTTCCTATATCTTTGCAATATAATTTGTTTTATTTTACAGCGTGTAATGATTGTCTGCCTTCCACCAGTAAGCTGCTTCTGTCAATATCCAAAACCAGGCATTTTAAGGTTTTCTATCTTATATTTCTAGTATCAGTACAGTAACACTTCCACGCTTGGCTCAGTAGTCTATTTTTTGTGCTATGATTAAAATGGAATTAATTCTTCTTTATGGTTTCTTGTTCAGCTTTATTAATGTCTGCTCTATCTTTTATTTATAGATACAAAGTTTTAATGATTTCAGCCCTAGAAAATGTGTCATGTCCATTTGTGCCAGCCTTACTGCACTTAGTTTAAAGATTCTCCTGTAACATTATTAATTGTAAATGCCAGTAGTCTGGTACCAGCTTGATTTAGATGAAAACTGCCTTTCCTGTATAAGCAGCCTTTCTTCCAAAAGCTGCTGCAGTTCCTACTGAATCAAAATTTAATAGTGAAAACTCACAGATGTGAGAAGAGAGTTACACCAATATGGAGGTTGTTTTTTTTTTTTTTTAAATCATATAGGAAATATTTAATAGACTTTATTGATGGAAAAATATTTGTTAGAAGAGATAAAATGTTTGGTTTACAGTAAATCTGCGGCCACTAAAAATGCAGAGTGGTGTTGCCAAAGCAATAGGCTATGGCTATGACTTTGACTTTGGAAGGACTGTGCTATGAAAGATTATTTTGTTCCATCGTTGACTTGGCACAAGACATTCAGAATCCTCTGTAGAGGGGAGAATCAGACTAATAAAGGCGGGTGCATGGTGTACGGGCAGGATTTGGTTGTAGGAATTTGAAAGTTGAAGACAGTAAGCTAAGCAGCTTAACATCTTCAGAATAAGAGGGAGTGAAGCTTGTAAGTGCGTCAAGCTGTTTGCTTAGATCTAGACTAAGGAGCTTAAGTAGCTTATAACACCACAAGCCTGCTCGCTCCAGAGGAAGGGACTTAGAAGCTGTGCAACAGCTACACTTCAAAGACCTTACAAGTGCTGCTGCTGAGGCCTGCAGGGCTTCTGTAGAGCACGTCAAGTAAATCTGTCCATCCCTCTGTTTCTTCGCAGTATCTAAGTGCTTCCTTTTGTTTCCGCATTATAAAGTTATGGGCAACTCTCCTCCCCGGAGTTATCATGACGTTAAATACCAGCCACTTGAAAATCAAGTTCTCAAAATTAATTTAGTCATGTCCTTTGTACATATTCTGCCCTCCTTTTCCTCGCTAAAAACCCATAGTATTATGCATGCTGGGATGTACCACGTTTTTTCTGATGAAATGGAGAGGTGGCTGCATTCACAGACTTTTGCTGCACAAAATACCTGTCATGTCCTCAAGAGTGTCATTACTTACTAGTCAAAAAGCTACCTTCATAATGGTGCTTTCTTGAGTAATTTTGTCATCTTGAGCTTATCCTGTCCTGACTTCATTAAATCTGCTAAAGATGCACGTCAAATTACAGGCATATGGCCAGTTTTCTGTTTTGCCCTGACTCCCTGCTCCCTAGGTATTTAGTTTCTGTAGAGTGTGGTTTAGTATTTTTGTCTGTGCAGACTGAAACATATGATGGTGAAAAATGGATCTTTCTAAATTGGTATCTCAGTTTAGGCTGATTTTTGCAAATTAGTCATACAGGGTATTTTACACTGTCTAGTTACATGTAGTAAGTTATGGTAAGAGTAGTTAAAATCACAGTATAGATGAGGATGGCAAGGACCTCTGAAGATTGTTTGGTCAGAGCGGGGCCAGCTGGAAAAGGTGGCCCAGGACTGTGTCCAGTTTGGCTTACAAAATCTTCAATGATGGAGGTTCCATAACCTCTCTGGGAAACCTGCTGCAGTGTTTGATCACCTATATGGTTTAAAAAAAAAAAAGCTCTTAGTTTAAAATGAATTTTTTGTATTTCAGTCTGTGCCCTTTGCCTCTTCTTCTGTCACTGGAGACCACTGAGAAGAATCTGGCTTTGTTGTCTTATTCTCCCCTCATCAAGTATTTATGCACATCGATAAGACACCCTGTGAGCATTCTCTTCTCCAGGCTGAACAGTCCCAGCTCTCAGGCTGTCCTTGTGTGCCAGGTGTTCCAGTCCTTCTATCATCTTTATGGCCCTTCACAGGACTCACTCCAGTATGTCCATGTCTCTCTTATACTCTCTTGCCACAGATGGACCCAGCACTACTGGTATGGATCACATGTGCTGAGCAGTGCTCCCTCAACCTGCTAGTAATGTTCTTTTTAATGCAACCCGGGATGCTGTTGGCCTTGTTTTCTGCAAGGACACAAAGCTGGATCATGTTGACCTTGCTGTGTACACCAGGATCCTCAGGTCTTTTTCTGCTAAGCTGCTTTCCAGCTGATGGCCTCCAGCCAGTTGACCCTCAGCTTCTACTGGTGTGTGAGGTGTTTCCTCCCCAGGTGCAGGACTTTGCATTTCCATTTATTGAACTTGATAAGGTTTCTGTCGGTCCATTCCTCCTGCCTGTTGAGGTCCTGCTGATGGCAGCACAACCCTCTTGTGTATCAGCACTCCGCTCAGTTTTGTATCATCTGCAAACTTGCTGAGGATAGACTCTGTCCCATCATCTAGGTCATTAGTGTTGAAAAGTATCAGGCTAATATTGACCCTTGGGGTACACCACTAGTGAGTTGCCTCCAGCTGAACTTTGTACCACTGATCACAACCTTTAAGTCCAGCAGTTCAGCCTATTTTCAGTCCACCTCACTGTCCATGTATCTAATTTGTACTTCATCAGTTAATCAGTGAAGATACTGTGGGAGACAGTGTTGAAAAGCTTGCTAAAACTGAGGTGAACAACATCCACTGCTTTATCTGCATCCACCAAACCAGTCATCTCATCTTAGAAGGCCATGCTGACTAATGTCTATGACCTTTCGATCCTTCATATGTTTGGAAATGGTTTCCAGGAGTTCTTGCTCCATCTTCCCAAGGATCAAGGTAAACCTGAGTGGCGTGGAGTTCCTGGTATCCTCCTCCTTGCTATTGTTGAAGATAGGAGTGACATTTATGTTCTTCCAGTCCTCAGGGGCCTCCCCAAATTGCCGTGAGCTTTCAAAGATAATCAAGTGTGGTCTCACAGTGATATTGGCCAACTGCCTCAGCACTCCTGGGTGCATTCCTCTGAGTTCCCATGGACTTATGTATGTTTAGTTTATATAAATGTTCCCTAACCTGGTCTGTTCTATTGAGGAACAGTCTTCTCTGCTCTATACTTTCCTCACAGCCTGTAATTCCCAAAAGCGAATCTTAGCAATAAAGACTGAGGTAAAGACAACATTGAGAACTTTAGTCCTTTATCACCAGGTCCCATTAGTTTGCAGTCACATGCTGTAGACCTTGTTCTGTATGTGTGTGTAAGTGTGTTTTCATGTGGGCTCATTTCCAAACAAACAAGCCTGAGGTTTGTGCTGCTTTCCCAGACAAGCTTTTCCTGTGCATGGCTCAGGATCCCAGCCGGCTGCCCCGGGAGCCAGCGATTCAATTGCAGGGGAAGTTCAGCTTGGGTGAAAACAAAGACAGCAGTATGCATTTTTCTTTGGGGTTTTTAATTGCTTCCGTCTCTGTATCTGAAGCATTTTTCTTAAAAATACTTCACTTTGCAGGTGTAGCCTCACGGACTTTCTCTCATCATAGCTTTTCCTATCATTTGTAGCCATTAGAGGCTTCAAAATACTTTTGGCAGGGGTGCTAACACAGCTGCCCTGGAGCAACTCCCATTGGGATAATTGTATTATTTTTACTTAAAGTCCCCTTTTGGTCAGCTGTTATCTTAGGGTTCATTTCGTGTCACGAGTTGTGTTGTGTTGTGTAGTTCACTGTGGGCTTTTGTAGGGCTGAAACTTTTGTATGCAAAGTAATTTTTTTTTTGATACTGGAAGGACAATCCAATAAACTATTTTCTTTCTAATTGGAAATTGAAATAATGTGGCTTTTTTTTGGATGGAAAGAAGTGTACAGGCTGGATTTTGATGTCTCATTGATTTTAAAGCAAAGCCTTGGCTGTAGGTCACGATGCAAATGTTGTGCAATTTAGGTGTTGCTTTGACACCCGGGAGACTTGGCCTTCAATCCTGGTTCATCTAGATGAGTATCTTCACTGTACCTTCTTCTCACATCTGAAAACAGGATGATGATAATTCCTATCTGTTAAGAGTGTTCTGAGGATTAATTGCCTGTCATTTGACTGGGATTATAAACTAACTCAGTCATTGAATGGGAAATGAGATTCAGACCCAGAGATTTTTTTTGTGGTTAATTCTCAGATGAAAGATCTGCCAGGGACTCTGTTCACCAACAAATACAGGGGTCTAGACCAGGGTGGCTGAAATTTTCAGGTTCACAGTGGTTTATTTGCCCCTTGGATGAGATGCTTGTGTACAAGTAGAGGAGAATAAACCAGTTGGACATGCAATTCTGGACAGCAGCAGTTGTTGCTTCTGCTGAAAACTTTTGTAGCATATGGTTTGCATTTCTGTGTGGTAGGACAAGGGTAGATGTGGGGCAGGGCTTCCGTTGTTTCTTCTGGGAATTTGTGGAAGGAAATAGTAGCTGACAGGCCATGTAGCCTTTGCATGGTGAGCATGATGTCTCTGATATGTCAGATCTCTGACACATGTAGCACACAGGAGCCCAGGGCACATATGGTAAATCTTGATGCATTTTGTATTCCCCTCTTTTTTTTAAGCCAGTCAAGATTTGAACTCAAAAAAGAAGACATGAAATCAGAAATCTGAACATATGGCAACCCTAATTAAGGGGGTGATATTTTTTCACCTTCAAACTCATTGCAGTCATACTGACCTCACTGCTCTTTCCTATGGTGCATTCAGCTATTCCCATGAAAAGTTTGCTTTCCTGAGCAGAAAGACTGAGTGAGCATGTGTAATCAAATACCTATATTTTTGTTTCTTAAGAAATAATGTGCTTTCAAAATATCTTTCAAACTGTCTCATAATTAAAGTCACATTTCAGGGCTTCTTTGTGAACAAACAGGAAGGAGACCAAGATGGAGATCCCTTTTCTGACTGATAACAGAAATGGGTCTTGAACCTAAATTTGACATAAATCAAGCCACTGGTTTTGCCTATGGGGTTTAGAGTCAGTCTGTCTTCTGCTTGGGGCTATTCTGCTTCTTATGAAATATTCACTGGTCCAGAGAGACAGTGTGACTTTGCATAACTTCATGATGAAGGAAGATTTGTGGGATAGAGCAGACCCCAGTTTGGGTTCTGTGCTTGCTCTAAATTAGGTGATTTACATCCTGAGTGAGTCCAGAGGCAGTGAGGTGGTAGCGTTTGTCTGCCCTCGTTCTGATCTTTCTTCTGTAGCTCCTTTTCTGTCGTGGCCCTGAAAGACTCTTTGATTAGCTGTCGAGGTCCAACAAAAATATCTTGCAGAAAATTTCTTGACCAGCTGTCTCAGAATTACTTAGTAAGTTATGAATTATAGAACAAGGGTGCCACTGTGTTCTAGGTAATAGTACATAGGGTTTCCTGCTTGATTGAATGAGTCTTCGCTAAAGTCAGCATCTCTGGTTAGATCCTTGGCTTGTTTGCAGCTGCTATATTCCTACTTTGCATATGGCAATGTAAGAACAGGATCTAACACTGTCTTTCTGATGACCAGAGCTTTGTTTTTGCCTTTTTGTGTGATCCTCCATAATTTAGATAGCTTGACAGCGTGTCTTAGTGGATTTTTAATTTTGCAGAACTTGAGTCGATTTGCTTTTGAAAAATTAACCAGTCTGTGCCCTTGAAAAGTCATTGCATCCGTTATTACCTCCACATGTGATAAGTTTAAGAAAATGATTAGCAAAGGTGTCACTCATTTCTGCGTGCTGTATATCAGATCAGACTTGCTGTGAAGTAGTGAACCATATTAAAGCTGTGAAATCAGCCCTGCTCTACAGGGACTACAACCAGCTGCACCAATTTTACTACTTTTTTCCCTTGCAGATTCGGGAATGATTGGAATGGAGTTTGACAGTTTATTTACAGATTTGCTGTGACTGACAGGATGCCAGAGGGGAAATGTTTGTACTCCCCGAAGATAGTTTTTGGTAACTAAGGCTAAATATCTGACAGGACTTCTGTTACCAAACAGAGTGTGATCAACAGTTGTGTTACTGCAGAATTCAGTGCTTCTTTTCATTTAAAATACAGCTAAAAATACAGAACTAAAGCAGCATTTGCGTCGATGTAATGTGTGTACAGAACAGATGATGTGGAGCACTGGCAAATTCAAGCCTTCCAGTCCAATTCTCATCTGTCATCCCTGTAAGAAATTAGGGAAAGGAGGATGAAAACCACTCACGTGCCACCTTCTTCCCTCTTGGTCAGTGATTTTCAAACTTAAAATTTGTAGGTTCCATAAATTTTACAGTATGGGACTGGACCTCTTAGGTGGTAAATTCAAGTTTCCTTGACAACCAACCTGCTTCTCTTATGTTATGGGCTGCCAAGAGTTCACAGACCATGCATTGAAAACTTATGTCCATGTATGTGATGTTAAGGTTCCTTGCAGTTTAACCTTGAAAAGAGTAAAATCAAATTAATCTTGTTTTCCTCTTGCATTCATCCTTTGGCTTTGAAACTGGGACAAATGGGCTTTTTTTTTCCATGATCATGTCATTCCGTTTCTGATTGTCAGTGTAAATCTGCAGTAACCTGGCTAAAGTATCCTCATGGTGTATAAAAATCAGCCTAATAGAATGATACGTGGAAAACAGAAACCTTTTGGGAGAAGATGCATGAGCTATATGTTGTATTATATACAGTGTATGGGTAGTATTATTATACTCTGTGTTCCCAGAAATAGTATTAAGCGTTTGATCAGGAAAGTGTGTTTTGTTCATTAATAGCTCTTTGTTCATTTGAGAGGCGCAGAAGCTTTTGTACATTGAAAAGGTTAATTGTACTCAGAGTAAAGGTACATGAATAAATCGTGTGTTTTATGGGTAGCAGGGGTTGAAGGTGGGCAGATTTGTCTAGCACAAAGGAAAAAAATATTTCTATTAGATTGTTAGGTGTTAAGTGCTGCCAATGAGCCAAATGTAATCTGAGTGCTCATAAGCAAGAGATGCTGATATATTGCAGGGGACAGAAAATGTGCACCTGAGCACCTGGGTGTCCTTATTTGCATTTAGGCCAGTCCTACTGGTTATGCCTATTGCAGATTTTCATAATCCCATGGAGGCACCCTGAGGTTAGTTTAAGGGACAACAGGGTCCAAAACAACTTTTATTAAACCGGTGAGAAACAGGGTTTTAGCGTTCCAAAAGTGACCTGAATACAGGTTCGGATATCACTTGAGGAAAATTATTAAGGGGCAGCAACTAGTAATTCAGGAGGTCCATAGTGTGCATACACGTGGCATCACCAAAAACAATGCCAGAGCCGCCCCTGAGTCTGGGAAGAGTACACGCTTGCCTGAACACAGTGTGGAATTATTTTAAAGGGATGCACGTTCTCGTATTGAGTACGGAAAGTGTACACTCGCAATCCTGAGAGGGTAAATTTATAATACACTTGCAATCCTGCAAGGAGAAATACACGTGCAAATGTGCACGGAGTATTACATGTACTTATGTGGAAGCACGGGAGGAAAATACACCCACGATTATGCGAGGATTGATTTTACACGTGCTCATCTTGAGCATGGAAAGTATGTGTGCAAATGTGCACGGAAAGTAGATACACTCGCGATCCTGCGAGGAGGAATTTTACTCACAGCCGTGGCGGCACAGCAAGCGGAGTCTCCATCCCGGGGTTGCTCTCGGTGGCAGCATCTCGCTCGTGCTCTAAGAGATCTGCGACAAAGGACAGAGTCTCGACGAGAGTCCCATTTTTTATAGCTTGATCAGATCTGACTGTAGGCATTCCAGAGGCTTCTCTGCACCCCCACATTGGCTGTGGGTGCCCCTGAAGCCTCCAAACATCCCCCACACTGGCCGCGGGCGCCCAGCGGCTCCCTGGTGCCTCGGTGCTCCCTTCTCATAATGGCCCTGGCCAGGGGGCTCCTGAGGCCAAACGAAAGAAGCTGTTGGCCTCAAACAGCAGGGAGAGAGGGAGATGTGTCTACTCCCTCCATATTGAAGGAGGGAGGGGGACAGAGAGGGGGGTTTGCATTCTGCCACACATAGGTTTAATTTTTTTTTTCTTAATTTTTTTGGTGTTCTTCTAGCTGGATTTGCATTCTATTGTAGGCTGGATTATTTGCTGTATATTTTTGTTACAACAAGGCTATGCATCAAGAGATACAGAGCACAATTAGCAAAGAATAAATGAGAGAAGGCAAAATGAGCCTTTCTCAGTCATGATCCTCTAGTGAAGAATATCCCTTTTTTAATACTTACATGCCAAGTGTCACTTACAGAAGGACCTGAATACAGTGTGTTTTACCACTACTCTCAGGAAGATTTATCTGGTTATTAGATCATCAGGCTGAACCCCCCTCCAGTGATGGTTTTTTTCCAATGCAGTCGTTATTGTGGGCACGACAGAGCTGGCAGGTGAATTCTTATTTTAATTGTTGGGAACAAAAGACGTACTTTTGGGATCAGGGACTGGAATTTAGCTAAGCCCTTTCCCAAGTAAATTCTCGTCTCATTAGACTATATGGCCTGTGGTGGACCTGTGGTGGTCCTGGCTGCGCGGTAATTTTTCTATAAGGAAAGAATGGTGGTTGTCTGTGTTTTGCGCTGTAGGTGGACATGCAGCTGGGCAGTACCTTGGGGAATGGGAGTGATGGTCAACTTATTCCCATGTTGTGGTATCTTAACTATCAGAAAGCCATTCTCATAACAATTGAAACGGTGGCACGTCACAGCTCAACACTGTCAGGCTTTGTTCTGTCCATCCTGGCTGTGGGAAAGAGAGTTTATTCCATTTCTCCTTGTGGAGGATTTTTTTACCGTGTCCCCGCGAGTTTTAGTGTTAATACTGCCCATTTATAGAAGTAGAAGCTCGATGCTTAAGGGTGATGGAAGGTTGCCCAAGGTAACGCAAGAAGTCATCAACAGTGTGGGGCAGAAATACAATCCATCAACCCTAAATCCTGCTTTCTAGTTCTAATCTAATGCCTTTTATCATACAGAAGACAAAAAGTAGGTAAAACGTGCTTCTGTTGGAGTTCAGACGATCCTCAATGTGGATCATAAAATGCTGAGCATCTAGGTTCTCCCTGTTGCTGTAAGAAGTTGTCAAGTGTCCACTGAGCTGCCGTATTCCTGGGTGATGGCATTGTTAAAAGATACTCCCGTGCTTTTTAACACCTGAGAAAGGTGACCAAAATAGTTAAAGAACAGTCAGTGACTGTGCCTAATATTATATTGAAGTTCTTCAGTAGTTGAATTATCTTATTAAAGAAAAGATTAGATGACATAGCAGGAATGGATCAGCAATAGATCTGTGAACTTGAATCAAGAGTATTATTGAGACTGTCATCCAGTGCCTAAAGACAAAAGCATACTTAAAACGAGAAGGTCATTTTTCCAAGCAAAGGACAGTTGTAAACTGCCTTTACCAGGCAAAAAATCAGTATTTGTTGCATTGCATCATTGAATTATTCATCAAGATCAGACTCTTTCTTGTTCAATTTACTTTGTCATTTTCTTCTAGCTTATTCTCAGCAGTTTGGATGAAAATATAACAGAGTAGCACCTGGTTACAAGTGATATTCGATTCACTGGATGTCTTTATTGGCAAGACATTTGCTTTGGTCCAAGCTAAAATCAAATGCTCTTTGTTTTAATGGGACATTCATGTTTTATGGACAAATAACTAGAACTGGTGTTATGATACTGTTCTGTTAACCTCTTATTATTTTAGTGATTTATTTCAGGCCTTTAATTTAGAATAAACAAGATTTGCTCATGGAGCAGATCCTGCATCTTTACTTCTGTTCTATACAGTACCTGTTGAAACAAGTAAGTGTTTTCCCAGCAGTAAGATTTGATTGCCTAGGAAGGTGTAAACATTCCTTTTTCTGAAATTGATTCATGTGTATAGATGAAAATAACACTCTCTTAGGAAATTCTAGGCATGGTTAGATTGTTTCAAGGCTCTAGTTAGAGTACTGAAATGAGTAAATAATAATTTCTCTGTCACTTCAAAACCTTTTCTTGTTATACACAAGTATATAGAGATACTGAAGTACACAAGGAGATCAGAATCCGCCCCCATATGTTCCTCTCACCGTGATCCCTTTTTTTTTCCCTCTTTTGTTTCTTTTCCCCATAATTTACTTCGTTTGCATATTTTAGTGGTTCATGCCATGGTGCCTGAGTCAATTTTCTTTTGAATAATTAAACAGGTACATGCCCTTGGAAAGTCATTGCACCCTTTATTGCCACTTAATGTGTTAACTGCGAGGAATTGGGAAAAGATGTTGTGCATTTTTGTTGACTGCTGTTTGATGCAAGAGTTGAATATAACGTATAAATGGGACCCGGAGAATATGCTGGATTTTAGTGTATGTGGTGAGCCGCATCTCAGGTACCCAGAGGATACACCCAGGCTGGAAAACCTTGTTCTTTTCCCATTTCAATGGAAAACATGAGCAGCCTCTTTAAAAAAGTAATAATAAAACAAAATAATTGATTGATAGGGTTAGTGGCTATTCAGTGGTATCCCATACTTAGGTGGGGCTGGGTTTTAGGTGGTGGAAGGTTTTGGCCTCTGCAAAAGAAAATTTGAAGTTACAAACTAGTCATGAGTCCTCTGTGCTGTGAGTTTGAGGGAATGTGAAGAGAGAGAAGATGGACATGAGGAGTTTTGCAGCTTCTTAATGAAGGTAACTGGGGGATTGCAGTGGATAATGCCCTCCGAGCTGCTCTGGGGGTGGCTGGGTGAACAGGGATGTTTCTGTAAGCACTGGGGAGCTTCATGTTCTCATTAAAATCCCAAGGCAGGCGAGCCTGAGTGTCGCTCTACTACAAAGGCAGCTCTAATGGTGGTATCACAGGGATTTGTTAAAGTTGTGCTGATTTGGATAGTGGAGTCACTGTTTCCATTGTAGGAACAACAAGTGCACATCATGATAGGCTAGTGACAAAACATTCTTTGCTACATCGCATTTAATTTTACTATTGCCCGGTAGTCAGGCTTTTCTTCCCCCTCTCCTTTTGCTAGTGAATACTCTTAATTGTAAACGTATTTCAGTGTCTTTGGTCACTCTAAATGACATTAAAATGTCATTTTGCCTTCATTGCTCATTCAAGCCCTACTCTTTGCAATTTGGATGCTGCTAAAAACTTGTATTGATTTCTAAGTGGGTGTTTTCCTGTAGACAGGACATATCTCTGCTTAAATGTTACAAAATAAACCAAGGCAATTTGTGTTTTTCAATGCCAACAAACAGGCTGTTGGGATTGTTTGACTCGTTTCTCAGCGTGCAGCGAGTGCCGGGGGCGAGATCCCAGCTGATCTGGTGCAGGAGGTGAAATCACTGTTCTAGCCATCAAAGGCAGAGAATTCCTCTAAAAATCAAGACTTCTGCTCTGTCAAGCTTGAGGAAAAAGCACAGACTGCAGCTTATGCTTTTGATGTTTGGGCTGACTAATACACATAGAAATGGAAGGAACAGGTTATGACAGGGCGGGTTTGGACTCAGTGCAATCGATAGTGATTTATTTAGAGGAAAGAGACTCCACCCATCGATAGGGTTCTCTTATCTTGGCCTTTGGAAGAGCTCACTGTAGAATCACCCAGCTGTGATTAAAATTTCCCTGTGCCAGTGTGGCTGATGTGTTCACCCAGATGCTAAATGAAATGTGTCCTGTTTGGTGGTTCTTCGATGGAAGAAGACATTTTTATAAAAGAGCAGCCTCTAGAACTAAAGAGATTAACATCTCAAGGAAGGCTGCAGGAGCAAAGAACACCTAAATAACGATCATTGGTTAAAAGGCATCAGTGCCTCAGAGATAAAGAACTGTTAGAGATTGTAGAAGAGATTATCAAAATCCCTCAAAGCAGACAGTGTTAATGATGCAGATCGTGAAATGTGCGGTGACTTAGATATGAATGTGTGTTTTGATATGAATTGTATGATCGCTCATCAAAAGCTTCAGACCTGTTGTTTTTTAGAGTATTTTCTTTACTATCTGAATCAAATATGTCAGCTCCGCAATCTGTGGCAGGTTAATTGAAATGCAGCGAGAGCGCAAAATCTGAATCAAGCATGAGGCTGGAAAACTTTGTTCGTTGTTTTATTTATGCAGATCTCTAAAAGTAACCACGTAGTTTGGGAGCTGTTGATGAAATTAATGCAATTCTCCGTATTTTTTAGATAGGAAGGGTTTGGACTGTGTGGAGTCTAAAGTAACAATTTGAAAGATGTCATGTTTGACTGGACTGAGTGAAGGAATAGCAGGAGCTTGAGGAATGTCTTATTCTAGTATTATCATAGTTACTTTTCAGTGTCCAGTGATGGACTTCTTCTCAGTTGAGTGAAATTCTGGAAGTGGCATGGCGAAGGTACCCCAAGGTAGTTTTTGCTGTCTCTCTTTTCCTCATAAACTGTTATTTAGTTTTACGTGTTTGAATTTAGTGATATTTAATGCACATTAAAGGAAAGGATTTATAATGCTGCCTAAAGCAAAGGGTATTTCAGGCTTGTTCTTTCTGAGCTTTTCTTGCTGTTCTGCCAAATCCATGTGCACCTCTGCCTGTTAGAAACCTGTGTCACACCAGGCCGGAGCTTCTAATTAGGTTCCTGCCTTAATATCAAATGTATCTTCAGAGACTGTCAGCAGGAGAAAAAATGAACAAACATGAATTTGTAAAAGCCTTTGAAGTACAGTATGAGGGGTCAAAGACATTATTTCTTTCTCCTCAGCTGGACTTTGCTGTGTAGGGGCCTGTAAGAAAGATGGGGACAGACATTTTAGCAGGGCCTGTTGTGGTAGGACAAGGGGTGATGGTTTAAACTAAAGGAGGGAGATTCAGGTTGGACATGAGGAAGAAATTTTTTACAGTGAGGGTGGTGAAACCCTGTCCAGAGAGGTGGTGGATGAACCATCCCTGGAGACATCCCAGGCCAGGCTGGACGGGGCTCTGAGCAACCAGAGCTGGTGAAGATGTCCCTGCTCATGGCAGGGGTGGCACTGGATGAGCTTTGGAGGTCCCTTCAACCCAAGCCATTCCATGATTCTCTGATGGCAACTAAGGCTGGTTCAGATAGGAGGCTGATCTACCAGGCCCTTGTGCACTAAAAAAGAATAATTGTTTTGCCATCAGAAAATTTCCTCACTTTCCAGGGGCGTGAAGTTATTAGGGTGTTTGGGAGTGGATATTTGTGCCAAGGGGTTGTATTGTTCAGGACCCAACAGTGTTCCCTTCCTAGGCCTAATATTTCATTTAAAAGCAATTTGCCTGAATAAAATATGCATGATGGGTGAACACAGATGAGCTCTGTTAATGTATTCTAATTAACTTGCTAAAAATATTTTAAAATCTTAATAAGCTTAAAGAGACTTTCTGATGATCAGATGCAATGTTAATGAGCATGGTATAAAAACATAAGAAGGTAAAGTAGATAGCTGATTGGCAGTTGCAGTGCTGTCTGTATAGTTAACGTTTTTCTCGTGCAAAAGAAGGATCTTTGCATTAAATTTTAGCTTTTGTCTTGGTAGCTAGTTTCTCAGGATCTATTTCTGGAAAGCTTAATGAAGAAAACATTAAAAAAAAAGAAAGAAAAAAAGAATTTACCTGTTTGATTTTGGGCGGAGTGGGGGTTTTATTCCTTAATTATGCTAAGGACATTTATTATAAAGTATCTGCGTTCTTTGTGTTTGGGAGAGTGACTCTTTTCCTTTTATATATGCCGTAAATCTCAGATTGTAGTTCTTTTTCTCTGCAGGCTATTAGGTTTCTGCAGACTCTATTTCATTCCTTAGCACCTATAGTTGCTTGGCAACAGCATCCGATTTACATGAACCCAGCCCTGTGAATGAATAGTTACCTGGAACCTTTCTGCACAGAAACCCTGAGAAATATAGCAGTTCTTCCATTCAGTGTGACAATCATTGGGAAATATTAATTGCTTCTCTCTATTCATCTTTCTTTAGCCTTTATTTCTCAGTGAAGGGGGGAAAAAACCTGTATTCTATGTTTAGTTCTAGCCTGCCAGAGGTTACAAAATTAATTTATAAATAATCCACTCAGAAAGCAGGAGGTTTATTAATAGCAGAAGAGTTTAGGAGTGTTTGGAGCCTCAACTGGTACAAATGGTCCCCAGTGCTGTACTATGTGGGCAGAGAAAGAGAGGTTCAGAGCCATGAAATAACCCGCCATAGTCACATATAGAAGGTTCGTGTGGGATTTTTTTCTGCTACAGTAAGTTCTGTGTTGTCTTTAGGGAGGAGAAAGAGCACATCTTTCCTACTCAATGTATTTGCTTCCCTTCTTGGCATATGGAATTTCTTTGAGCCAGCAAAATAAACACATTTTCTGGCTGCCTCAGCCTGGTATTCTATAAGCAGGTACACCCTCCTATCAATTCATTTCATTCTTGCCAACTACTTTACAACCGGTGGGTTATTTCTATTGAGAGGAGTAGGAGGTATTAAAAAGCAAGAAGAAAAGTTCTTCAGCAACACTAAGCGTTGAAACAGTCTCACAGGACTAGGAGAAGAGCTAAAGGCAATTTTTGTGGGTGCCAAAATAGTGAATGTAATAATTATTTTGAAAAATCTTGTAAAGAAAACATCCAAGTTGCCTTGTTTTGTAAGTTCTTGTCTGGTTTTCAGCTGGCTTATCCTTTGCAAAAATAAAATCATACTTGGGCCTCGACTGTCTTGTGTTGCATTTCTAGAGGCCGTTGTTAATGTTGCTGATAAGACGCAAAGACGGGTGCTGAGGGAAGCAGAGTAATCCTGAGATCTGGTTTACAAATCTAGGTCCCAAACTGATTTTTCCCCAAGTTTGTGGTGGTTTGGGTTTCTCTGAAATCAAAGTACCTGTCAGGATGTTCTTTCCTCTTTTCGCTCAAGTGACATTTAAGGTCGGGTCATGGCACTCTGTGCTTTTAATGATATCCTGTGGCTTTAGGTAATGCTGAACTTGCAGCTGATTATTATTATTATATTTTCTCCCGTGGACATGTCTTGCTACTGATGCACAGACTCTGTAGATTAACTAATGCAGAATCGAATGCATTTGTGATCTAAGTAATGAAGAGGCCTTTGTTCTATTCTTGGTTGTTCTACTGATTTTGTGCGACCTTGGGCGGCTCATTTATCTCCTTCCTTGCTTCTCTCATTTTAACCTTCGATGGATGGTGCCATATGTTGATTCGCCAATGTAATTTTCTGTTTCCCTTAGAAGATTTGCAAGGCTGAATATTGCTGTGTATGAGGACAAAAAGTTTGTAAAAATGAAACAAGGGTGGTTTTTGTGTTTCTAAATAACTCAGTAGCAAGCATTGTTTACTGATGGTGTGATCTGTCAAGCCACATGTGGTAATTATACACATCGGAGTTGTGATAGGCATGGAGGGGTGTTTATTTTGCCGAGTTTCAAGCACAAATTTCTCATGTGTCAGAATATTTGGAGGAAATACTGAGCTGTGCTGCAATGCAACAGAGCACTTTAAACAAATGTTGGTTTTAGTCAGCGGACAACATCTAACGTAGTAGTGACCTCTTTTAAAAAACAACAAAATTTCGGGGAACATCTTGCATGCTCCTGACTTTGGGTGAATGTTTCACCTGCAGTCCTGAGAACTGAGCAGCAGAAATGGAGTTTGCATCTCCAGGCATCGCAGAGATGTTGGTGTGTAGCTCAGTGCAGAGCCCTCTTGAACACCAGTTTTTATAAGCTGGCATTCTCCTACTGTATATTGAGGTAGGCAAACTGACATCATGCACTGTCAGATATGCCTGGGACAGACATTTTTAATTCTCTTACCAACTCTTGCTCTTTTTTATAGTGGTTTCAGTGGTGAAGATGTTTCTGCTAGGCACTTGTAGTATACCAGCAGCATTGAGCATCGGTGGTTTGTGGTCTTGAAATTATGCCTTTTAATGAGTACCAGAACTTAATATCTGTAGCTTGTCAAAACGAAAGACAAGGTGCAATTTAGCTGTGGTCTGTAAGTGCCAAGATGTGCAGGGGAAACCCAGTTCTATAGTAATGTTTTAACTGGAAGGCGAAAGCCACAAAGATCAAGTGACTAGAAGTTTAAATAATAAAAATCTAAATTATGGGAAAAGTGCAAATATTTAACTTTATAGGTCGTTAAGCATGAAAACGGCCGGTAGATACAGTAAATTTCTTGGAGTCCTTCAGCTGAGATTCTGTGTCCACTCTGACCTTTCACATTTTTTGAGCTCTTGGTAAGTTATTAAATAGCTGGGTGTGATGGCCAGAATTCAAATGCCCGGTTTGGTTCCCCTCTAGATCTTGTTTTCAGACTGTTACCACCAACTTCAGAACATTTTTTTGAGAGTCAGTTAATTTGTCACGTTGGTTCCAGATTTCACGTTTATTTGCTGAATGGCGGGAATTCCAAAGTGGAAGGTGAAGGTAGGAGTGTTGCCAAGAGCCTATGAATAACTGTGGAAGTGTGGAGTAAATCAAAGCAGGTTGTGCTTTGTTATATTAAGCCTTTAACTGGAGCCCTGACTATTTAATGGATGTTTGGATAATTGCTGAATAGTTTCCATGGTGATTAGTATTTTTCCCAACATACTATTTTTAAGTTTCACAGTTCTTACCATATCCAGACTTTGGATAGCAAAAGAGGAAAACTTGGAGTGGCCAAAAAATAAGATGTAAGGCAGTTCCGTTGGTATGTGAACCCAGTTTAGTTTACTAACTCATTAATTGTATTACTTTTTTTAAGGAATTAATTCAAAACCAAAAACTTACAGAAGTTAGAGACAACGAGGGTTTATTAAATTACTTCTAGCAATAATGTCTTCAGGTAAGGACTTTTCCCCAAATACATTTTCGGTCTCGACCAAACAGATGTTCAGCGGTCCTTGTAATTTGTCTTTCATCTCCTTTCACAGAAAGAGTCTTCCAAAATATTCACCCCATATCTCCAAAACCTTTTGTTCTGAATCTGCTGCATTTCTCCCCCTCTTGCTGTAAACTCTAGTGCTGAGTTGTGGATTTTCTTTTTTATACATTACCATTGGAATTTATCCCAGGCTTCATCAAAATAGTCTGTCAAATAGAAATCGGCGCCTCATAAAAACCAAACCAAAAAAACCCAAACCATAGCGAATTCATAAGCAATTGCAGCGCGGTGGTATTTCTGCAAGAAGTGCAAATATTTCAGAGGTCTTGTGGTGAGCGTGTCAATGTTATAACAATGTTATGACTATTGATCTGCTTGTTCCCAAATAAGTCTTTAACGTTCATGTACCAAAGTTTTCCTTGCTGTATAACTCCGCTGAAGTCAATGAATTTGAATTCCCAAAGGGACTGTATGTTGAGTAGATTTTGTTTCCTGTGGTACATATTTAGGCTCTTTGCGGTTTTGGTTAATCTGCAATTATTTAAGGTGCTGTTAAGAGAGAATTTCTGTACGTGTTTTTCTATGTTTATTTTTTCTGAAAGCTTTGTGTCAATGTTACATTTTAAATTTGTATCTGAAGCGAGCTCGACCAAGAGGATTTTCAGAGTTCAGTAATTTGCTGTCTTTAAACAGGTTGTGAAATACAAAGTTTTGTCTTTCTTGAAGCAAGGTCTCAGAAAAGCCAAATTTGGCATCCTCATGTAGAACAATTTCTGCTATTAGAAGTTGCTTGAGAACATAAGGTGACCCAGACGATCAGTAGCATATGAGTCTTGACTACAGATACTATTCCTACCCTGTTTTACGTAGGTGTGTGCGCATCTACCCATTTTACTGGTATTATCCTTGCCTTGCAGCAGGGTGATCAAGAAGCATCATGCAGTTCCCCCCTGCATCATTCTAGAGACTTTATCTAAGTAGCATAAATGTTGAGAATATTACCCATATTTGTCATTGCTCCTGAGAAAATCGAGGTTTTTTTCCCCTGTTGAATTACAGCTGGTACGATAGGAGCTGTAGCCTCAGAGGCTGATGATCAATTCTATCCTTAAAAGTTGTTTTTCTTCCCCAGGCGCTGCATTTAATAAATAAGAAGAAATTCTATGTCTTGAAAATTTCTGATGTACATTTGAGCAATTGAAATCCTCAGTGAAATTAAAGCACGTTAAGAAATATGAAAACTTCTTTGCTTAAAAGTAAGGTCTCTTCCAAACAAAATGATTCTAAGGAAACAGCCAACCTATATGGCATATACTGTTTGCTTTTCTTGCTGATGCTTCAAAGTGAAAGTCAGAGACACTTCTAAAAAATAGCTTTAAAATAGCTTTTTATGAATAACTGGATTGCTTTTAGAATGGTAAAAACTGGCTGAATTTGTTTGAATATTTGACTTCAAGCTTGTCATTTATTCACTGGGGCAGTTGTAATGGTCTAAATTAAAAAGGAAAATTTAAAAAATAAGTGTGCTTCAGTTTGCATTACTTTTACCTCGATCAGGTAGATACTTTCTAATATGCTGAAGGCTGGTTTGTGGCAGCCTTTTATTTCTGTGCTCTGAAATACTTGGAGATGTCAGAAGCGGGTGCAGCACCAGGAGGTAGAGAAGCAAGTGCCTTTGGACCCAGTCCTAGAACTCACAGGCACACAAAGGGCGCTCAGTGCCTTGTACGTTTTCATATTTAAAAGGGTATAGACAAGAGAAACCTTTTACCAGAGCGGGAGTTGAATTTCACAGTCTTTACATGAATAAGAGAGATTAGCATGAATTTTGGAAGAGTTGATATGCAAGGAGGACCATTTTGGAACATTTGTTTTATAAATGGGACAAAATAATCACATATTCTTGTTTTGTTTTTCTTTAATAAAAAGCTAGAAAATACTTTTTTTTTGAAATTATAGTGTTTGGAGTTAATCAGAGGAAAAAAAGGAGGGGCCGATACTTTTCTTGTTGCTTGCAAATTGTAAATTGCAGTTATTCGCAATCATGCTTATAGCTGGCGTGGGTTCATGTGCATAATCAGCTGCTTTTTGAATGCATGTTCTATTGTTCTGTTTTATTTATGGATTCAGTTGTGATGAGAAAAACGTTATGAATTTGTTTGGATGAAGCCTTGGAAACGTCTTTTAGGAGTTCTGAAAGTCAGCGAGCACCTGGAGTTTGGGGTACAAGCCGTGTAGTAGCACTGGAAATTGAGATTAACAACTTGAAGAGTTTTCAGCCTCAAAATGGAAGGTCAAATTCTACTTTTGGACTTTGCGGCGCATGAGCCAGCAGAATTCCGGCCTGACAGAGCCACATTGTCACCATCCAGCTGAAATATTGCCAGATCCAAAAGCCCTGAGGTCAGGAGTCATCCCATCGATTTTTGGCGTCCGGACCCGTTAGCAGAATGATCTGACCCCGCTCCTGGGGGGTCCCTCCAGTCTCCTTGCGCAAATGATGTGGCAGCAGACTTTTGGTGCTAATTATCAGTGCTAACATTCTGATTGATGAGAGTTTGCTTATGTGATTATTTTTCTTAATAGCTGCGGTTCTGTGCCAAGAGCATGAAGGGAGTGTCGGGCGGCTCAGGAGAGACTCACCCCGGGTTACTGGTTCCACTGTCTCACTTGCCGAATCCCCTTTGGCAATGCTTTTTGAGTCTGGACTACAATCTTTGTTTTTCCCACCGCTATTTGTCTTACTCTGCTCAAACTGTGCTTTTCTGGGAAGGTTCTGTGTTTGTAAATACACAGTGATGCAGAACTTCAGTATTTTTGAGACCACTCACAACAACTGAACACAAATAACAGTAATTTCTGTCCTCAGTGACAGATTTATTTCTTTTTCCCCTATGTGCCTTTCAAGGAAAGTCATATTTTGGCTGAAAACAAGAGCCAGGAAATGAACTTTACCATGATTCAGTTCTTGCTGGATCTGTGCAAAAGGCAGAATGGGGGTTGTTGTGTGAGTAGTAACACCCATGGAGTGGGCTGACTTCTCAGTCTTGTGTGGGAAAGTGCCTTATGCTCAGTCTTCACACATCAGTGAACTTCTTTACTTGGGTCTTCCCCTCTCCTCCTGTCCAGTGGGAATTATTATTTTAACTGAATTTAATGAGATCAGTCACCACGTTCCACAGCAGGTAATAGATCTGCAGAAGATGTGCGTATTGCAGGGTGACACCACGGCACATGCAGCTGTCAAACATTTTCTACACAGGGTTAAAATTCTCTATCAGCTCTTTAAAAATCATTAATTTTTAAATAGGAAGGAAATCAACTGGTTGGTTAGGTACTATGCAGGCAGCTTTTAATTAAAAGATGTTTAAGCCTGATTCAACTGTCAAAGAATTGAATTAATGAAAAATGTTTGCTACAGGTTTTCTTTCTTTTCAGTAACACTGTATTTAAATTCTTTCTATGCACTGCCGTAGGGGATAGGTGGTAGCTCCTGACAAATTCAAACACAGCTGGCTGAGAACACCACTAGTGATGGATGAACGATGTCTTTGTTAATGCCTCTGTATACATAAATGATGGGCTTGCTTTATTTATTTATAAGATGTATCCAATTACGCATCTCAGAGCAAATGTCCACCGTTCAGTAAAGCACACAATATTGGCATTAAAAAGACAATCCCTGAAATCAGTGGTCAATGAATTTTCCTCACTCTATGGAGAGAGGTCAAAATTAGACATAAATCTAAAATTCAGCGAATTCAAGTAAATTCTTTTGGGACCGACTGCTCATCTTTAAGAAGTGGCTGAAACTCAGCCAGGGGAGCTGTTGTCTCTGCTCGGGCCGCACGCAGATCTGCGTCGGGAAACACGGTGCACTTGGGTTCACCTGGGATCGCTCTTCCACCTGGTCTGCATGGAGCAGTCCCACCAGCACAGAGGGTCAAACCCAGTTGTCAGACAGCGATGGCTGAAGTTCACCGGGCTGTTACCTGCTGGGATGTGTTTTGGTGAAGCAAACCTTCCTAATTATTCGAAGTGAAGGAGTACGAATGATTTTGCCCTTCATGTAGCTTTATCCTAGGTTTTACTTTTTGTGTTTTTAATCTGTGTACGTGCTGTTGTACTCACAAGCTGATCCAATTTAGAACTTGAGTTGTCCAACCCACGCAAGAAACTTCACAGTGTAAATTAAGTTAGTTTCTTCTATCAAGTCGGTTAGCTGTACACAGAAATAATTCTTAGTATTTTGCTACAGAAGAATTAGTCTGGATTAAGGCAGGTGTATAGGTAATCAGGGTGCTAAACACTTTCAGGCTTAAGGTCTGTTTCCCCTCTTTGTAGATATCTAACTCAACTAATAATAGGGTGAATGCATACTCATGATTGATTTCCATAGAATAGCTAATGCACTGTAAATTAAGCCCGGCTTTTCTTACAGTAACGTGAAGAGAAGTGCTCTGAGCTGCACCTCAAACCCTGGGGTCAGTTTTGGGCCCCTCACACCAAGAAAGCCCTTGAGGTGCTGGAGCGAGTTGAGAGAAGGGAACAGAGCTGGTGAGGGGCTGGAGCACAAGTGTGATGGGAGCGGCTGAGGGACCTGGGGGGTTCAGCTGGAGAACAGGAGCTGAGGGGAGACCTTCTGATCTCTGAACTGCCTGAAAGGAGCTTGGAGCATGGAGGGGGTTGGTCTCTTCTCCCAAGAAACAAGTGATAGACAAGAGAAAATGGCCTCAAATGGAGGTTCAGATTGGATATTAGGAAAAAAATTCTTCATGTAAGGGGTTGTCAGGCATTGGAACAGGCTGCCCAGGGCAGTGGTGGAGTCACCATCCATGGAGGGGTTTAAAAGGCGTGTAGTTGAGGTTCTTAGGGACATGGTTTAGAGGTGGACTTGGCAGTTTGAGGTTAATGGTTGGACTCGATCTTAAAGGTCCTTTCCAACCAAAACGATTCTATGACTCTATAAATTGGTAGTGTAACCAAAACCCAAATCTTCTGACCTTGCGAGCAGTAAGTCTCCTGTCCAGTCCTCCATTTTTGATGCAAACATGTTTTCTGTTCCAGGGGCATTGGAGCCAATAAGAGGCACATACTAGCCCTACCTGGCCAGTTGGTTACGGTGCAGTGAGAGCAGACAGCAAATTACACTGGCAGAGCCCTGAAATGTTTGGAGAATTGTGCACACAAGCCCTCAGACAGAGAGCTGGCCTGCAGATGGAAGTGTGAGAAGCAGTTGAGCTAAGATATGTTTGCATTTTCCACAGAGGTGGTTGCTGCTTGGCTTTCCCACTTTTATATTGTCCACCATTCGTTCCTGATGGTGGTAGCCCAGCAGTTTATTAGGCCCCTTTCCAGAGGCAGCGCAGAGCAACCGTGCATTATCCTTTGGTTTTAGCTGCTGCAAACTATAGCAAAGCTGTTTGTTTGTTTCTCAATCTGTCTTGCTGGCTGTCTCTGAAAAGTTGTGTTTTGATGTTGTATATGGTAGCTCTGCAAGAATTTATATTCACGACAAGGTTTAGGAAGACTGAATTGCAACTACTAGGCAAATCCTTTGGAGTCCAGTTTGGTTTCCAGGCGCAGAGACTTACTAGTTATTTTTCACTGGTTTCTGTGCTGTTATGTTGTTGTGATAATCTTGGCAGGGATCTGTCACTCTTTGTTGGTATAATTGAAACTTGTTTTCCCTGAGGAATCACTCTGCTGTTTGTTTTATTTGTTTACTGACATTGACAGAGATTCTAATGGCTTTTAAAACCCAATTGTGCATCACTGAATATCCTCCAAAGAGGAAAATAAAATTCAATTTATCAGTAAAATAGGGTCCCCCATGCAATGCTTTGTCTGGATCTTAGACTCCACCTGAGCACCCAGCTGGGGGTCTAGAGGTGTCATGGTGAGCTGCATCTTCTCTTTGTTTCTAATTCTGTCTTCAGGGCTTTTGTCACTAAGGTACTTGAAAGGATAAATGACTAAGTTATTTAGGGCATCAGTGTAAGTTGACCAACTTTCCCTTATAAGAAATAAATTATTTTCAGCTTTTATTAAAAAGGAGGTTAAAATAACAAAACAAGAACCACAATAAAATTCCCCTTTTGGGAGGGTACACATCCTGGTAGGATACCATCATGGTATCACTTATTAATGTCATAAATCAGGGTAATTAAGTGTCTAGATTTTATTAATATGCAATATCAAAGTATTTATGCATTTATTTTGTTTTAAGCCTTTAAAGAATTTCAGTGAGATCATTTGGACTACTCACATTCCTAATGCCTTACTGAATTGTGGTTATGGGTAGACGTATGGCTTGTTGCAAGCTGTGCTCCAGAGGAGCATGCACACAAATAAGAGACACAGGGTAGATATTCAGGTATGCGACAAAAAGGGTGGGTTTCCTTAAAGGCTAAAGAGTGCAGGATAATTTTTTTTAACACCCTCAAAGCTGTGGGTTTGCTTGGATGAAGATTCAGATATCTTTTTATTTTATTAAAGTGATTTAGACCATCTCTAATTACCTTTTGCACACTTCCTTGTCATTCAAGCGTATAGGGATTGCCCAGGCTTCAGTGAACTCTGACTGTGAACACCACAAGGAGATAAGTTTGGAAGATACTGCTGATTTTAAAGGTTATCTGTCAGTTTGTATATATACAGCTAGGAGCCAAACCAATCTGACCTCAAATCAGAGCTGTAGAATAATAACACTCTGCCTTTCTTATTGTATATCTCTCTTGCAAATCCCCCTGACTTTGATAGCGCCATAATAATAATAGATCTGCAATATTTCTGTTACCTCTTCTAAGAAAGTGCTCTAATGTGCCTTGGAAAGGTGGGTAATTAGTCTTATCTCCTTTTTTTACAGAAGGTAAATTAGAGATACAGAGAGAACCCAGACCATCTGACTCCCACCTCCTTGTTCTCATTGCTTGGTTCAGTAGTGCAAATCTTGACAATGTGCACTTTCAATCTGATCTGTATGTTGTGTTGCCTTGCAGTGCCCAGAACAAGGATTTTGGCTACCGGTGGCGCATCCCACAATAAAAAGATCTTGCAGGTAAGTAGAAAATGAAATCCATTGGACTGAACTTGCAGTTACATGTGCATTTTTACTTTATGTACCGAACCCAAATCACTGCAGGTCCACAGGAAGGTGTGGACATGGGATTGTGAATCTGCTGTGGGTCTTTGGGGCTTTTCCTCAGGTTTAGTGTGAAAACCATTAGCTCAATGCTAATTTTGTATTGAACTTTAAAGGTTTATTTGCACTCAACTAGTTTTATGGAAGTGTGTCTGAAGCACGGATGATTTCCAGGTCTCATTGCTTGCATCAAATCAATCAACAAAGAAACTGAGAAAAACTGGCTTGATAGGTTTTGTCATTCAGATCAAAGTTGGACCATGGATTTCAACTACAGAGGGATTATGCTGGTGCTGAACACACAAAAAAACCCCTCACCCCAAACAAACCTCAAGCCTCTGCCCTTGTTATTCTGAATATCTGTTCCTTATTAGCATTGCGTCCCATACTGGAAGGAGGCTACACTTCCATATAGTCTGTCCTCCCTCTTCCCACCTTCCTCCTCTGCTGCTCTTGCTGTGCATCCAGCCCTGGTTAAGATCCTTCATCCATCTTCTCAAGCAGAGAACCACATTCTCTCTGTTTCCGCCTGCTGAGATCTGGCAAAGCCTTACTCACGAATGGCGAGAGGCCTCTCACCCGGCTTTTGCCATCGCAGAACGTTTGGTTTGGGAATCCAGTTATCCGTGATGTGGTGTATGATCTGTCAATCCTGTGATGGTCAGGGAAGATCCAGTCAGTGACAGGGCAAAGGAAACCGGGTGGTGTTTTAACTTATCAAATGTAGATGTCTCCCTCCAGGTGAGCCCAAGAGCTCTCTGTACTCCACTGACTGCCTCGACGAGCTCCCCATTGACGAGAGGCTCCAACACTCAGCCTATAGGTAGACATTTACACCTGTCTTAGTCTTGGCCTAAGTCCTGGCACTGAAGCTAGTCAACACAAGGTCCCTTTCCATGAACTACAAAGAATCTAGAGGCCAACAGCAACTCCACACCATACTCTTTGACCATTGCAATCATATGAAAGAAAGGTTGGCTGCTCTGCAAAACCTGAGCTGGAATAAATGGAGAATAAATTGAAGAGAAAAAACTCTCTCTCCTGAGGCATCTAAACCACGGGTTTGTATAACCATTGGTTGTACAGCTGATTGGGACACAACAAATTTGGCATGTTTTGCCTGTAGATGTCACTTCTCTTCATCTGCTTTGGTTGTTTTGCTTTAGGAACTTGACGTTGGAAAATTAGCTGATAGGTTAATTGCTAAAAACATTGGTCCCTGCTGGAGCAATGCTGCTAAGAATATGTCAGGAGAGAGATTGGATTAATAGATGAGTTTGTTTTTAAAGATGTATTTCCAATTTAGGTGCCAGGAGTATTTCCTTACTGTAGAATGAGGGCAGAGAACTGAATGTTCTTATAACATGTAATTCTGCAACATGCACAGCTGAAAAATTGTGGAGATGGGAGAGTGGTGGCTGTGGTGCTTCTTCTTCACGTGTAACAATACAGCTGCTTTTAAAACTCATTAGAAGTGTCTTAAAATAATATGATCAATACAGTGTCATTCATTTAATTCAATCACTGGTTAATTGGATCATCCTTTTTAATTTAATCAAAACCTCAGAAACCATATCAGTTGCATGAAGAATAATAGCTTTCACCCTTATCATGGTCAATTTTGGATAATTTGTTTGAGGGCTACAGAAGACTATCATTTAATTAATCAACATTCGGTAACTCCCATATTTTACACTGCAAAGAAGGCAACTTAGGAAAATCTGTTAAGAAAATATAGTAGGGCAGCTTTTTCCATGGTTCTCGGAAGCTTTTTACAACATATATGGTGCTTGATTAATGACCACATGAAACACAGTGAAATATTTTTAACAGTAAAACCTCTAACAGTTTCTTTTAAAATTATTCATGAGAGAGACTACAGTTTCAAATGACTTTCTAAATATATGAACTTTGAATAATATGAGTTTTATAATCAAGTGGCACAAAAGGTAGTTGTTATTTGTAGTATTACAGCACTTATTAGTATTCCGTATAGAGTAGAGCTATATTGTATAAGGCTCTGCAGAGATGCAAAATTAAAAATAAGCACCTGTATTGTCCAAAGGATTGTACAATTCAAGCTTAAAACAAAAAATACCTATTGGAGATGAGATGAAGAAGCAGATGGGGATGTGCTGAAACAAAACGGTAGCGCTGGCTGGCAGGGTGGGCTGTGGAGCCAGCGCTATGTGACCTTATAATTTCCAGAGGGCTTTTTAATAGATACCATGATTAATTTTCCATTTGTCCTCTAGCACTGAAGCTCATGTATTGCTCAGTGCTTGCTTACAAGCGCAGTTAGGCAATACTGACTTGGCTGTCTTACCAGAAGAGAGTGTTTTAAGCTCAGGCTTTCCCTGGCTTCTAGTTAACAACCACCCACTTTTATTTAAAATGATAAAAATTGGTGATTTTCAAAGGTTTTGATTTGCAGGTTCCCCACAGACTTCCAGAGGAAGAGGCAAAATCCTTCAGAAGTGTCACATACTATTTTTTTCAATAGCATATATAGACTGAACTTCTTAGTCATCTTTTATGAAGCCCTGGGGCCCGTGATTGGTAGGGCTGTGAATTCCTGGATGGGGATTGCAGATCACTGATCCAAATGGTTTGGATTCCCAGACACTCTGGCCTTATTTTAGTCTTGATTGTGTGGCTGTAAATCGGGTGATACAATGTTCCCTTTGGCAAAAGTAATAAAACCAGCACAAGTTAAATCTGAATTGTTACCTGTTTCTTGCCTTGCTCAGCCTGAGGGGCACCTGCAGTCCTAGGGGGGATGAAACTGAAATGGAAGGAGTTAGTTGAGAATGTTTTTGGAAAAGTGTTATTGAACCTCCTGTGTCCCTATCCAAATACATCTTGATTTTTCCCCTTCTGTATCAGTTTTTCTCAACCTACACTGTGAGGAAGAGCACATGGACTCTGGGAATGCCTGGTGTTGATGTCAATGCAGAATGACGTGTGGTCTAATAACTTTAGTATCTGTTGGATGCCGTTACAAATTCTTTGCCTGTAAAATTTTCTTTGTCTTGCTTGAGCCAAATTGAGAAGTGTCTTGGTATATCTTGGTAGGTAAGTTTCCCCTGAATACAGGAAAATTCCTGGTAGATGTGGAGGCTGTATAGGCAGCTCCTGTGTCATTCTTCCTGCTAACCTAACACGACAGCCTTAGCAGGCCTTCTTACTGCTGGAGCTTTTATATTATCAAAATTGAGAACTGAGGAGCAGTGGCTGGTTCCTCTCTTCTTCCCACTTGGCTCAGCCATAAACGCAATGGAAGAAAACAGGCACCAGTTGTGGTTCCTGAGCAGATCTCCTTGCCCTGCTGTAAGCCCTTGGCATGAGCAGATTGTCTGGG
The DNA here is from genome assembly GCF_964273445.1 of Streptopelia decaocto. Taxonomy (NCBI): domain Eukaryota; kingdom Metazoa; phylum Chordata; class Aves; order Columbiformes; family Columbidae; genus Streptopelia; species Streptopelia decaocto. Next base: position 157,095,779 of record NC_138655.1, read on the forward strand.
CTTATGAGGGAGACGATGCTTGAACCCAGACTTCTCTGAAACTGTAATAAAGAGGTCTGAAGAGACATGGGACTTTGCTTGCTGGCTGCAGTTCTGTCTCTAGCTCAGATTTACCAGTATACTGTTGTGTGACAAGTTCAGGACTCATTGTTGCCTGCAGCGCTTCTTTCCGTGGGTCCCCAAATACTTGGCTGGGGTGTACGGTAGTTATTTGCTTTCCTAAGAAGTGGTAGGGGATCGCTTATCCCTTGTCTTTCATGGACACGTGTAACTGATGCTTTGATACTTCTCAGGTCCTGTCTGATGTGTTCAACGCACCGGTGTACACCATCGATACTGCCAACTCTGCTTGTTTAGGAAGTGCTTACAGAGCAATTCACGGTAAGACTGTAAAGAGTTACTTCTGGGTGGTACAGGCATTTAAGTTAAGTTGGTTAATACTTTGGATTAACATTACTGAAAATGAGGGGAGAGCAAAGCTGTGTGGATCGGACTGGAAGGTCACTCAGGTCAAAGAGGGTTTTTTGCTTTTAGAATGCTTGGATCAAGGTCAAGAATAACATTTACATTATAATTCAAGTCTGGTGGTTGCTTCTCAAGCAAGGGATAGGGTGTGGAAAGTGTTGATACTGACAGGGGCAGGTCTAGGACCTTAATGTGTTTAGTTAGTACTTCCATGTGTGAACCCCTGGAAGAACAGAGCCAAATAAAGGTCTTTGTGTAGCCTGTGGCCCCGGTCTGTGGAGCAGGTTGTAAACTGGATTTCTGAAATGGTCAAACCAAACAAGAGATCAGTCCTAGCAAAGAAGATCAGAGAGGGCAGGGACGACAAGACCAGTAATACTGCTGGCCAAGTAAATATTATTAAACCTATGTGTATCTTCCAGCTCTTAAATGTCAAGACGAAGGATATGCAAGGTGTCCTGGGCTCAGTGCTCAAGTATGCGCTTTCTCTTGTAAAAGCATAAATCTTGGGATACACCAAGGTTCACCAGTCATTTTGTTTGCCGTACCACATCACTCACTGTCATGCAACAGTCCAAGTCCCAGGTTTAAAGTGTTCATTAGCTTATATCTATTAATGCATGCAGGTGTATGTTAAGGGCGGTCCATCAGCCACTTAAGAGTTGAATCCCAGGAAAGAAGTTTTATTCACATATTTTAAAACAGTTTCTAATGTCTTACAGCTAAACAAATCAAGGAGTATGTATCAAATTCTGAAGTCCTTAGTTAGGCCAACTTTTGTTAGTCTCAGTTTTTCTGATTAGAAGCTTTAGAATTTGGACCTTAATACATGGATAGCTTCTGTACAAGTTTCTGTAAGATCACGGGATTGCAACAAGCACGGAAAAGATAACATCAGCCATCAGAAGAAATCAGCCAAGTTTTAATTTTGGAAACAAATTCTACTGTCACATTAAAGCATCTAAAGCCTACATGCTCTCTTGCATTTGAAAACAGCACAGAAAATTGCACAGCCCAAACTTGAGTGGATGTGTTTAATGCACACAGCATCTGTATTTCTAGAAGACAAAGTGTTCCTATCAGGCAAAGCATGCTTTTGCAGGACAGCGGAATCAGTATTGTTACATTATCAGTATGTTAGAAGCCACAATGGGACTGTTTTTCCACCTTGGGGCCCAAGTTTCCAAACTGCTTTTCTCTGTACTTAAATTTTGTCTACTGCAGCAGAAGCCACCAGAAGCTTCCCTAATGCTACAGGCAGATTCCTTGCCCATGAATGGCAACGTGGAATCATTAAAGTTTGTGCAGATATTTTGTATGTATGGAAGATGTGTATTCCCTCTGCCAAGTTGGCATATGAAATCTCAAGGCTTGTTTGACAGGGCGTTGGAGTGAAGATTTCAGATGCCAGGCTGATGCAGGGACTCCGTAGCTCAGGTACTGCGCCAGCTGAGCCCCAGGGGTGTGCTGTGTGTGTTTCTAAATGGCATTTTTGATGGATGCTTTCAGCTGACTCACTTTTGGCCAGGCAAAGGAATTGAGTAAAAGTGAAGACTTGCTAATATAAATGAAATATTGATGGCAAGGGCTCTTTAATAATATTAGAGGATACATCTGCGAGTAGGGTGTTCTACAGTTAGCCTGGGGTTCTTAGCTCCTGAAATGCTGCAATTCACCTGTACAGCAACATGTGGTAGTAGCAGAACTCCCCTATTATTCTGTTTCTATTTACATAAATATATTTAATAATTTGTAGCCTATTTTCTTGACAGTGTTTTCACTTCTCTTCCTTTTTTGTTTAGTCACATTTTGTCTTGAATCCTTTGCTTCCACATATTTTCATTGCTGTTTGCAGCACTGTTATAAACATAAATAATTACTGATATTGTCGAGTAGCGTTTCTGCTGCTTACCTATTCTCCAGGGTATGAACTGAGTGATTGGCAAAAACTCAATCACAGAGTCCCCACTTCCCGGGCCAGCATGTAGGAATGTAAGATCTTCTGCCATTTATCCTTCAATCCTGAATGCTGACCTGACCAGGGAAGATCAATATAATGTATTAATTTGCCAGGGAGTCAAGGCACATCCCACATTGTGCTTTTTGCATTGATCAGGGTTGTGATTCTCATTGCAGGGCTTGTAGCTGAGACGAATGTGTCCTTGGCCGATGTCGTGAAATTAGCACCGGAGCCTCGATTGGCTGTTACACCGACCGCTGGGGCTGAGGAGGTGAGGAAGCTTGGAAATACCGTTTTTCTTCTCATTTTCTGTCTACTTCAAAATGTAATGGTTTACTAATTCTTCTAGTAAAATAGATTAGTTTAAGAAATATTTGGTTATGCAGTTCTTACTCCTTGTTGTAAAAATAGATTTGATTTTTGGGAGATCTTTAGTGTTTTAGTGATGCAATAATCTGATCACTCCATCCAAGTCTATGACAGTGATTTTTCCTAACTGGGTGTAATCAGAGAGCAAAATCTCTTCCTTAAGGGACATAAAAAGTTATAACATAGTTGAATTTGGACACACGTCAATCAGGTTGTAACTGATAATATTGACAAAATAGTCTTAACTTGTTTGCGGCAGGCAGCATGGAAAAAGGCATGACGGTGCTTTCGGGCCTCTTGGAAAACATTCCCCAAAATCCTTCCTGTCTGATATTAAACAGAGGTCAGCAATTGTGTATCTTGTAGCTCCCAGTTGGAAAGGGAGGATTCAGTAGGCACAGGTCTTCGGTATCGTACCCATCCTGGGAATTTCAGCACATCCGAAGGTGAAGCTTGTGCTTTATGGGGCAAAATATAAATTAGATATTTTATTGTAAAGCAAAATAAATTGTCATTTCTTGCTAATTATGAGGTTCTAGGCCCCATAAAACCAAGGAAGGAATTGTTGTCTCAGGCTCTCCAGTGCAGCCCTGCACATCTCGCTACGAGGTGCCAAAGGCCTTGGTTTACAACAGCTTCTGAAATATAATGTCTAGTAATAAATAAACAATGCAATATAGCAAGATTCCCAGAGAACAAGTTTAAATAAGCAAAGGTGAATCTACCTCTGTCTTCAGCTGTGCAGAAACTTCTTTTACATCAACACAGCCTTACACTCTCCATTTATGAGATTTGGATGTGCCCTAACTACAGGCAACAAGGTTTTAAAGCTTTTATTTAAACTGGGAAATTAATGATCTGCCAAAACTACTAACTCCCAGCTACATGTGTAGTGGAGCACCAGATATCATCGTGAGTAATAATAGAAATGATCACGCTGCATTGTGCCTGCCAGCGTATTATTTAATTATTAACTGAGACGGAGGAGCTCAGTAATCGAATAGAAGTCCCCTTCAGAAATATTAAGAGATTGAATAATTTAAACTTGATTGATCTGATCTCATTTACTCAACCTTCCCCCCTCATTTTAAAAGATAAAATAATTAACAGCAGTGGCCTGTGCTGTGTGTGTGTTGCAGCTGAAGCCTTCCGCGGGGAATACACTTCAGGAGCAGATCCCCAGTGTCTGATTCAACCTCACGTTGCTGCCCTGTTCACCCCCAAAATGCTGTTTGCCGAAAAGCTGCCAGGTTGGCTTGCGTGGAGGTGGGGAGTGCTCAGAGACCTGTTTGTGACCCCCTGGTGCTGCTTCAGCTATAAAACTCAAGGACAGGGGATACAGCTGTCACTCACAGGGACCTGCACAAGCAACAAAGACCTTGTGCGCTTGAAGGGGCCAAGCAAACCCAACGGGAAGGATCAGCAGGGAATTCATTTACCTCTTTCTATTTTACTGTCTGCATAAAATGGCCCGGAAGCTAAAAGAGTTAATTATCTCCCTCTTGATACTTTTCTTCTCCTTTTCCACTTGGTTAGACCTGGCTCTCATAGCACATCTTTTTATTGGTTTTAAATGATGTACAGCAGTGAATTATTGCCCCAGTCGATAGGAGTGAATGATGAAGAAGGTAGTGGCCAAACGGCATGTGAAGGAATAAGTGTTCCTGCTCCTTAGCTTAGCTTGCCAGCTTCATTCCATTAAAAGCAGCTTCTTGTAATTACGTATTCCACACCATTTTTTTTTTTCCTTCCTTTGTTATAACTTTACAGTTGATGGTGGATTCCCAGGCTAGTTTCATGGCTGTGAAACTGCAGAAAGCCAGAGGGCCTGTCAGTAATACAGAGTGTTAGCATGAACACTGCAGTAAAAATTCATAATGTGATGAGTCAGTTTGATTCTGTTTTTTACAGAGCTGCATCTCCCTGTCCATCCAATTTCATTCTGTTGAGGTTAGAGGCTTTCACTTAAATGACGGTTCTTTTTATAAACTTCAAAGTCATCCCGAGGTTAAGTTCTGTCTCACTGAGGAGCGCTTCTGAAAGAGCCTGGCTAACCAATGTGAAGTTCCCCGGACCCCTTCCCTGCGTTTTTTGGATGGCTACAGCTAAATCTTGGCAGGATGGAGAAAAAGCAGGTCATAACACAGCAATCTGCTCTGGTTTCATCCTTTTTTCCTGGTATAGGTTGGAGGCAACATGTGTTAAATCATTGGAGGGAGGTAAATCTCATACAGACAGAGGTCAAACAACAGCTTGATGCAGCTTCACAGCCAAAGCTTTTGCATGCAGTAGGGCTTTCCGGGAACCAAAAATGCAAGAAGTGTTTCTTTGGTCGCTGAAGGATCATTTGTGATGAGTGTGATTTCTAAAAGGAAAAGCAGGGCATGCAAAACAGCTCTTCTGGTTCAATCAAGCTGATGGGCAGGTAAAACAAAGTCACAAGGTGGGAGACCTAGAGCTTGTGATGGGTGATGAGTTAGTAGCAACTGAAGTCCCGTAAGTTCCAACTTGTCAGGCAAAAAGGTGACTTTATCTTGTAGCAGGCCAGCCTGCCTGGAAGAGACCATTTCCAAGAAGATAAATCCTTCTCTGTGGCTATGACCTTAAGTCTCTGAGCTGCACCTCATTGCACAGTGTATTTGTAGGGTGTGGGGGCTCACCCAAGTTGAACTTGTTTCTAATTCATTCAAGACCTAAACAAGTCATGAAGTATTCTGGTGCTAACCACCATGGTGGTAGTCTTTGGTCACTTACTCAACCGGGTTAGCTGAAGTCAGTCATCTCTGGGTTAACCTGATGAATACTTCTCCCCTCTTTTCAGAATAGAAAATATTAACAAGTCATCTCACCCCTTTGGAGCTTCCTCTGTCCCTCAAGGAAGAAGATCAATCAGAACCACTAAGCATGACAGAAATAACCAGGAGATTCTAGAGCAATAAATATATGTTAACCGACAGAAAGAATCCATTATTCCAGCATTAGAATTCAGCTCTGTTTTGGTAATCTATTAAAACAGAGATGGTTGGCTAGTTGGTTAATTAAGTAAAAAAAGCATGAGAGTGAACATGATTATCTGGAGTTGATCAGTTGTGTTTATACAAGCTGTGTGCCTGTCATGTACTGTCAGATTTAATGTAATAGTGTCGTGTAGGGGTTTGTAGGGAGAAGGTGTAGTGCAGTTCACTACCTCTGGATGTATAATTTTTGATTGCATTATTTGCTCTACTGAGATGTATAAATCTTGCAAAAATTCAAGAAGGGAAAATGTAGACCTAACAGGTTTTCTTTACTGTGCTGAATTGCCTTGTAGGTAGATGTATAGAAGTGACCTTATTACCCAGAAAGGTTATAATGACCTATTTATTGATTTAAAATAATGATAGTTTTGGTGAGTTAGATTTTGGAGGGGGGAGGTTGTTTTCTAGAATTGGTTTAGTTTAGTAATTTTCTGCAAAGTAGGTAATAACAACACAACCACAAAATACAATAGGTATTGATGGGAGTTTGATTAAGGTGATTTGTGTAGCCAATAATTTTTTAAAAATCTATTAAACTGATTAATGTAGGCTTACAAAGGGAATATCTGAAGTAAATAAAGTGACAGTTTGAGGTGTGGTTCCTTGGAGGAGTCTTCAGAGTATTTCAGGACACTGTCACATTCTTTCTGCTTTAAGAGTAGTCTTTCTGTCTTAAGAAAGATGGAAAACTGCTATGATGCAAAAATAAAACATCAGTGTCTCTTGATTTCTTAAGCAAATCTCTGAGTAATTTGAGTTTGGTTTACTCAAAAAACCCCCCACAAACCTATCAAAAGTAGCAAGTGTTTGTGAGAGACTGATTAATTTAAATCTATTCAGGGTAGATTAAATGTACTCGGGTAGATTAAAATTAGATAATCATCAGCATCATCTTTTTAATTTGTAAATTTTGAATTGCTCCAATCATTGGCTAACGTAACATTGCAGGAGTAGAAGGATCCATGTGGATTGTCACTTGTAGTAATAATTTGTAGCTGGTTTTGCTTTCGGATGGCGACAGAGACAACATCCCCATTGTCCCAGACATTGTACAAAGAAACAGTAAAATCCCCATTGAGTTCATAGGCTGGTGTGATGGTGAGATACAGTCTGAGGATGACATATTTGATTTGGAGTAGAGAGCAAGGTAACATTTCTTGGAATGCATTTTCCAGGGAGGGCAGGTTAAGTTATTCTCTGTTATAATGCTATATTTATCATTAGCACTTTCTTAGTTATTCATGGGACTGTCAGAGTGTGGCCAAGTTGTCCCAAGGGAACAAGTTTAGGGTTTGTAAATGAAGCCATCAGGGTACTGCTGATGTTGTGGAGCAGGCTATAGAGATAAGCAGGAGAAAAGGCCATAATGTAGCGAAGACAATTAAATTATGGACAATAATAAGGTTCATGTTGTGATACATGTAATTACTTTTGTTAAATATCACGGTTTGATATATTACGTTTGAGGCTATGACAGAGAGGGAATTTATGTTCCTGAGTTTTTATGCATCATTGAGAGTTCTTTATTCCCTTTGGGCCTCAATTATAAAAATAAATCTATATAATGGCCTCAGGAAAGAGGCTCCTGGAATGGCTCAGGAGGAGCTGCCGGAGGTTCCGCGGGGGCAGTTCAGTCGCGGCGGATGCGGAGAAGCATCTTTCACAGCCACACGTGTGTGCGCTCAGGCCGGGTTCTCGATCCGCGCAGTTCGGCTTTTCTTCTCTGTACTTCAGAGGAGCTGCGCTCCTGTGGCCCCAAATTTCAGCCGGTGTCAAGCTGGCGTGTAAAATAAAGCTTGTGAAAAGCTTGTGGTACTGCTGTGCGTGTCGGCCATGACGTACTGGCCAAATTACAGCCAAATTCCCTGAGGAAGAGGAATTTAAGACTTTGGCTTTACCCAAAATGAACAGGGATAGAATACAAGGAATAACCTTTTTTTTTATTATTATTATTTTTTTTTTCAGATGGTCCATAATGCAGCATTTGTTCACGCTAATGGCTGGGAAGCTTATTGCAAATGCCTGAATTTTCTCGATTAGCAAGCTAAGTGCTTAAGTCAAACAGGAAAAGAAGCTGTATCAGTAACTGCTCAGTAAATTATTGCCCCAGTAATAATCAGTAAACAAGTTCATTTGTTTTGACACGTTTTAATTTAGGGTGATGTATTAACAATAATACTTCCCAGCTTTCCGAGTAAATGCGCTGTTGTGTATTTTGTGAAAATACTGCTGGGTTAGTAATATGGAGCCTGCTTTCTCAGTGGCTGAGCTCGCTCACCAAAGCAGCTCTGTTGTGCTCAATTTTTGTTGAGAAGTGCCCAGGATTGACTGAATTTACAGAATAGCAGAGTAAGAAATAGCAAGGTTTAAATGTAGATACTTCAGTGACTGAAGAAGCCATTTTTGTTTGACATACTGATAGTCCCAATATAACCGTAGTTGCCTGCTTAGTATTTTGTTTACTCTGATGTGCATATTTAGCAGAAATGAGAGCAATAGTGTCCTTTGGGAACATGAAAAGTATATATATGTACTTCACCAAACCCCCAACGCCCTTTATGTAGTCGGTTAAAAATACCATGCGGAGTCATGTAGCATTTCATAATAGTGGTGCATTTTATTTTCTAATCACATAAATCTCCACGGATCTCAGTATTACTTCTGTGGAGAAGGGGAGGAGTTGGGCTGCTTAAATGTTAAATGACTTGCCCAGTGTCACTGAATGAGTCTGCTGCAGAGATAGGAGTAAGTTCTCTGTTTTAATCAGTGTTAAGACACAGTAAGGTTCAGTTAAATACTGTGGTATGGATTTAAAAACTGTCCTGATGAGGCCTTGGCTAGCGAACGGTGTCTGTTTGCATTTGCTATAGGTGCTCCTTCCCTTCTTCCCCTTAATGTACTTAATCTCTTCAAGAAATGTGCTTTAGCTTCTGTAACACCTGGTTGGTAAAAGGGAAGAGTTGATCAAAACAGGCTCTTTCTGCAGAATTTGTCCAGTAAGTCGCTCTCACCTGTCACGGTGGAAGTGGGAATGAAGGGATAAATCCACGTTTCGCTGCTCAGACTGAAAAAGTCGTTCAGAGGAGGGAAACACAGAAACTGGGTATTTTGCTAACAATTGAAACACAAGAACCAGACAATGCTAATTCTTTATTTCCTAGATGAGAACACTGCAAACTCTTGGTATCTTTTTCTTTCATCTGAGAAAGTGTGGCTGTTAGAAACACCAAGGCAGCTGTAGGCCTGTACATAAAACTGAGCACCAACAACCCTGTCTCTTCCTACAGCCTCACAGTTTACACTTGAAACATCTTCCTCCTGAATTTCTCATGCACGTACAGTTGTTGGTCATGGCTCTTATCTGGAGAAGGATAAAATGCATTTAAATGCTGGATCTCACTTATTGATGAGAGCAGTAATTCAGTTTACTGCGTATGATTCATTATGGCTCTATAACCTCTCTGAACCTGAAGCCAGGAGCGAGACTGCCCTGATTATGAATAACATCAGTGCAGAGGGCTTGTAGACGAGACTGGCGGCCCCGAGGATTCATTGCGGCAGAGATACGACCTTACGGCATCCTCCTAACGACGGCCCGAGCCTGCACCAGACCCCGCGCTGGCTCCTGGCGGTCCCTTCTTTGTGCTCGAGCCGGCAAGTGGGTGAAGCTGTCCTGCTATTATGGCTTGTCAAGCTGCTGATTTTATTAGGCGGGCAGTTAAAACCAGCGGGAGGAGATAAGGAAGAAAGCGCATCTCTAAGATCTAGATGAAGTACAGTTTTGGGTTGGAGCCAGCAGTAGGGCTGGGCTCTATTCAGGGTTTCTGCTGTGTAACCTGGTCACGTACAAGCAGCTTATCTTCTGCGATGTGTCCTGTGATGAGTTTGAAGCAGAGAGGGGGGAAAAAATGTTAACAAACAAAACAAATCCCAACATGTATCTCTCCCATATCCAAAAGCATAGTGTGTGTTTGAATCTGGGGTTTTGCATACATTTGAGTCTCGATTCTTCTTTTTATGGTTGTAACAATTCTGGATCTAAAAATTCCTGCGGAAATCTAGCTAGGGAAATTCCAACCAAAAGCAACCTGGATACTCGGTGTGGTTGTGGAAAGAAGTTGGGTTTGTCCCCCTGGGATGAAGGGGTGAGGAGCCTGGCCATGGAGCGGACTGTAGATGGGAAAAAGTCGTGGCTGTGAAAGACGTGAAGAAGTTAAATAGGTAAAGGAGTATATGAGAGGGGCGGCAAGTGTATTTCAGAAGGCCTGGTCAGCAGATTGGCCAAGGAGGACTTTTCTGCGGGTGGTGTTTGACTGTGCTCATTAGCAGGGCAGCGGAGGAGGGACAGAGGCGATGATCCGTCCCAAGGGAGCGGAGGGAGGCAAGGACAGTTCTGCCTGGGTGGGTAGGACGGCTGTTACGAGGGACGTGTCAGACAGGGAGAGGTGACTTCAGCAGAGCCGCTTCCCCTGGAAGTGATGACTTACAGCAAGAACACAGTCACCATACGTGACTGACACAAACTTGTGTGTGTCACAAAATTAAGCCGTAAAGGAGATGGTAAAAAGGACCGTGACATTTGAAGATGAAAGACTCTGCAACATTTTCTTGAGCAAATTCACACTATCACAGTATGTTTGGGATTGGAAGGGACCTCAAAAGATCATCTAGTCCAATCCCCCTGCTGGAGCAGGAACGCCTAGGTGAGGTCGCACAGGAACATGTCCAGGTGGGTTTGAATGTCTGCAGAGAAGGAGACTCCACCACTTCCCTGGGCAGCCTGGGCCAGTGCTCTGTCACCCTCACTGAGAAGAAGTTTCTTCTCAAATTTAAGTGGAACCTCTTGTGTTCCAGCTTGATCCCATTACCCCTTGTCCTATCATTGTTTGCCACTGAGAAGAGCCTGGCTCCATCCTCATGACAATTGGGGAAAAAACTCCTAAACCTTCAGGTACTTGTGAAGATGCTGCATTTTTCAGGTCTGAAGATGTTTTTTAACAGCAGCGTGATTTAAAAGTCTGATTTTTCAACCCAGACATAATTATTTCTTTTCCTTTTTAGCTCTATCGTCCACTTCTGAAAAGATACGCTGAGCTTGAACAGAAGGTTGTCTGCAGCCCAACCTCATCTTGTCTTGTGAAATAGAAGGAAACAAAATTTATAAGTTGGCTGAAGAGTGGACTCCCAAGGAGAAGATCAGAAAGGATTTGCTCAGACTTAACTGGAGCTGTTTAAATCATTTTGTTCCTCTTTGCAGACAAATAATTTTTAAATCTCTGTGTTTGAGTGTGTCAGTGGAAAAAATTACATGGTGATTGAAAACCCGATTAAAAAAGCATCATGTTGCTCTGTGTGTTTGTGACTTCAGTTTTTCTTGGATGCTTTGGGTGCTTGCTGTTTTGGAATAGCTGGATGACGGAATCAAGTCCAGTTGGTATATAAATCACTCTACCCATCTCTACCAGCTTTGATTTCATGTGTTTAGTGTGCCAGCCTCTCTGCATACCTATCTAGCACAGTATTTTAATTCCACAACTTCTCATGCTTAAATCTTTTGAAACTTATCTTTCTGTACGTCTGTACCTTGTCGAAGTTTATATCTTTGCCTACATGAAACCAACAGAAAGCGTAAGCGCACTGACTTAATCCCATTTTTCTTTAATATGTGGAGATTTGTGGTGTGAAGGCTGATTAAAGTCTTTAAAGACTCCCTGGGATGCTCAGAGAAGGGGAATTCTTGTTCCATGACACTATGGAAAGTCTATTGTGCGATAAAACATGAATGTGGTTGGATTTTATAAATTGTGGAAAGCGCAGAGGCCTTATGTGATAGACACCATTGCACAATGCTTTACTTGGCATTAGCTTTGTAAAAAAGAAAGGGAACAAACATGAAGTTTTACGTGTTTCAAAAAAGAGAGTCAGTTTATTTGCACGCTGCTTTGGGGTTATACTGTTTTCCTTTCCTCCTCAGGTGTCACGGCTATGAAATGACTTGTGTTGTGCTGCACGTGCCTGCAGAATAGGGCTCTGCTCCCAGCAAGGCATGAAGGTCACTGGGTTCTTTATACCACCAATATCTCATTTCTTTCTCGGAGATCCTGAGCAGAACTGGTCTTGCTCTGTTGCTGCTCTTCCACTTCAAATGTTTTAGTCTAGATTAAGTAGACTCTGGCTCAGAAAATCTTGGAGAAAATACAAGCCAGGAGATGTTTCTACAGAGACATGTGGAAGTTGCAGAATTTGAATGAACATCCTAAATCACCCTGTGCAAGTGGGAACGCTTTACCACATCATTCTGTATTGCCAGTATGTTTCCCTTGGGATACAATTTCTGTTGGGAATTAAGCAGACTTGTTTAATGAAAGTGACTGAAGCCTTTCTTGTAGAAGTTGTAATGTGCCTAGGCAGCAAGCCAGGGAATTGGGAGTAAGAGGATCTCTCTATTAAGTATTTGTGAGCTCGATTATGTCCCTGCTGGAGGTGGGTGACTCGAATTCGTATTCTGGACATGACAGTGGCCTGGGAGCACCGTCCCTGTCTCTGCAGCGAGGGTGGGACCCCCTTGCTGTGACTCACCCCCGGAGTGGCAGGGGAATGGGCACGTTCCTCCTTTGCTCTCCCTTTTATATGTAAGTGCTTCATTTGCAAGTATGAACAGTGCCTTTTTTTTTTTTTATGATCACAACTGAATAATTATAAATTCTCTTGATATTAGCATGATTACTCAGGAAGGTCAAGAATTACATTTCTGACTTTCTAAAGCAGGCTTCTTTCAAGCAATTGCTTTAAAAGGTGGCATTGCAAATACACATCTATCTCTTTTATGTGCTTATTATTCTGGGTCCCAAGGTACAGAGCTAAAATGTATAATGCTTCTCACAGGCCTCCACTGTCAGCACTTGCTTTGTCATTGAGCAAGGCTGCAGAGGGATACATAAGGTTTCATTAATGTGAATTAAACAATGCCTAGTACTTTGTCAGGCATTGGAACAAGCTGCCCAGGGCAGTGGAGGTGTCACCATCCCTGGAGGGGTTTAAAAGACACATAGATGAGGTTCTTAGGGTTAGTCCTAGAGTTAGGTTATGGTTGGACTTGATGATCCTGAGGGTCTCTTCCAACTAAAATGATTCTATGATTCTAGCTCAAGCAGTATCACCATCATCATTAGTCTTCAGTTCTGCCTGGGTACTGGTTTAACACAAAGGTTAAACCACACAGGGAAGGGATTGACAGAGGTGTTTTACTTTTGTGCAGTTTTGGTGACAATTTCCTGAGTAGCCCAGTTGAGTTATCAGAGTGACAAGACTGACATCTCTTACAGCTTTGTGGCTTTATTTGCCTGTGAAATGGGAAACTCGGGGTCAATTCCTTACTCAGCTGAAGGAGGTTAAACCTCATATTTCCCAGCTCATAGCATATGTTAGAACATTTCTAGATAATGCATTGCCTCCTAACAAAATGTTACGTAGTGCTGGTAGGGTCTCATCTAGATTGTTTAACTACTTTCTGGGCCTGAGCTTTAATCTAGGTAGGGAGAAGGAAACATTTCCTTCTCTGTTGGGCTGTGTTGGGGCTCTCTGATGGGTCCCATATTAGTATTAAAACGCTGTTTTCTGGGCTGGCTGATGCAGTGTGTGCTCACTGCAGGAGTCCCTGAGAAAAGACTTGGATACGAAGCTCTGAAGGGCCAGGAGTTGAGCACCACTGAATTACAGTATTGCTGTGGTGATGGGTTTATTAGGGCTGGCCTCTGAGGAATGGTGTCTGGGGTATAAGAATTTATAGACAAGCTCTTTTTTTTTTTTTCCAGCTCACCAAAGTTGCACATGTACACTTACTAGTGTCAGATAGAATAAGACTCAATAAATCTCCTCCTAGAAAGGTCCTTTGAAGAAATGCTGCTGTAAGACTTCCACCACTCTTTTCTTTTTGTTTTTCCAGGAATGCACATGAACCTGCCAAGGTACCACAGGCTTCTTGCTCTCCCAGGCACAGTGATGGAAGGATCTGGTGCTCTTTGGTTTCTAAAATTGTGTGTTCCTTTGCCAGCTTGTCTACCTTGTGTTAATCTGGTTGTCTGGAGTAGAGAGGTTACTGACTTAATCAACATCTTAGGTAACAGAAATCTAAAGGGAAGCCAATGTTTTCTACCTCAGCGTATTTGATGGAGGCTGATGCCCTCCCTCCCCTGTGAGTGACCTTACTGTTCTTCAAGATGAGCAATGTGGTGTCCCCATCTTGTCTAGATGAAAGGTTGGCTTCTGTGTTTAAAGACCTACTGAGCTATTCCCAGTCTAGACCAATCTACTGGAAAATTGATCTCACCTCCTGGGGGAAAAAAAAAAGAACTAAACCACAACCAAAAAAAAAAACCAACCCCAAACCCCCAAACAAAGCCTTTATTGCCATAGTGAGGTGGTTCATCGATGTCTGACCCGCAGCTCCTGTCCTGCACAAGCAAAGCCACTTGAGGTTGGAGGTGGGTCATGAAGTTACATGAAAAAATCCAAGCAGCTTCCTTAGCTCGATGGCTCTGTGCCCTCACCAGTTCATCAGAGCTGCGCTGGATTCGTCCTCAAGCTCTCGCTGTACCGTGACCCAAAGACAAACAGTTTTCTTTTCAACCTGAAGTCTTTAAATCTTTTGTGATGCAGCTGGAAACAAGCAGGGAAAGATGTTTACTTTTTCTTAAGGGATCAGTCTGAGAGAGCTGGAGCTCTGATTGAATAAGTAATGTACTGAAAAAAGTCTATGCTCTGTCGGTGCTTTAATAAGTAATTGAGCTGAATACCGTTGTGTGCTATCCCAGGGGGACCTTTTGTTTTCCAGCTTTCTTTTCCTTTGGAGTTGTGGCTACCATCACAGAGCGGTGCAGTGAAAGATGTGTATCTAAAGCCACAAAAAGCCAAAGCAGAACTTTCAACAAATCGTTTGTTTTATCTGTATTTCTATTACCTTGGTCCCCAGACTGCTGCATGCAGGTAAAGGGGTGGGGGAAGAAAAGAGTAACGTTTTAGAGAACGCAACTGTCTGCTGTTGGTTCTTGTCATGAATGTGGGGTCAAGTTATACTCCCTTCCCTAGCAGAAAGGTGCTAATTTGGATTTTTCTTCTCCCCAGCTGCTGACTTTTTATGTAAACTTCAGGATTTTGATTTTAGATAGGTCTCAACCCTCCGTTAAAATTGGGTGGAAATTGGCAAACAAGTTAAAAATATGGCTAAGGATGATTAGCAGGTGGGTGGATGTTCCCTCAGATATCAGGAGATCACTGTCCCATGAGGAGCATTTCCTTAAGCAGCTTCTCTGAAGGTGACTGTGGTCCTGATTCCACTTGGCTTGAAATTTCAGAACAGTGTTTTTTACTTGTGCAAATTGGGTACAAAACAAAATCACATCTGCACCAAAGGATCTTACCTTGTTATTACTTTACACGGATTTTGTGCAGGTCAAAATCACAAAGTGATGTGCAAGGCAAAAGAACTCGGGATGAATTTTTTTCCATAACCAGTTTTTTTTTTCTGAGCATGTCTTCAAAGTGTGCGAGTAGGGCATCTCTGACTGGGGCATTCAGAATGGTTACAGCCCCTGCTTATGGTTATTAGCTGTTTCCACTTCTCAGGGATGCTGAGAACTTATCTAATGTGATAGTTTCCTGAGTGGACTGAGATCCAGCCCCAAGACTCATTTTGCTTTACTTGTTCTTCTGCTCCTCTGTTGCTTCTTAAAGTTGCCTTGACAGAATGATACTTCTGCAGCGATCCCAGACTTATGGGAATATCTCGACCACTGCGGGAACTCAGTGATTTTATTCAGTGTTCTTGAAGCACATACCCAGAGGGGTAAGGGTGAAGGAGCAGCTGTCACTGCTCATGGACACTGCTATGATCTCTGATTTCTGCCTTTTACTAATTTGCCTCATCCATTGTTGTGTCAGCCTGCCCATTAGAAGAACTGGGCATATTATTAATTATATTATTAATTACATACAATGTTTCTTGCTCTAAGCTCTTTAGATGACGGGTATTTTTTATATGTTCGTTGTTAAGATGCTGTGATTAACTCTGCTTTGATTTGGTATGTTGTGCTTTAGTACTCTGTAATGCATCCGTCTGGTTGTTGTTTCTCTGTTAGCATCACCGAACAGAGAAGTTTGTGGTCACTCACGTGCGGGATTGATCTGACCAGTGTAGGCATCTGTGTCTGCTCTCATGTGGGCTCCTTTTATAGTCAAAGGAGAGGACCACGAGGGAGAGGAGTTCCTGGCTGATGTTCATCTTGTCCTAAGGCAGATGTCTACAGCAGATCCGGTGATATGTCTCCTGAGTGAGCCATTTCTGAGTCGAAAGGCAGTGGTGTAGAGGACAGAAAAAGCCAGTATTTCTTCTTGCACCAAAAATCCTGAAGGCTTGGTTGAAAGCTGGTCTCAACTTTGGAGACAGGATTTGTTCCAGGTTACAACTGTACAACTATAAAGCTTTCCTGTCCCAGGACTGCTCTGTTTTTACTGTCAAATCCATGAGATTGACCTCCTCAACTCCCTTCAGACAACCCTCTCTGTACAGAGATAGCCAGCAGATGCAGGTCAGGAGCTTTTTTACTGACATTCTTGCTTTTTGCCCTTCTGTTGGAGCACTTGTTTGTGTTTATCCTTTCAAGCTGGACTCTTTCAGACATTTGTGTTGTGCCCGCAAGCTTAGTTACCCCGGTGCAGTGCAAGACAAGCTCCCTTAAGACTTAGACAAGCATTGCACAGGAAAACAAAGGTCTGTTCAACTTGCTGTTTGGAGACAATATTTACTCTTTGACTGACAAATACGCGCTGCCCTCCTGAAACCTCAACTCTGTTCCAGATCTGATAAATACTGGTGTATTGGAAGATTGAATTCTCCTTGAAAAATGGTCTAAGCCATGTTGTATAACAGAAGGGCTTGGAGAGAGAACCAGGGCAGAAACAGGGCTCCTTCTTAGCTGGCGATTTTACCGTAAAATAAAACATGTTGCAGAAAACAAATAAGAAGCAAAGGTTTGTCACACAACTTTGGTATCACAGCTCATGCTTCCTGAGAGCATCTCTTCACACTGCTGCCATAGCGTGTTAGGGTAGGGTGGGACATTCCCCTGTCACTCCTCCTGTAATTTCCTTGTTAGATCCCTGCCCTACTTGTGGACAGTTGCATAGAGCAGAAATACACTTTTGGTCAAGAAAGATGTTGTTGAAAGGCAACAATACAGAATCACAGAATGTCAGGGATTGGAAGGGACCTCAGAAGCTCATCCAGTGCAATCCCCCCATGGAGCAGGAACACCCAGATGAGGTTACACAGGAAGGTGTCCAGGCGGGTTGGAATGTCTGCAGAGAAGGAGACTCCACAACCTCCCTGGGCAGCCTGGGCCAGGCTCTGGCACCCTCACTGAGAAGAAGTTTCTCCTCAAATTTAAGTGGAACCTTTTGTGTTCCAGTTTGTACCCATTACCCCTTGTCCTATCATTGGTTGTCACTGAGAAGAGCCTGGCTCCATCCTCGTGGCACTCACCCTTTACATATTTATCAACATTAATAAGGTCACCCCTCAGTCTCCTCTTCTCCAAGCGCCAGCCCCCCAGTTCCCTCAGCCTTTCTTCACACAGGAGATGCTCCACTCCCTTCAGCATCTTTGTTGTCCTAAGTAGGTTTTCCCAGTTTCCATTTCTCAGCCTAATTGTTCTGGTCCCTGCCGTTGCTGTCCCTTAGAAGAAATGCCTACTCAAGTAGAGGGAAGAGAAGACACTGAATTGAATGCAGCTAATCCAATAGGTGATCTAGTTAGACAGTTCAACTGAACGAATAAGCAAATATTTCAAGACCTCCCTTCCTGTGAAAGTGTTTTTTTTCCACAGAGTGACCCTTGGCTCAGAAGATACAACGATGGTGTTTTGTTTGATTCCATCTCACCATGTTTGCGGCATGGCAGACTCTCCCAAAAGCCTTTCAGCATACACTCATTTTGCTGTTTGCCCAGTGAATGCAGATTTTTCATTTTAATCTGTGTTGTGTGCAGTTTTCATGTGGTTTATAAAAGAACCAGTTAAACAAGCATTGCTAACAACTGCCCAGCCTGTTGGTAGTGAACCCTCATGGTTCATGGGCTTCCACAGCAAGAGAGATGAGCCACCATGGGGCAAGTGTTTTCTGTAAAGACCAGAGTAAATGTCAAGAAACTTTCTCCTTTCTTTCCTTTCTTTCTTTCCTTTCTTTCTTTCCTTTCTTTCTTTCCTTTCTTTCCTTTCTTTCTTTCCTTTCTTTCCTTTCTTTCCTTTCTTTCCTTTCTTTCCTTTCTTTCCTTTCTTTCCTTTCTTTCCTTTCTTTCCTTTCTTTCCTTTCTTTCCTTTCTTTCCTTTCTTTCCTTTCTTTCCTTTCTTTCCTTTCTTTCCTTTCTTTCCTTTCTTTCCTTTCTTTCCTTTCTTTCCTTTCTTTCCTTTCTTTCCTTTCTTTCCTTTCTTTCCTTTCTTTCCTTTCTTTCCTTTCTTTCCTTTCCTTTCTTTCTCCTCTCTTGGCCCAGAAATGTTACTGTAACACCAAGTCATTGGACAGGTGATGTTGGATTGTCCATAGCATGATTTTGGCGTAAGGGTTGTTGATGTTCAGCCACGTTGTCTCAGTGAGAAATCACTGGGGTGAGACTGGACAGGTAATTTGTATCAAGTTTTGTGTTTCATAATGTATATTCTGAAACTTTATGGGACAAAGTAAATTAACTTCCTCAGATGAGTGAGAATTGTGTTTAGAGAGGGAGGGAGAGTGCGTCCATACTTAGGAATTTCTTGGTGAGGGGACCCAGGTACTCACTCCAGCTCCTCTTCTTCTGGCCTAATACATCTTGTTTTTGTCTTCCATGGCAGCCCAGGATCACGTGTGACACGGAAACTGCTCCGTGCTTGAGTTTCTTTCAGCCTATGGACACCGACCTGCAAACTGGTAACTGGGAGCCCACCAGGCAGTGGGGCTCTCTGCTCCCGATGATGTCCTGAGGCCACTGGCCAAACAGCTGGCTGCTTCACACCCAGTGCTTTTAGTTCTTCAGGGCTGAGTTGTGGTGCCTTTTGGACCTGTATCGGACTGGAAACTCAACCTTTGCAGAGGTAAGGGAAAGATTTCAGCGTATTTTTTTTTTTTTTTTTTACACAGTAGGTAGAAACTGTGAGTATGACCTGACCGTGAAGAAGGTGAATGTTATTTCTATGATTCTATGGTTCTGTCTTTGAGCTTACCCCTGTGCCTTTCCAGTTGAGATGGGAGCATTGCCTCGTGCAAGACTTTGGTGAGATCTGGTCTGGGAGGGCTCTTGCTAATCTGCTCTCTTGTGTTCAGCAAAGAAGAATTAAAACTGGAACAGCTGAGGAAGATGGGTCATACATTGATCAGGGGAAGGGAAAGGCTGTCCCAGGAGAGGAGGTTAAAAGCTTAGCTTGCTTCGCCTAGCAAGCGGATTCTGGGAGGTGGTACCATCACTCAGTATAAATCCTTCAGGTTGGAGGTAAAGAGCAGGAGGAAAGGTGTTCAAGCCAAAGCACGGTGTTGGCACATGAACAAGTGGCACATACTGACTGGGAATAAATTTGAACTGGAAATTAGGAATGAGGTGGGTGTGTGATGCTGAAGGACCTCTTGTACTCTGTGTGTCGTGCCAGGAATATAGAGCCCCATACTGGCCACGTGACATTTTGCAGGACTATAACACGGTGTCTGAAATCCTGTGCTGAAAACTGCATTTGGCTTGGACTAGTAGTGACCTTTAGAGAAACTGTTGTTTGCCACATGTACAGAGCAGGGTTTCACACTTGGCCTCTTTTGAATTTCCTTCTTGACTGTGTTTGGTTTGTGGGAAGGAACTAGTATGGAAGGGACAAATCAATGGAAAGCTTCCAGCTCTACTTCTTAAGCCTGGGACATGTAATAGCCCAGTTTTCTGTTTGTTGGGCTGGTCCTCTACAAACAAGGGGAATTTACCCCACGGCAATCTTTCTTCACTATAACCCTGCGAAAGGAAGTGAGGTTTAATTAGCATTTTAAAGTGGACAGCCTTGAAGTTAATGATATTCAATAAAGAAAAATTGTTTTAACCTTATTTGCACTTTTCAATTTACTTATTAGAGGCCATCTGTTATATTTTAAGCAAGAGCACTGGGAGCTAAACTCTCAGATTGTCAAATGAGGTTTTAACTGGCTAAGCAGAAGGGAAAGAACAGGCTGCCTTAAATGAGCAATTAGACTGTTTTTCTTCAATTTCTCACTTTTGTGTCAAAAAGCAAATGGTCACCATTTCAAGCAGCAGTTGAGTTGTGACAATGACGTCTGTTTTCACAGGGGCTGATGAGTCCTGGGGAATGTCCCTTGTCCTTGGATCTCAGATATGGTCCAACATGGATGAAATTTAAAGAGCCAAAGGTGAGGTGAAACTGGTGAGGGGTGTGACGGGCAAGAGTAAGGATTTCTGTAGGTAAATCACCAGAAAAAGGAAAACAGGAACATATCAATTTGCTGCTGAATGGGTTGGCCAGCCTATTGACAAAGGGCATGGACAAAGGTGAAGTGCTCTTTGCCTTTGTCATTACTGGCAGGCTCTGCTGTCAGGCTTCTTTATCCCCATACCTAGTAGCAGAATTTAGGAGGGACAAGTACTACCTGTAGTAGAGGAGGATCAATTTAGGGACTCCTGAAGCAAGATGGGCATACATGGGATGTGTTTGAGGGTGCTGAGGTTGATGTCATTGTGAGACTGCTCTCTATTATCTCTGAAAGTTGGTGATGATTGTGGAAGGTCCCCAGTCAGTGGGAAAAGGGTAATGTTAGGTTCATCCTCAAAAAAGAGTAAGAAGCAGCCAAGAAAACTGCAGACGGGTCGGTTTCACCTCTGTTTCCAGGAAAGTTAAAGAGCAAATCTTCCCAGAAGCCATTTCCAGGCACGTGAGGACAAAAAGTCACTGATGAATGTGGGGACCTGATCTCCGTTGACTGTCATGGGAATTTGTCTCTCTTAAGCTTGAGCAGATATCTACCATACCTCTGAGAAGCTGGCTGTTTTTTCTGTGACTCTGGGCAGAGGAAGAGCCTTTGGCAGAACAAGAGCCCAACCTTGGCCTCATGAGAGTAATTGAAAAACTGGGCCATCCCTGATTCCTCCTGGAGGGTTGAGAAAGCAAAGCAAAATGTCTTCTCCAAATCTACTTAAAAATCCACAGGAGCCAGTACAGCTGGTGCTGTGCCTCTGGATTTGGGACTGCACATTGATATAGGGGCATTAGCAATCCCTCTGTACGGATTTCAGCTGAGTAGAAGCTCTGAATCCTAGTCTCTGGAGGGTTTGACTGTGGTGTCTGTAATGTTGCCGTGTCCAGAATGAGGGTGGAATAATCCCTTTGGCAAATGAACGTAAATGTGATCAATGCCATGGGCTGATACCCTGTTCCATGGGAGCAGCAACTTAAATTCCTGCAGCCTGAATCCTTTTGACCTGCAAAGTTGAAAACTGATCACAGAATCACAGAATGTCAGGGATTGGAAGGGACCTCAAAAGCTCATCCAGTGCAATCCCCCCATGGAGCAGGAACACCCAGATGAGGTTACACAGGAAGGTGTCCAGGCAGGTTGGAATGTCTGCAGAGAAGGAGACTCCACAACTCCCCTGGGCAGCCTGGGCCAGGCTCTGGCACCCTCACTGAGAAGAAGTTTCTTCTTATATTTAAGTGGAACCTTTTGTGTTCCAGTTTGTACCCATCGCCCCTTGTCCTACCATTGGTTGTCACTGAGAATAGCCTGGCTCCATCCTCCTGACACTCACCCTTTATATATTTGTAAACATTTCTGAGGTCACCCCTCAGTCTCCTCTTCTCCAGCTCCAGAGCCCCAGCTCCCTCAGCCTTTCCTCACACGGGAGATGCTCCACTCCCTTCAGCGTCTTTGTTGCCCTGCGCTGGACTCTCTCCAGCAGTTCCCTGTCCTGCTGGAACTGGGGGGCCCAGAACTGGACACAATATTCCAGGTGTGGTCTCCCCAGGGCAGAGTAGAGGGGCAGGAGAACCTCTCTGACCTACGGACCACCCCCCTTCTAATCCACCCCAGGTACCATTGGCCTTCCTGGCCACAAGGGCACAGTGTGGGCTCATGGTCACCCTGCTGTCCACCAGGACCCCCAGGTCCCTTTCCCCTACATGGCTCTCCAACAGGTCATTCCCCAACTTATTGGGAAATGTAGATTTTTGCATCACTCCCATGGGTTTTCCCACTGAAGCTGGGCTGAAGTTGACTTCTGTATGAGAGGTCCTGTGGGTATCTCAGGTTTTCTAGGGGCTGAACCCACCAGGTCCTGTTTACATCAGGCTTGCTTTGCAGCTTGTCTGTCCTGCTTGGTGAGTTACAGTGACAGAAGGAAGGAGAAATGATCCAAACAAAAGAAACAGGGTAGAAATGTAAACTAGATCCGTTGATTCACAAGAGCACTTCATCATTAGTAAGAAAAACTCTACTAAACCAAACAAGCTATGGAGTCTCTGTAGCAGTGAAATCCAGCTGCCAACAATGTCACTGTAAAAAATAGCCATGGGTACTGTTAGTTTGCTCTAAGCATTAAAGCTGAATGTGGATGTGGTAAAATAGCTTTTATAAAACCTTGCTTTTGTGTCATTCCAAGCTTAAAATCCTATTTTGTGTTCAGATCTACAGAGAAAAAAAAACCAAAACAAACCAAACCCCAAACAACTTGAGGTGACTTTTGTTTTAAGATTGTTTTAAATTTATAACTGAGCTGGCTAAAATGCTTTTCATCAAAGTACAAAAGTTTCATGCTGTAATTAATGGCAAGTGATATCTAACGCAATAAAACACCATCATTTGAGTGTTCTTACAAGACTATTTATGACTGGATATTGAAACTGATAATGATTCTGCCATTTGTCCTCATAATTTATTATTCCAAGGAGAGGCAAGTGGTGTTAAGGGTTCACGATCCGTTTTATGGAAAGAGTGCTGAATTCAGCTTTTTATGGGTGTAAATGACAATGTTTGGCGCTCTGCGGAAAATGAGCGTGTGACGGCGAGTGCAGACTCTACTGAGGGGTCGGGATGGGGGGTGTTAATGCTCTTTCTTAGAGACTGGGAGCCCCTGGCCGTGTGATCCAGTTGCAGGTAGCCTTACCGGGACCAGTGTAATGACTTAGTCATTGTCCCCTAGAAGACCAGGGCAAGGCTTTTCTGGAAACTTTCTACCTGGTTTCTGAGCTAGATGATCTCATGGAGTATCACTTTGGGCAGCCAAAGCTGAATTCACTATAAGCAACCTGTTAATAATCCAAAGCCCATGGAAGATAATGGAAAGAATTACTGGCTCTGGCAAGTCTTGTGTCAGGCCAGAACAAAAGCTCGACTCTGGAGGAGACTTCCCTTGGTCTTGCAGAGCTCCAGCCAGGCCGTATCCCTCTGAGCACAGCCCTTCCATATCGCACCAGGCTGAGGCTGATCTACTGAACGCTCAGCCTCTGATCCTCCCCTGTTCAGGCTCATGGAAACCTGGAGGAATTTCTTTCAAGTCAGTATTGATGCAACTAATGGAAAATTTGAGTGAAGTCAGACCTTGAGGTTTTTTTGGACTGAGATCTGAAAAACAGACATGATACTTCAGTCTGCCAGACTCCTGGACCTGAGACTGCAGCTTTCTGTTTTTCCCCAGCCTGCTGTTCATTTGCTGTGGAATAAGGTATTGTAGGTAAAGACTTGCATTTCCATCAATAGCCCTAGCAGCAATCTAATGAATTTCTTGCTGCTTTGCAAATAGCTCAGAGTGAATCTGATGCCACAGAAGCAGAGAGTGGGATGTGACCCGTTTCTTTGCTTTTCGAGAGCTACGGTCCCCTTCCTCTTCCCTTCCCCCTCCCCTCTTTTATTCTAATCAGCATGTCAAAAGGGAAGTCGCTCCTTTATTGGAGGTTATCCATGTCAAGAGAAGTTATGTTTCCATCACTACCTGGGGGCCCATCAGTAGATGAAGATGGAGAGCAGTGACTCAGAATGACTTTGAAACAACACCCAGCAGCAACTGGAGACAAGAACATAACCTTAGCTGACATTTAAAACAACCCGATACACAAATAAAACCATTCTACTAAATTATGAATCTTTTTACTCTTGGCTGTTCTTAAAGGAAGGGAACTGGGTGAGCGTTTTCTGTGTGTGCTTCTCCCTTTTCCCGAGCTGGGAGCCGAGTGACAGATGCACGCTGATGGAGCAGAGCGCATTGATTTTTGCGACTGCACTACTTTATGCTGAAAAGAAATCCAGCTTTTAAAATGATGCAGGACCCCTATTCAGAGACAAGAAAAAAGAAAGAAGTGAGGCATATGGGTGAGTTTTGCTGAATGTGCCTTAGTTATCTGTTTTGAGTTAAGCACGTGCCTGAATGCTTTGTTGACCAGCATTGATGGGAGTACATTTAACAGTAAGTTTGAGTTGAACTAAGTAATGGCTAAAGAACAAGCAAGAAAAATAAGGTAATAGGCATATTGAGAAAAATCCATCTGTTTCATTAATCATTGGAAGCCAAGAAATAATGTGTTAACTGTAAAGCCTTTCCCCTAATGGCACAAACACAGATATGTGCTGTTGCTCACGCACTTCTCTGTTTTCCCAGCTGAGAAGTAGGGACAATGAGTTGAGAGTTGGTTTCAGCTCCTCAGTTTTACAAGAGCTCAGGCTCTTGCTCTTGTCACTGATTTCATGTTATTCTCACCAACACAGCCCCTGTCCAAACCTTCCTGAGACTCTGTGGACAAGACCTCACCAGATGCAATTCACTGACCAGGAGAGAGATGCATCAATTGACCTTGAGCAATGACCTGCCCCCCCGCTTTCCTTTAAATGTTCTCGTTCAAAATTGTTAGGGAGGGTGGGGGAAAAATGAAAGATGTCTGATTTGATTTGGGTATTGTCATATTGGTTTTCCTGCTGCAGTAGCACTGAACAGCTGTAGACATGGACAAGAGTGATGTTGAGCTGTTGTACAAATGTAGATGAAGTATGCTGCTTGAGCCTCTGTTTCTCTTCCTCCTGTGTTTTCTGGAAGAAGAAATGCAACCCAATTTTGTACTCTCAGAGCTGTCATTTTGCTGCTGTTCCCTCGGTATCTGCTGTGGCAGCACCAGCCTGGTGTGCAGCGGGGAGGGCACTACTTATCCTCATTGCATTTTATTAAGACTTGTTTTTAAAGTGATGTCCAATGAAGCACTACTCCTGTAACGTCTTTATAGCAAGACTGTGTCTTTCTGTGGTTTTCCAAAAAGATTCAAGCATCACATTTGTCAAGGAAGCTGCGTTTTGCAAGTGGAAAGGCCTGTGTAAGGGGAGTTTGTCCTCCTGTCCGGCCTCCAAAAAACGTTGCTGCTTCTGATGGAGGCTGGTGATCTGGTCATAACTCTAGTGTCTTCATCATCATGGCTTAAGTCACCTCTCTGAAAAATTTAGCCTGCTGAATTCCATATATTAATTTCTGGTGTGTCTAGGTTTTGAAAAGTTGATTTTAAGAAGGACTCTTACATATTTAAGGCAGAAAAACCTCACTTTTTGGAATATGCATATAAATTGAGGGCAATCTATCTCATGGATGGGCTCAGCTTAGTCTTCTGTGAACATGTGTCTATGTCACAAAATGACCATGCAATTTAGCGTGACAGGCAGGAGGCATTTTAAAGGTCATTAAGGGGGATACACTGGCTGATGTGCCTGCAAAAACTTGTGTAGATCCTGGCTCAGCCTGCATTTTTTGTTTTTCTTCTCTCCCATCCTAACTAGCAATAAACAGTTAAGTTGTGTAGCAAAAATTCTTTTGTTTCAGAGTCCAGGCAAACATCCCAGGTTCTACATTTATTTATAGGAAACGAACTTGCTTGTGAGATAGGTTTAGCAAAATTGGACCCAGCTTTAAACCAGAGCTGAGCCATATCCATGGCTTGTGTTACCAGCAGCTGTTTTCTGTGGGAAATACCTGGCTGGTGCAGGGGAGCACAGGACCTGGAGGAGGGCAGGGGGGGATATCAGAGCTGATGCAGGAAACCCGTGGCCCTGGGTTGCCCCTTACCCAAGCAGGGTCCTTCGGTATTGGACTAACAGGACAAGGAAGAGCGTGGTAGAAGGGATGAGGACAGAGGACTGTTTTGAGGTGATAAGCTTGTCCTAAACCAAACACAAAGCTCTATGCACATCATAGAAATCTCCGGCATGTAAAAACATCAGCAAGGATATGACGAGAAGGGGTGACCTTCAGTGGCATCAAAGTTGGTTAGATGCCAGCTCTCCAAGGCTGACAGGGACACTCACAATAATGTGTTTGCAGTACCAGTTGCAATATTTATTGTGGCTTTTTGAGGCTTAGCCCTGTCCTGTCTCCAATGGCTGCTGCTGGGACAGCCCTCCCACCTACACCATCCCAGGTGCTGAAGGTCAGGCCACCAACTGTCCCACAGCTGCATGGTCTGACCCCAAAACCCTTTCACTTGCAAAACACTGGGAAAAGAGGAGTTTTTGCCCAGTAGCATTGTGGAAGCGATCCCGGTCCCTGGGAGAGGATGGTGCTCTCTGGCTTGGGGGTATTTTGTTTCCTCCTGCCTGTGCTCTGCGTTGGCTCCTTGGGTTCAATGACAATGTGAACTGTCATCCTGAGAAATATATACAGGCGCCTGTTTACGATTCACGGAGCGGTGCTGCTCTGATGACACACTGTACATTACCCAAAAGTTCACTGGAGAACAGTGAAGGTGATTAGGAAGGGAAGAAAGTTGTTTTTATTCCAATGGCTTGAGAGCCAAGTCATGAAAGGGGAGATGTTCTCGGGTGGCTCTAGCTGTGCCCACACCACTGGGAACGGGCTGGGAGGCCCTGGGTGGTCCTTGGGGCTTTTTTTGTGTGTAATTCAGAGACTCTTAATACAAATGTCCTACCCCACATGTTATACAGTTGCTTGAACCAGCTCTCTGCCAGCTTAATGCTGTCAAACAGTGATGTACCTCATTTCCCAGTATGTGCCCAGGGACACATCTGTCTTCAAGCTCAACCCCGCACACACGGTGCACCCCACCATGGTCACCTTTCCGCTCTCAGCCACGCCACATCCCCAAAACTTTGAAAATCTCTTCTAAAGCCTCTCCAGGCTGCGCATCTCCCACAGATCAGTCTTGTGCCTGCTGCGAGTCTTGGGAGGCAAATGGCCCAACAGACTCGCTGCAATGCGTTGCTCCTCACGCTAATGAGTTTCGTGTCTTGCTACAGTGGATGGCAATTAAAGAGGGGCTGATGAAAAGTGAGCCTGTGGGCATGGACAGCCTGTGTGGTTGCGAGGAGAGCTGAGGTACGGCGAAGGGCGTGGGAGGGACAAGCTTTTCTCGGAGCATCACACTAGAGGGTGCCAGATTGCTTTCCTCCGCGCCGCTGCCTTCCTTCGCACAGGGCTGGACAGATTTGGCTTTGTACATATGGATGGGCTCCTTCCACCCCTTTAAATGCTTGTTGTACGTGCACAGCCCTGCGGCAAGGCACCGACCACCCCAAAACCCGTGCCATGGACATGTGGTGTCCTCTGCACAGGCTGGCTCCGTCCCAAAGCCAGAGCTGCTGCTTGAAATTCAGCAGTGGTCAAACAGTAAATCGGGTTGTTTGTGGGATGTGCCTTGAGCTGGTAGCAGGACGCGTTCCTGAGCTTCGGCAGGGAGACCTGAGGATGGGATGAGAGCAGCTGTCCTCAGGCCCCCCAGCCGGAACATGGCAGGTTCATGTACCTCCTGTGTACCCCTTCCAGACAGCACGTCCCACGGCTGTGTTGGGATGTTGCTCTCCTTGCTGGCTCCTGGTGGCCATTTTGCCTGGCCCCCGGGCCATAAATCAGCACTTTTTGTTGTGCCTGGAGATGTCCTTCCCAAGAGCAGGAGGTTGAACTTGCCTCTCTGGATTTTTTTTATTGCTTATTTTGAATCGTTACATTTCAGGTTGTGGTCTGTCTGAATTCTGCTCCTCTCAAGTCTCGCGCCCCTTTTGGGCTTAGTCCCACCACACATTTCACAAGCACATTCTCGACCCTTCATCAAAGGCATCAATCAAGATGTTGGCCAGACCTAGATTTGAGGCAAGACTCTGCAGGTTTGGGAGCAAGCCATCGCTAACCACTTTGCATGCTGTCTTTCAACCACTTGTGCTCTTTCCTTCTGAGCTTTTCCTACAGCCTGGGGCTATCAGCTGAGCTTTCTGGGCACAAAGTATGAATTCACCATCATATGAATTCACCAAGATCCATGGATGTCCCCATGGACACTACGAGCCCTGCGAGGACGTTCCCATCCTGGTTGGGGTCTAGGCTGACTTTTCTGAAATAACTGTAATTAATTAGGAGAGGAGCTTTTTCTCCCAAACTGGTTGGTGGGTGTATCCAGTGTACCAGGCTCTCATCCACATGAACTGGAAGTACCTCTCCTCCCCTTAAAGGTGGGACTGGCACCATGGATCCCTGTAGGCTGGAAATTGTCTCCTAACGTGAGACACAGGAAGAGTCTGTAAGAGAAGGGGGATTATATGAGACAGAAGGGAGAAAATAATTATAAACTCCAAATCCCCTGAACTGTAATCCCACCCATGCACAAACAGGCTTTCCCTAACATACTATCAGAGCTTTTATGCCCCAAATTCCTATAGGGACTCCAACTCCCTAAAATCTGTAGTGATAGTAGAGACTGAATATTACAAGGGTGGGTAGCAAACTGTTGGGTAGGTACAGTTGTGTAATTAGAATGTGTGTTAGAATTGATCTGATTCCTGAGTACCAGCAGTGTAAATGTTTCTTTGGTGGGGTGGTGCCTCCAGCTCCATCCCTGCCCATCATGCACAGGTCCAGGGCTGTTTCTCCTTCTTCCTCCTGTTACTGCCACCTGTGGAGCCAGACCTCGATCTGCGCGTTACTTCTTCCTCATCCTGTGTGGGTAAATTAGAGCAGAAGTGATGTGAGGTGTAATCAAACCTGTCAATTAGAATTATGTTCAGTTATACATAATGAGCTGAATTAGCACCCAGTGTAGATCTGCTGGAACTCAATGAATTTGCGCTGTGGATGGATTTGTCCTAGTGTTTTCATACCATTTGCATGTGTCTGTAAATGGCTAATGTGTGGCAACCCTTGGCATCATAGGACAACCCAGGAAGAGGAGATGTGTCCGCTAATCCACCCTGGCTGCCTGTTCCTTCATCCAGCCTTTTACATTCATAGTTGCCCACTTTTGGAGTCTGAACATTATGACGAGCAGCTGGCTCATCTAAACGCTGTCCTATTTGGTTTTTCTAGAGCTGTTTGTAGTGTTCTGTTTTATCATCCTATTGCTCTGTTATATCAACCTCTGAGCTTTAGAGGGGCAAGAAACGAGAACTTTCCCCCAGTTGCACAAAAAACCCTGCCACATATTAATTGCTCCTTAAAACAAGCCAAGCACAGAGGGTTTGGGGAACCAACTGTGGGTCCTGCTTCTCCCTGCTGTAAAGTATTGCGGCAACTCGTCCTTTCTGGAGGCGAATCTGTCGGACCAGTGCCCAGTGTGAGCAGCACCATTCTTCCCAGCTTGTCCTGCTGGTGTTAGATGAGGTATTTGACAATTAATGTGTGGTTTGGTTAGCAGTGAGAGGACGTATTCTCTCATGACTTGTCCTGCACCCAGTTCTCTCCATCAGGCTTGGGTTGGGTTCTGATCCGTCTCACTTGTTTGTCCAGTCAAGGTGGTGGCATCCCGTCCCAGTGAGGGCAAAGAACCTGGGAAGAGACTTGGGAACAGCTGCTGGAGGGCGGCAGGAATTTTCTTTCATTTTCCCCAAAGTTGCCTGGCTTTGGCTGCCCACCACAACGATGCTTAGCTCTCTGATTTAGCGTAATTCCCTTGATTTTTCTCATTACAATGGGAGATTAAAATCTGAGGCGTTCTCTTCTTCCTTCCTGAACAGAGATCTCACTGAAAAAAAGAACAGTGCCACTTCTCTTTTGCACCTTTGTCCTTCTCTCTAGGCCTACCAAAGTTTGCAAGCTTTGAATGTTCATGCTTAAAATGCAAAGGAGGGCAAAAGAGGAATGTGTCCTTATTTTGGGTACCATTGCACACCAGCCTTTCTGTTGTTAATGAGCAGGGATGTTTTCTTAGGTTACAGCAATAAAACAAGTGCCCAGTGCTCCACGCATGGCTCTGCAGAGTGCAAACTGTTGTGCAGCCGAGGCTTTGAAATAACTTATTCTTATTGTGATTCTTGTTTATAACACCAAATTCATTGTTTGCAATTTTGTTCAGTGGCATCCAATCAATAGTAGACAATAAAATATTATTTCGAGTGATGTAGACGTTCCATGAGAATGTGATTGATTGCTTTAATTTCTGCCTTCCTCAGTGTTTTTAGTAAGCCCTGTCTTGATTTCTTTCATTCTGCCTAGTTCTCTTCGGCATCAGTTGTTAAATAAAGTGACATATTTATTATATCAGCTTTATTTGACAGATTGTAGGGTGACATATTTTAGATTAATTTTTTTCATTTATAGATGTATGTATATGTGCATGTGAAATTATACATATATATACACACACTGTATAAAGTCAGTGTGTGTATGAATATGCGTAATGCCAAAATTTCCAAGCACAACTAGAGACTTTAGGTGCTGTTTTTAGGTGCCTAACTTGACACCCCTTTAACTAAACCAAACTCAATCACCGATATATGATCGTTCAACTTGAGTGACCAGGTTAGTGTGTGTTATTTGAAGTTCCCACAAGTCAGGTGAAGTTTATCATCCCTTCAGATGCACTCCTGGTTACCCACATCTGACAGGCTGGCTTAACAGACCCCCACTGTGAATAGTTATATCAAAACAAGCCCTAGAAGGTGGCTTTAATGTGTGTTTTATGCCTGGAAAAGCTTTTGGTTTTGTTTTTTGTTTGTTTGTTTGTAAAAAAACAGGGAATTTGTTGGAACTGTTTCTGATAACCTTCAATCCCCCATGGAGCACCTTTGTCCCTGTAAGTCTGGTGTGCACAGGGCATGGAGGTTAAAATCAAGCTCTTTTGGGGTTGTATATTGACTTTATCCATTTATTCCACATAAGGATACGGGCCATGAGATTTAGTGCACCTCCTAAATTACAGCCTAAATGACCTCTTTCTCCCCATAAATATTGCATGACTTCAAGTTAGGTGCCCCAGGACCTTAACAGTCAATCCCAGAAATCCCATGTCGTGGGGAACATGGCAACTGCTTCCACTTTTAGTTGGTCAAGATATTGGGCTGTAAATCCTAGTCTTGGTGGAGGACTGAGCATTGCTCCATAATGTGCCCAGTGTGCTTTGGGTAAGGAGTTTCATAGCTGGAGAACAGCTGGGCACTGTTAAACATCTATTCTTGATCCCCAGACAACTCCTTCTCTTTTGTGCTAATCCGAGTTTTTCATTTAAAACGGCAATTGTCTGAACTTGCTTGGCTATTTAGGATGTTCTCATAGCAGGAAAGCATTAAAGACTACACAGACTCTGAACCGCATATTGAAAATGGAGCACATTCGTGTTTTTTTTCCTAATCCTTTCAAAATGTTGTTGGAGTAGGGTGTAAGCCCAGCCAGCTCCCTTTTCATGTACATAGCTTGTCTCCAAGCTGAAAAAAAACCCACAACCACCAAACAACCAACAAATAAATCCTATTACTCCAGAATATGATTAGTGTTCTGGTTTGAGTTATAAATCACCTTCATTTAAAATGCACTGTTGCTACAAGTTAGGATTTGAAAGTACAATCATGCAAATGCCATTTGCAATGTTTTCACTCTAGTAACCTTGGCAATACTGCAAACACCTCTGCTGTTTGATACACACAGTTTGGGAATCTCGATTGTAAAGCAGAGAGGGGGATGCTGCCAATTTGTGCCAGTCCTGAGGGGGAGAAGAGGTCATTTCTGGGGTAAAATTTGGCCGCTGCAGGAGCCAGGCCTTTTTAGTCCGCCCCATTCTGGATACCAGCGCTTTGTTTTATGTTATTTTACGCTGGTTATATCCAGCTTTACAATATTTAAGCCCCTTGTATAAATCAAAATCGTGGAGCATAAATATTTATCGGCGAAAGAAATACACTGCACAGCAGACAAGCTCGGGAACAGAATAAGCCAAGTATTGCTTATAAAGGCAAAACCAGCGGGTTACTTTTTTTTATCCTGTCTGGAGTTAACCTGTAATGCAGTCACAGACCCAAACACCATAATTCCATCTCTGTTTGATATTAAACATCCCATACCAGTGTGGATATTCACGCCGTGGCCACCTGTTCCTCAGGGCTGGTGGTGGGGAGCAGAGGGGCTTCCCTTGGGCACATGTCCCTCCTGAAGGACACAGCTCCCGTCCTGCAGGCACACGGCCCTCAAAATGGGTCCCCACCTGGCACTGCTTGTCCTGCTGTTGCTTTTGGGGACACCTGGAGTGCTAGGTCAAACCTGACCACTGTTGTGTTGCTCCCTGCCTGGTGGGACGTGGGGGATGCTTTACAAGAGGTGCCTCAAAGTCAATGTGGGAGAGCCAGAATTTCTGCTTGCCTTTGTCAGATGTTGCCCTCTGCTTGACAAGCTGGTTTGACATCTTCCCACCCAGGAGGCTTCTTGCTGATATTGATTTCCTGACAGCAGCCACTCTTGGAAATTCCCGTGCCCACCTTCCTCAGGCCATGTCTTGCTGGTCCTGGGTGCCAGCCCTGCTTATCTTTGAGCCTGGGACAGCGAAACCTGCTGTACTTTGGAGGGTGGGTGAGATGGCAGTGCTTTAGCTCCTCTCGCTTTCCTGATGGGTCCCCAAATGTTGGAGGCCACCTGCAGCTCTGCTTCTGCTGCTGGAGGTGCCTGCAAGGCCTGTGCAGGGATTGGCCCCATGAGATGTTGCTCTTGAGATCTCCCACCAGGAGATGTTCTGGCAGTTCTGATCATAAAAAGCATAAATATTGCTTATGGCTGACTAACAGTATCAAATCTAACCTTAGAGATGGTTGTGACTGCTTGAGTCTCAGCTGATTTCAAGTGTTGAATTTATTAGCAAAAACCCGTGAGTTGAAACTCAGTCTTCTCTAATCCAGTTCAGATGATAATCCCATTAGGTCTAGCAAACTCATCCAGTACTGTAGAAGAATGTAAGTTGCAAAAGTTGAATGTACCTGCGGAAATGGAGAAGATCTACCGTGTACAACAGATTGGCTGAGTTTTGGGGGTGGCTGCGCAGCTGCATTCCCTGTCCCCACGTTCTCCCCACCTCCACGTGAGCAGGATGGGGGGAAAACCCCCCGGCTGAGCCTGTTGGGGTTCGTGCGTGGGTGGAGAGGGTAGAAAGCAGGACCTGGGGAGTATTTCTGATTTGCAAGAGCAAATGGCTCTTGTCATTCCTGTAAAAGGGGAATGCCATCATGTGCCTCACCTTTCTGCAGTGCACACTTCATCCAGAAAGACCTTACTTTGAAACAAAACACCTTTCCTGTGTTTTTGGCATGGGTAGGTAGCATGAGCATGAACGGTCCCGTTGGCTGGGCAGGGGGGCTGTAATGGGGGCCCTTCCCGCCTCAGCAAGGGCTCTTTGTGTGACCCTATTGTTTTGCATTGCCTTTTCAGGCAGGCATTTTGCAGCCTTCAGCATTGTTCGGGTTCTATAGCAGAGTCAAATGTTAATCGGTTTGTTGTAGTAAAGTGTTTTATGGGACAATTTAGCTGTAGCTGTACTTTCCTCCTCTTTCCTCCTTGTTTTTCTTCAAAAGGGGAAAGGACATTTTTGGTGCTGTTTGTCAGGGTGTGAGAGATCTGATCATGGGTGCTGTCCTTTCTCACTCAAGCAGGGAGTGCACTTGGGTAATAATGTCCTGTACATGTGGGACAGGTGTTTCTTCCCTCCATGGTCTGCAGATGATCCTGTCTTTCTTGGATTTGAGAGGGGTTAATCCCACCCAACGCAGATACCCAAGTCCAATGCCCATTCCCAGGGGCAAGGACTATGCTCAGAAAGCTTGATGTTCATGGGATGGTCATGTTTTCCATCAGTGCCCTTTAGACAACCTGTCCTACGTCAGCCTTCTAGTTGTCCCATCACCACGTGTGGCACAGCTCGGCTCCAAGTGTTGGACACGTTCCCCTGTGTTGGCAGCAGTCTTTCCAGGCTGGAGAGGCAAATCAGGAAACAATGTGTGTTTCTAATGCAAAACCATTATTTGCAAAACTGTCATTCAGCATTTTGGAAAATCATGTTTGGAGCAAGGCAGGGGTAAGGCACTGAACCAACTTACCGTATTTCAAGCTGCTTGGTGTCTGTTCTCCAGCAACTTCCCCAGGGTTAAAGTCCTCCTGGTAAGGTCTCAGCTGTGCTCAGAGGCTGGTTCTGGGATGCTGAGGTGCTTCAGGACCTGTGGTCATGTTGTCTGTGGCTAGCTGGCTTCTGGTTAACAAGCCACCTGGAAGCCATGGGGTGAAACATGGAGCCGGGAGGGAGAAGAGGCAGAGAAAAGAGGATGAACTGTTTCAGTCTTCAGAAACTTTCAAGCTCTGCCTGTAATCAGACCTGCTTTTGTCCAAGTGAGTGCACAGCTGGGGAAAGCAAACATCTGCATCACAAGGAAGAAACTATCATGTCCACGGCTATCGTGGAAATGTAAGTTCAAACTAGACTGACTTAAGCCAAAGGTAAAGATGGTGCTGGCATCTTAGGTGACCTTCACCAGCCACCTGAAAACCCCACCAGAGGTGCAAAAAGGCACACCTGGAAACAAAGATACTGTTTGGGAGCTTTCCTGTTTGGGACTATTACATAAAATTCAGTGGGAATAGGAGCAAGAGCATTCTCTAAGCATCAGATACAATTCTATGATCATTTTTCTGCATCCTATAGAATTTAATACAGATGAAGATCACTTCTATGAATGTCTTTAACAATTTATTTTCTTTTCAGTTCTGTTGGCAGAATCTGAAAATGTACAGTTGCTATTACAATGTGTAGAGCATCCTCCTACGGATTTTTGCCTTTGAGATCCATAAAAGAAGCATGTTCCCCATCAGTTAAGGCTATTCTTTTGTCAGCATTTCCATTCTCCCATAATCCCTCCCATAGTCAGAGGTCTTCAGTCAGCTGCAAAGAAATTCCCTCCACTTGCAGGACTACGATCCAAAATTCACTCTCTAAACAAAATTACTTAGACATTATTTAATGCTTTGGAGGGCCATTGCACTGTTGAAGTGAGAATGTGCAAATGCATCTTGTCTTGTGCATGTATGGTGGAGGAATCCCACATCATGAACTTCTGCAAGAAAAAGGGCTGGAGGGAAAACTTCCATGCATCCCAGCAAGGCAACAGGCATGCTGATTACCTGGGCTGTTTGCTGCTCTGGGTATCAAAGGACCTGGGCCTGTTCAGGGATTTCTTAATTCCTTCCCTCATTTCCCACTTGTTTAGTTGTTTTGCTTTCTTCTTTTGGCCTTCACCTGTTTGATCTTGAGGAAACGGCTATTAAAGACCCCGAGGCGGCCTGCCAGTGGGTAATTGCTAGCACCCAGTACTTAGCTGAACTAATCAGAGGTGGTTAATTGTGATGGGACGATAAATATGGTAGCCCACTGCTGTGGGTTGTAGAATGGAGGTGAAGCTACTGAGGTGGCTGTCAGCACTTATGAGTAGGCAATGAGCAGCTACAGGAACCTGGTGAGGGTCATTTAAACTTGGCTCTGGGTTCTCATTCAAGAAATAAGGTAACTCTTGGTCTTGGTAGTGTGATGTCGAGGCATCTCCAACCTCTGGGCTGTGGTTCAGTTGCATGATTTGCAGGCTTCATTGCCTAACCATAATTTGTAATTCGTTATGCCAACTTGGAGTTTCACTCCAGAGGGTTGCAATACACATTGGATGGAGAAACCTTCTTACTATGTTTTCTTGGCCCTTGTTTATAGAGGTGGTTCTGATCTGGAATGATGGTTTTGCAATCATTACCCTGGGTTTTGTTGAGGATCTCTACAACCTGAGTCCTCTAAAACCTAAGTACTTGCCTTGCTGTTTTTCTGCCCTCTGGCTTGCCCTGGTGAAGGGCACGTTTGTGATCCTTATCTTGTGGGATAGTGGGCTTTGGCACATTGCATCACCTGAGGCACCAATCCATCAGATAAATCTCTTACATCAGGCAGTGATTGAGGTTTCATACCTAAGAAGGAAGTGCAGACACTACACAGAGACTGGCTGGGGTTGGGCAGAACCATTCAACAGAAGATGTAAAAATCACAGAATCATTTTGGTTGGAAGAGACCTTTAATATCATTGAGTCCAACTATTACCCTAACACTGTCACTAAACTATGTCCCTAAGAACCTCATCTACATGTCTTTTAAACCCCTCCAGGGATGGTGACTTCATCACTTCCCCGGGCAGCCTGTTCCAGTGCTTGACAACACTCTCCAGGAAGAAATTTTTTCAAATATCCAATCTAAACCTCTCCTCGTGCAACTTGAGGCCATTTCTTCTCATCCTATCACTTGTTACTCAGGAGAAGAGACCAACCCCCTCCATGCTCCAAGCTCCTTTCAGGCAGTTCAGAGATCAGAAGGTCTCCCCTCAGCTCCTGTTCTCCAGCTGAACCCCCCAGGTCCCTCAGCCGCTCCCATCACACTTGTGCTCCAGCCCCTCACCAGCTCCGTTCCCTTCTCTGAACTCGCTCCAGCTCCTCAAGGGCTTTCTTGTCGTGAGGGGCCCAAAACTGAACACAAGATTCAAGGTTTGGCCTCACCAGTGCCCAGCACAGGGGGACGGTCACTGCCCTGGTCCTGCTGGCCACACTATTCCTGATACAAGCCAGGATGCTGTTGGCCTTTTTGGCTATCTGAGCACATGCTGGCTCATGTTCACCCCCATCCCTCTCTGCCAGGCACTTTCCAGCCATTCTTCCCCAAGCCTGTAGTGCTGCCTGCGGTTGTTGTGACTCAAGTGCAGGACTCAGGACTTGGCCTTGTTGAACCTTGTACAATTGTCCTCAGCTCAACGATCCAGCTGGTCTAGATCTCTCTGGGTTGGACTAGATGATCTCCAGAGATCCCTTCCAAACCCAACCATTCTCTGAAGATAGGAACGAGATTTCCTTCCTTCCGTCCCTCCTTTCTTCTCTCCTTCGATTGTCTGTCAGACTGTAAGATTGCTGTTTTGCAGAACCAGATTTAAAAATGCCCTGTAATGATCACCATTTCCTACCCAGACCCAGCCCTCCTGCCACAGGTGAGGTGAGAGGTGTGAGTACGTCTGGGTACCCCAATGCCTGTTTCCACAGGGAACATTTCAGTTATTTTGACACTCCATTTTTTCTTCTTTGTCCTTTTTGTCACAGTATTCATTTTTCATTTTTAAAGACCATTGACACACTCCCTCCAAGTATCTTCTTACCACTCCTCTCCTGTGATGTGTCAGAGACCCTTTGGGGCAGCTATAAGCAGCAGAGATTATTGTTGCAGGAACAGGGTTTTTCCTGTTTTACCTGCTCTCTTTCAGCACTTGTTCTTCAACCTGGAAAAAAACCCCAAACAATCCCATGCACAGGAACCCAGACAGACTGGATTGTGCCAACAGGACAAGACATAAACAGCACCT
This sequence comes from Streptopelia decaocto, assembly GCF_964273445.1. Lineage (NCBI taxonomy): Eukaryota > Metazoa > Chordata > Aves > Columbiformes > Columbidae > Streptopelia > Streptopelia decaocto. The sequence goes on from NC_138655.1 coordinate 157,133,252, forward strand.
TACACTACCAAGCCCACAAAGCCCAAATTCGTTCCGATTTTAATGGTTTTTGAACACCTAAAGGGCCTGTATGGCTTACAGAAAATCTAATGTGCCTTGTCTACATGTCGTCTTTGTTGTTTCCCTTTCTCTTGCTGTGTCCTCTTGTCTGTCTGCCACTTCTTAAACATTAGAGAAAAGCTTATCACACTGTAGGCTTATAAATAATAATAGAAACTTGTTCATACAGTAAATGCAAGTTAAGCACCATCCGTATCTGGAAGAAGTATTCATATTTTATGAGAAACTCTGCACAGCCAGCTAAGCACACACAATACTGAGGTGTCCTAAACAGGTGAACAAATAGCAATCTAGACTAGGAGTAGGGACCTGGTCTATTTACCAGAGTCGTTCCTGCTTTCTCACACTGAGCATGGCAGACGGTCCATGAGTCATCTCACGTTCTTCTCACTGAATCTTAACATAGATATTTTCACCACAAGCGTAGCACTAGAAACAATCATCAGATGTTAAAAACATGTAGTATTAATGACCAATTTAATATCCAAGCTCAGTTCCAGAATTCTCTTCTCAGCCACTAATTAGCATAACATTTTATTCACCCTTGTTAACCATCAGGACTCTCTCTAACTCAGCAAAAGTGGATTTCCGTCAATTTCCTTTTGATAATGAATTGATACAACACTGAAAACCATTGTAAGCCTTCCTGTACCTGCTGCAGTACCTGGAAAGAGTGTGTCGTGTAGTTCAGTCGCTTTGTGTCCGACAAGGATGCCTTGGGGGAATTCTTGTGTTTGATTTCCATGGAATAAATGAGCCCTGAAGAGAGGCAGTAAAAAATACAAGACCATGAGTGCATACCAATGAATCCAGGCCTGCCTCACTGCGAAGATTTCTGAAAACTCCCCAAAATGCTGCCTGAAGTCCAGGAATCTCTTGCAGCTGAAGCCTTCAATGCTGCAGGAGTGTTACCATGACGGAAAGAGAGGCAGGGGAGGAACCGGCATGACCAGCGATCAAAAACTGATCCTAAATCTGATTGACCGACCAGCTCGCATCCCTCCTGTCACTGACCTATGTCGTGTCAAACTGTATTGGGTCTTCACATGAGAGCAGCCATGACCCATCATGTGAATGGAAAGCAGATGACAGCCCGACGTGAAAACGTAGAGAAGACCAGAAAATGTTTTGATCTCTAAAGGCTGTTGTATAGCCTGGAGTTTTTTCTTTTTCTAATTGTTATTTTTTTTTAATTTTATATTAATGCTGTTGAAAAATTTGATGCTTGGGACACCCTGAGTTTGTTTTCAGAGCTCAAGGGCGTTGCTTTGATGTCAATTAAATTTGTAACGGTAACGGCCCAGAGGAACCCAGCAAAAATAAGTTTAGAGTGGCACATTGTTAAGTGATGGAAAATCAAACATGAAGACTAATTTGGAACGACTTGTTTCTACACAGTCCAACGAGACACGGAGAAGCTTCAAATTCTGGTGTTTATTTTTGAAATATGCAAAATATGAAATATGTGCATATGGATGTGCATGCCTGCGTGTGTGTGTACTCCAGGAACTAAATTAGAAAGCTTCCCAATATTTATTCCAAATGTATCAGCAATCGACAGAAATACAGACCTTTTTGGAGGGTTATTCATGTCGTTCAACTTAACCATTTCTTTTGGAATAGGATGCATTGTGCTCTCAGTTTCATGGCGGTTTTAATACTGAGTAGAAGGAGGATTGTGGTGAATGGCTGAGCTCCAGAGGTCTTCATCGCTCTCCGTGTTTAACCAGATGTCAGCCTGGGCCATGCCAAGCACAATGAGCCTTGTTTGCCTTCACCTCCTGAGAAAGGAAGTTAAAACCCACCAGTGAGCTGGGTGAACCAGTAGCTGGTTTTTGTCCCTGATCAGCGACGGAGGACCATACGCAGCCCAGCAGCTCCTTTCAGCAATTTTGCTAATGGAGGGGTAAAAAAAATAAATAAAAGAGGGCTAGAAAAAGTAAATGTCAGAACTAGGACAGGGTGAATTTGTCTCTGCGTGGAGGAAGAAGGTGTTGAGGAGGGACTTTCTCACCACCCTCTGCTCTGGATCTGGAGGGACTGTGCATCTTACAGCCCCAAGTTGTGATTTGAAGTAATTCTAGGACAAAGCCAAGGCTCAGTTAATAATGTAAGACAATTCTGGCAGTGGGGGTAGGGGATAGCCTGCTGTTCCTTGTATTGATCAGGAATTAATGTCTAACCTTTAAAAATGCAGCGGAGAAGCTCACTGAGACTGTGAAACCCTACATTGTGCTGTGATCATTTACCTCTGGGGACCCGCGCAGCTCAGGCTGCTGATTACAGATGCATTTGGAAAAACCTGAATTTTCAATTTTTCACACAGATCTCATAAAGCGAAACGGAGTCCTGCTGGGATTTATGAAAACTGGTTTACTCTCCGCTGCACTCAATACATCTACTCCTTAGCTAAGTTGGGAGAGTTCTCTGACCGGAGAGGCACGGCAACAATTATTCCACCCTCAGCAAGTTAATTGCTGCATCGTCAAGTAGCGTAGTTATCCATCCTGTCCCTTCTGCTTTCTCCCTCCTTCCCCCCTCCTCTTCCTCTCCAAGAGCTGACGTGTGATGTCTTTTATTTTTTTTCTCCTCCTTGCCATCTGTTTCTTGTTTGTAACTTGGGGAGGGTGGGTGTGTGGTAGTGGAGCTTGTGATGAAGTTTGCTGGTGGAGGCATTTCTTTCACTCTGCTAATTAGGTTTGTGTTTTCTTTACTCCCAGTTCTAAGGGCCGTGCAAATAAGACTAAATTCTGCATTAGCTAGATGCCCCAGTGTTTAAAACATTCTTATTGTTGGGGCACACTGGCTCTATCCTGTATTCTTCCCTTTCATGGAATTCAATTATATTTAAACTATTAACAGGGAAAGTCTAAAAATTCTATTAAAATGTCAGTTTAATAAATCTTCCTAGTTTTAATCTTTCATTTCTGGATTGGGAGAAGGGGAGGATGAATTATGACAGTTTTAAGTTTTCCCAGAGCAGCCCCTGCGTGTTAAATCGTCTGCAACTCTCAGAGTGTTTCTGAACTTATCTCTATTTGTAAAACAATTTGAGGCAACAGGAGGGTGCTCTGGGTATTTAGTGGAGTCAGGCATTTCGGGTCCAGATCTGAATCCTGCCATGCTCGGGGAAATGTGGACCCAGGCCTCTGGTGCAAACCATTGCAGAGAAACGAGGGATATGGCACGTTTCATGCCGTGTCTCCATTCCCTTCTCCAGGCTCTCAAAGATGGGCTTGTCTGCCTTTAGACCCATGATTTGGACCCAGCACTATTTAGAATCGATTAGGTTGCTGTTGCTTTTCATTTCTCTCTTCTTCCACATGCCACTTCAGGAATATCAAGGGACCCCTTTGTGCCGAGCACTGTGTGAAGATCTCATGTAAGTGATGCTCTCTTCTCCTCTGTGCGCTGCTCTTCAACCCTTAGTAAATGCCAAAATCGTGTCTCCTCTGTTTGCTTCAGCTAACTCCTGATTTGAAGCTCTTCCAGTGTCTAGCACATAAGCAGCTTTCTACTATCTCCCCTCAGCATTCCTGTACTTGAAATCAGGACTCTCATATGACCATATAAAGATATTGCAATGTTCCAGCCCAAATAAAGAAAATCCAGTTCATCCTATGTCTGTAACATAAAGGATGCAGGTGAGGTGGTTGTTTTGAGACCTGGGACATGAATGGAGCCTCTAGGAGTGTCTTGTGACAGGGCTGCTCCAACCAGGTGAATATTCAAGCGCTAAACAGCCCTTTGTGTGGCGTTTTGCGGGCACTGTTTGGGCGGGTGGAGAAACTCCAGGTGGTGTTTTTACCCAAGGGAGTCTGCACCTGAAGTCCTCCTGGGCCTGTGTGGAGACAACGGTGAGGATGGTGTTGTGGGTGATGTCTATATGGACCAATTTATAGCCCTGCTCTGCCTGTACCAGAAAAATGTGGAGGTTTCCTAGTCTTTAGATGGTGGTTGTTGCAGAGAGCTATGAATGGCAGGTTTGATGTTGCTTGGAGGAGCTTAGCTGGGGTTCCTCTGCAGCTGTCTATGAATAGTGATGGATTATGATTTGTACTGGGTCTGCAGGCATTTCTTATGTGTTGGGGGCAGATCCAGCAGTGGGAGCAAATCCAGCAACTGTGGGTTCCTCAGAGGATGGACACCAAGAAGAAAAATAGAGCTATCTCACCATGGCATGAACTGATGCCAGCGTTGATGCATGTGGTGATCTATATTGAGATGGGAGAGATTTTCATTAGTTTCTTGGCTTTGCTGGGGAATCCTTGTGTGCTCTGAGCAAACTGCCTGCACAGCAGGGAAATGTGGTTGGTGTGGGCCCTGCTGTAAGCAATGAAGTCTCTCTGATGGGAGATACCTCCATGTGGGAAACGCTGCTGTGGGTGCTGGTGACATGTCACTGAATAAGAAGTTCTCCAACAGCCCTGATGACCAATGAGCCAGTGAGACCAGCGTTTTGCAGGTTGCCTAGCATTGCTTCTCCAAAATGGAAATGGGTGCAGTCTGGTACAGCCCACCAAAAAAAAATTCAACCTCCTCTTCTTGCCTCCCTCTTGCAACCACATTTTCAGCTGCTCCCAAATGTTTAAGCTCAGTTCTGTTGAATTTCCCTGTTCCAGACCTGGAAATGGAGAAAGCCAGTGACCACCAAGAAGGGTCAAAATGTCCTCAGTAGCTTCTGAGGAGAAAGAGGTGATGAATGATACTGATCTAATGCCTCGGTCAGCTGGGCTATGGCAAGTAGCGAATTCCAGGCTGCAGGGAGAGCGTGTGGGGTGCGGTGCTTTGTTTGGGTGAATAAACCATGCATGTTCATGGAATATTAATTAATAATAAATGAACATGCATGAATTATTCATGCTCGTAAAAGCAAATTTGCCCTGAAGGCATAACACAAGATAAGTTTTAAGAAGGTTTTGGGTTTTTTTTAATTTTTTTTAAACTAAGGGACAGATTTGTATAGGGCATAACTGATTGGTGGTAATTTGAATCCAAACGTAGTGTGACTGCCACAGCCACGGTTGAGCCAGTGTATCTCAGCATACTGAACAGGCACTCCTGCTTCCCCTAATGCTATTTTAGTCATTCATTTGTCTTCTAAGATGCATATAGGGACCTGCTTGCTCTGAATCCCATTTGAGTCTAGCAGGCCAAAAATGGTCCCCTGGGTTAACACCATTGCTGTTGCAACAGGGATGCATTTGTCCCTGCATGTTCGTTCTGCTGACAGATTTGTTCCACCAGTGTGTAGTGCAGATGTCTCATACATGATGCAGGATGTCAGGTAAGATTCGAAGCAGTGAGCTGACATTGGAAATACTGCCTCTGTGTTTTAATTCTATATTATGCTAAATAGGCCAGCAGACACTGTGCCAGTGTCTGTTCTGCTGGTCAAGAAAATAAATCCCTCTAAGCAGAATTTAAATAAAATAATGTCTGTGGGTCTTGGTGACGTGCCATCATGCCACCAGGGGCTGCGAACTGTCCATAACTTAGGAGGTATCTTGGCTCAGCTTTGGGCTTGACTTTACCAACACAAAAATGGGTTGCTGCAAGAGCTACGTGTAGTCCAATTGTCACTCTGGGACTGCCACGTTGTTTGCTGTGCTCTTTAAATGCTGACCATGCAGGGACGAGGGGCATAATGTATTGTAGCCATGGACAAGTGTTTTGCAAAGTGCTGTGCTCTATCTCTGGTCTATGAAGTAAAACGCAAAGGTTTTCTGGCTATTTGAGGCCATTAAAGATTTTCAGGCTGCAAACATCTGCAGTTAGATGCTGAAACATGTCCCCCACCTATCCACATCCCTGTAGAAGTTTCATGTCAAGATACTCCTGGCCTCTTCTGAGCAGATGTGGGCAAAATGTGTAAGCTGGACATTGCTGCACTTGGCCAGAAGCTGCTTATTTTTACAATGAGAGTGGTAAAATACTGGAAGAGGTTGCCCAGAGAGGTGGTGGATGCCCCATCCCTGGAGACATCCCAGGCCAGGCTGGACGGGGCTCTGAGCAACCTGAGCTGGTGAAGATGTCCCTGCTCATGGCAGGGGTGGCACTGGATGAGCTTTGGAGGTCCCTTCCAACCCAAACTATTATATGATTGCATGATTCTATTGATGGTGGATTATTTGTACTTTCCCCCAGGTACTAAAACCTGTCCAAAATATCATCCTGCTCCTCCTAGAAAAGCTGTCTGGATGGTATATGTGTATGACAATGTGTCTGAAGCCCCTATTCTCCCTCCCCAGCCTCCTTGCACACTCCCAGCCTTCTCACCTTTTGCACATCTGGTCAAAAACTTCAGCTGGCTTCCAAGGTGAGATGAAGAAACCTGTCCCTGCACCATCCCTCCTCCACAAAGACACCACAGTTTAGCCAAAGTGTTGTCTCTAGGCAGGGAAACGTGGGTCATGAGCATGGGCATGGTGTGTCACCTACTGCTGCAGTGACCAGCTGGGGAAAGGGCTGCCCACACCTCCAGAAAGTGGGTCAGGACCCCTGAAAGTGGAGAATGGTTTGGACGCTTGCTGAGTGCTGCTGCAGGGATCTCGTGGGCTGGCAGGGTGGCACATACATGGCAAAGGATGTAGAGCAGCACGGGAGAAACACAGGACTCATCAGCCTCCCAGCCATCACTTCATGGAAAAACATGAGGGAACATTAAAAACAGAGGTGAGATCCCCAGACACAACTCAGGGCTGCTGTGAATCTGGCCTCAAACCATTAAAATGATCTTAAACTCCTTTTTATTTCCTTTCTTATTTTTTTTTCCCCCCCAGAAGACAGCGTTGACTTCCTAAGCTAATAAAAAGTGGGGCCATAAACTCTGCTGCCTTTCCCCAGGAAGGCCATTCCCTTTGGTAAGCTGCTTCCTCCTGTCTTCATCTTCTCGTTATTACATTTTTAGTTTCTGCTTTTCCAGCAATCCTTCACTGCTGAGCCATTGCAGTTTGATCCTTTCTTTTCCTGATTCCATAACAAACATGTTTTAAAGCCTTTGCTGCTGGTCTGCAGGCATTTTTCCCAGGAAAAGTTCTTCATGTATTACAACTTAAGACGTGGGTGGATTTATTGGGATTTAATGTATTGGGAGCTAAGCCTTTGGTCTCCTCTTTCATATGGCTGTGGAGGCAGACAGATGGGAGTGATTTGAGTAATTTATATGTTAAGAAGTAATAACCTTTGCAACCACTTGTCTATCCAAACACTTTTAACTTTGATATTTCTGTTTTCTAGCAACACCTTGTGTTTTTTTCAGACTTCCTTACCTTTCAGAGATAACCATCCCTAATGACTCCTTTGAGTACTTCCCGCAGCTAAAGAGAAGCCATGTCTGATTGCCACCATGCCATCCAAATATCTCCACAATTAGCTACAATAGTGTTTGGTATTTTGGGGGTAGGGCAGAAAAGGAAAAATGCTCTCTAGACCTTGAAAGCTGCTTTGTCCTTGCACAATGGTAATCCGAAGCCCTAGGTCTTGCTGCGTTTAGAAGTCAGTAGATTTACTAATTAACGTTCTTCACTCAATTAAAAAGCCCTTGATCTGAGCCCATCAATAGATTTTCTGTATCTATAGAAATCTTCGCTTTGTGTCAAAAGATTTAGCGATTTCTTTCTTTCCCCTCAGACTAAACCTCAGTAGGGCTGGGTTTGGGAAAATGGGCTTTGTCGCTCTGTTGGGCTGTGTCATGGTGGTTAGAGCCCCGTTGGGAGGTTGTCCTCCGCTGCAGCTGAGAAGTGGGCTTAATTGCAATAATTTACTGGTCTGGGTAATTATTGGATTAAGGGTCAGTGTTGCAGCACTGAGGGACAGCGTTGATAGAAGATAGGGTCTTGTCAGAAGAAACTGACAGGGCTTGGTGCAAAAGCAGCAAAGACATCTATGAAACCTTTTGAAAGATCCCGCAGCTTAGGGAACAAGGCAGCTACAGGCTGAAATTTATTTTACTCTATTTAGGCTATATCCAAGGTGGGTAAGAGGAGGAATATTTTTATTTCACCTTGTAACAGGGTAGAAACAGCCAGTGCTATGTTGTCTCTCTTTCACCTCTTGCTATAAATACGCACTTGCTAGAAGTATCTTCTCAGCCCACTTGGTTTGCATTTTAATTATTTTTTCTGTCTGGCACTTTTAATCTGTTGAGTCATCTATTATTGTTTTGCAATGGTAAATTGCATCACCATGAACTAGGCATCCTGTTTATGTGGGAAAATGCATATGAAGTCTACAAGAGAAAACGCTGAAGTGAAAAACTGGATGGAAACAGTTTTCCCTAGGACCTTTAGCACAGCATGATGCACTGGTGTCTTGAACTGAACCAAGTCCAGCACTTTACACTATTAAGGCCGATTTCAATGACTTTCTTAAGAAGTTTAGGCACGTATACCCTCCAGTTAAAAATCTTTGTTCTCTTGCAAGATTCACTACCTTGCTGAAGTCATGAGCCTTAATAAAATCTCTGATCATGCTCCTTTTTTAGAAACACTTTAATCATCGGTTGTCTCATTAGACCGCCTTCCTTCCTTCTTTGCAGCATGGAAACCCCTTATTAGTCTTGTGTGTGCAGCTTGTCTAAGTTTTGGATGTGTTGGGTGGTGGCAATAGCAAGGTAGAACCACAGAATCATAGAATGTTTTGAGTTGGAAGGGACACACAAGCATCATCGAGTCCAACTCCTGTCCCTGCACAGGACAACCCCACAGTTCACACCGTGTGTCTGAGGGTGTTGTCCAGTCTCTTCTTGAACACTGTCAGGCTTGGGGCCGTGACACCTCCCTGGGGAGCCTGTTCCAGTGTCCAGCACCCTCTGGGTGAAGAACCTTTTCCTGATGTCCAACCTAAACCTCCCCTGGCACATCTTCCTGACATTCCCTCGGGTTCTGTTATTGATCACCAGAGAAAGGAGATCGGCACCTGCCCCTCCTCCTCCCCAACCCAAGGTATGGGTGATTAGTAGGTATTGTGAAGAAGCTAATTCCTGAGGCCTGTCTGTACTTGGCAGTGCCATGGCAGAGCCCTCTGGATAACCTGCTGTGCAGCTGCAACTGCCTCAGCTTGGGGTGGGCAGGAGCTTGAGGTAAAGGACCAGATAGAGCCAGAGAACGAGCCTTTATGTCTTGAAGGGAAGGCAAAGATCATGGTCTGTCATCTCTCAGCTCTCACATTGAAAGTGAAGGGGTAGACAAGGTGCAAGCGGCACAAGTCTCTGCAACATGCTCCCCTTCTGCTCTTCTCTTCAACAGACAAGCTCTAAAGCCAGAAGAGTCATCAGCCTTGGGAGGCTACATGGGTTTCACATCCAAAAATGCAGATACAATTCCTTTTTACTTGCCATGCGGTTGCCTGCTTTTCTGAAACTCTGAAGTCTCTCAGTTGGAGTGGATGGGACTCATCTCATCAAACTGGCATCCACAGTGTAGATGCTGACTTCAGCAGTAGTCACCCGGGGCTCCTGAAGGGTCTGCAGAGATCGAGCCAAGGCAGCCGAAGGAGTCCAGGGCATGATTCATCTCGTCTTAAACGAGATGTCTAAAATAGGTCTGGAAGTTGTGCTCAGAAAGTGCTGATTTCTCTTTGCTGGCTGTGAAAGGAACTGACGGTGATTAGCTCAGTGTCCCTGTTGTGGATGTCTGTGTCTAGTCAGATGAATCCTACCCAGATGGCTTTTGGCTGTGTTTGCTCAGCACAGGGGGGCCATATCCTCCGTCACTGTAGATATACTGTGTAGATATACAGATTACTGTAATATAAGTAATACCGCTAACATAACTGAGGACAGGTACTGTACGTCCCTCATTATTCCAGCTCCACAAGCATACATCTTACGATCTACCGCGGTTTGATATGTATTTGCTAATATAATAAGAATCGGGGGCGGGCGTGGGTGGGTGAGCGAGTGTATGGTGTCAAGTATGAATAGGTTGAGATAGGCTGATATCATCAGACAGCACTTCTGCATCCTGATTGATTGAGGTGCTCTGTTTCCACATTAACTTGCAATAACGTGCTCTCTGATGCCGATACGCATTCATCATGTGCAATTGTGAAGACTGTTTATAACTTAATTTACTCCAAGGTAATGATGATTATATCTAAATATTTATGGAGAGGTCAGTGCAAGTAAATTTCTCAGTAATTTTGTTTTGCTTTTCTTTTCTTTCTCTTTTCTTCAGCCAGCCAAATTATTTCAATACTCCCTGCAGACCTTCTGCTAATTCCTTTGTTTGCAGTGACAGTTAGTGGAGAAAGAAGGCTGATTAACTGCAGGCTCTCTCTGCGCCGAGCCAGCCAACAGTCTAACCAGAGGTGCACTCTGCGTCTCTGCGTTTTATTTTAATTCTGACCTGCAGGAATGTCATGGGCCAGAGCTGTCTATTAGAATATATCTAAATTGTGCGTGTGTTTGTGCGAGCTAACAACACGAGCTTACCACTAACGCTGTTAAAATTGATACTCTCTGCAGATGTGAAAGTGGGTGGCATCGCTGTATCTGTGGTCATTTCATTTGACAATGATTTTTCAGTGCAGACGATGGGTGATCATTTCTAGAGTGGGCTCAGTTAGGAAATCAAGTTATTTTTGGCACCTTGGCTTGCTTGTTAATTTTGGGGTGTGGGCATATTTCTTGATGTCTTGATTTGCCTTTCCTCTGTGCTCTTTACCTCATATGACACACTCCCATCGGGGGATCCCATCTTTTCTAAGAGGATTTAGCCTAGTGGAGCTGTGGTCTGTAGATGCTTTACAACCTGTCTGCCAATATTTAGGACTGGAATATTTCACCCAGGAATTTTCTCAGGCAGTATGGAAAATGGACCATTTTGTTATCTCGGAGGGAATAGGAATTTAAGGATATTGATATGAAACAGCTGAGAGGATGTTTCATTTTGATGTCTTATGAAAAACATCTGTGGATCCCTGCACTCCTTGGCTCTCCATGCTCCATATGCAGAGCTCCAATACGTCACTTTATTCTATTCCTTCTTCTCCATTAGCCATGTTTTTGTACTCGTGTGACCCTGAGTACTGTGCTTTTTGCAGGACTTGTTGCCTTTTGCAACATGGACAACTGAACATGGAGTGTGTCCCTCAGGGGACTCAGGCAGTGGGATGTCTCGTTTCTGGATGAGTGATGAACTTCAGAGGGAGATGGAAGCTTATATCCTCAGTTCCATGAAGGTGGCAGTGGATGAGATGGGTCTGTAGGATCTGATTGTAGCTGGATGTCTCTGGCTCTCTTGGACATCAGCATCAACAGAAGACAATCCATTTCTGCTCAAGAGGTACGACTGCAAGACAGGAACAAACTATCTGCCAATGGCAGGCTTTTTTCAGCGTTGGGGGCTGGAAGTGAATGTGAGATGTGACAACTTTGGACCTAAATGGTGTGCAGAAAGATGCCTGGTGCCTTCAGTCTTCCCTTGATTTTTGCCCCCATCAGTACTCTTGTTGCTGCATTTTAGCACAGAGGTCCATGTTGCCTTTAGAATTTATCCTCATCCTACCTTAAATGCTGCTTTACTTCTATCCCTGACACTGACTCTTCAAAAATTTTCTGCTTTTCCCTTTCCTAGTTAAGTTTTTCCTGGAAGAGCAGTAGAAGCCCAGTAGCCACGTCGTGCTGTGCGAGGGCCACTGACTGTTGTCCTCATCCTGTGCTGTGCCATGGCAGAAGGGTGCCAAAACTCTATGACTGATAGTAAGTGATTGCTCTGTGTATCTATGAATCAGTGATTTGGTGGAGAGGATGTATTTTTAGATGTTCCTCAAAATATTTGTGTATCCAGCTGTGGCCCCTGGCTGCCTGGATCCAGCTTGAAAACGGACTGTGGATCAGTGGATCAGTCTTTGTCACATGGAGAAATGCACTTGTATAAACCCACTGCCAGCCTGAATCAAATGCTGCAAGAGAGAAAAGATATTGAAGTATATTGAACCACAGAGGAAAAGAATTATAAGTGCAATCTGCTCCATTAAAAATTTCATAGGCCGTTACTTTTACAGTGCAATTAGCTTTGCGATTTCAATGCTATTGGAAGCCCAGCGCAGTGGATAATCAGAGGCAGAAATGCCTGTGCAGGTACATTTGCAGAAAACCTTTAGGTTTTAGCTGCTTTACACGTGCACCCAAGCGCCCTTGTAAGTCAACGACTGTTGCTCCCTTCCCTTCAGCTCCACTTTTCTCCTTTGCTTGTGTTTCCTCCCACAACTTCAACAAGCCCCGGCCCCTGCACCTTGATGTCTTTGTTCGTGGTGCAGCTGCTTTGGGAGGGACGCACAATGGGACCTGTCAGCGGTGGGGAGAGGGACGGTGGCGGGCGAGGGGCTGCCGGGGGGAGGCGGGGGGACGGCTTTTGTCGGGAAGGAGTGTTTGCTACCTTTGATGCCAATCATTTTGGAAGAGTTAATGCTGACACAGGAAGCAGCGAGAGGGCTTTTCATGTGAATTCTGATGAAAATAAAGGGAACTCGAGAGCCACATAAGCACGTTTCCATGGCTGAACGCTTCATACGAAGTTTGCGTTTTCTTTTTAATGCAAACTAATGGCCGTTTTTTTACCGTAATACTTGGGGAAAACTGCCCATTTCTTTGATAAAGGGCTTGACTCTGGTCTTGCTTGCACCAGACGTACAGTAGTTGGCATCAGGGGTTAGGTTCTGCCTAACACTAGAACTACAGTGGGGTTTACCTTGGGCAGAAAAATGTTTTGAGTTTATTTTTTGCATGACCTAATGCATTTCATCGTGAGGCCTCTCAACCATGAGATTTCCATCAAAGCAGTAAGAAGGGTTTTACCACCTACTCTTTGAAACTGTTGAGTGCCCTGGTTGGGTGCTCATGTCCAAAGGCTCCGGTCTGCCGAACCTCAGCAGAAATTTGCAATGGACAGGGGGATAACCTCACTTATTTTAAGCTGATTTTCACATGTCCTGGGTGGATGCTCTTGGCTCATGTAGCCGTGCAGCATGGGAGGTGAACTCTGCAAAGTGGCCATGCACACGTGGTGGGAGCACAAGTCAGGTGTGCATTTATATGCCAACGACCAGCCGTTTCACTGATTAATTTGACAGGGAGCCCCCTGAAAGTTGCTGGGAGCTTTTTTCCCCCACCTCAAGGCCCAGATTTTAGTGTCACGCAACTGCACAAGAATCACTAATGAGAAAAAAAAGAAAGTTCTTATTCCTTCTGGCTGAAAAAGATAAATTTCCTTAAAAGCCCAGACCTTGACATTTCAGAGAACTGGAACTGAACATAGAGACTGTGCACTGTTCTGAACAGATGCAAAATTAAAGAAGAAATCTTCTGCTTTTCAAGCCAATCTCATGATTTCCAAACCTGGCTCATGGGTTTTCTCATGCTTTGTGCTGACAATGCCAAGCCTCTGTTGTCAGACTGCTAAAAAAGCTGATTCGGTTTCATCCAAATATTGAAAAAAATTAGCAAAATCAGATCAGTCTCTGAAGTCTGGACAGAGGTTATGTGTCTTGTTATGATGCTGTGACTTAGAAGAAGAAATAGGGGCAGGAGGCTGAGCTGTAACACCTAGAGGTCCTCATGTTTAACTACTTCTGTGGCCATGGACAGAGCTACGTTATCTTCCCTCCCTCCTCAAGTGTCTCCTCACAACCTACTGCTTCAAAAAAATAATTCATAATTCAAGGCCATTTATTTCTTAGTGTGAAGCCACATTGCAAAAGACAGAGTACCATGATGCTATAGGTACCGCACGACAGCTGTTTTCCAGGGTGTCCCATCACTGCTGGGATTTCTATTTCCTGGACACTTCCCTGTTTTTCTCCTTTCCCCCAGGGAAGGAGACTTTCATCATCCAGGTCTGCTTCCAGTTTTCATGTGTGAAGGGCCTTATAGGTGAATTTTGGGCTCACTTTTGGAAATGTGCTGTACTCCCCAGAATACAAAAGGCACATTTACTTTTCTAGGCTATTTATTCATCTCAGCTCACAAATCTTCGGCTGCTTGGGGTCCCTTTGCTTTGTGGGATCAGACAACTGGCCAGGGCTTCCAGAAACAGCCTGGACAGAGCCTGGGGTGAAAGTAGGAGCCCAAATCCCATAATGAAAGGGAACCAGTAACCCTGCTAAGATGTCAGCACTCAAAGGGCTGCAGAGAGAAGAAGGAAAATTCAGATTACCTCCTCCCCACAGAATCACAGACTGGTGGGGTTTGGAAGGGACCTCTGGATATCATCCAGTCCAACCCACCTGCTAAAGCAGGTTCACCAGAGCAGATCACACAGGAATGTGTCCAGGTGGGTTTGAATGTCTCCACAGGAGACTCCACAACCTCTCTGGGCAGCCTGTTCCAGGCTCTGGCACCTCAAAGGAAATAAGTTTCTCCTCATATTCAGATGGAACCTCCTGTGTTTCAGTCTCTGCCCGTTTCCCCTCCTCATGTCATTTGGCACCACTAAAAGAGCCTGGTCCATCCTCTTGACACCCACCCTTGAGATATTTATAAGCATTGATGAGATCCCCTTTCAGCTTCTCTTCTCTTCTCTCTGAACAGCCCCAGCTCAGTGGGTCAGGTCCCCAGGTCAGTGGTTTATTGCCTTACAGTCAGGGTATGAGTGGCTGTTACTATATCAGCTGTTGGGGGTATATTGAAAAATCTAGGCACATGCATCTGGTAGGTGGAACCAGGCTAAACTGTGGTTCACCACAGCTTGAGGTCCCAATTTGCACAAAATACTATTTGTGGTGGTGTATGCCCCTACATAAAGGTGCTGTTGCTCCCTGAACAGTTTGCAGTGTATTCTGGTAACCAGAGATTTAGACTAACTCAGTTTTGTTGTTGTTGTTGCTATCGCCACGGGCAGCCTGGCACTGCTGAACTGTGGCCAGGGTCTCCAGTCCAGCACATGCATATTCTGCTGCCTTTTCCAGCTCTGCTGGAAATCATCTCGCTAGACTGTCAGGCCAGATGTTTAGCAACCAGCTTTTCCTGGTAGGAAATTATTCCCCATCAGGTAGCAGGTGGCATTTTCTCTCCTTGCTGTACAGTCAAAGGCATTGAGGAGCAAATACGCTCAGCCTCTTCTGCCTGCAGCTATTTTCAATGGGCAGCACTATAGAACTAGCACTGGCAAAGCCTGTTACTTGGAAGAAGGGAGAGGAAATGAGGGTAAGAAAAATAAGTGTCTCTAATGGACCCAGACCAGTGGCAGAACCTCCACGTGATTGTAATTTACAGAGCCTTTGACTATTATACATGCGGTCTCAAGCAATGAGGGCTATCTGTTTTCTGTTGAAGGCACCAGAGTGTCTCCATTTAATGTTAGTAGGAGCTACGCACACCTGGAGAGAGGGATATAAGGGCAAATGCGAGACAAGGAATGCGGCTTTGCTCGCCCAGCTGCTGTTGCAGAGGTGGCATGGCCGGGGCGGGGGGGACATTTTGCAAAGGGGTTTGGTTGCAGCTCCAGCGAGCAGCGGTGTGCACACGTGAGATCTCGAGGCGTGATTCCCTGCCGATGTGCACCTGGCATCTGCTCTACCTGTGCCAAGCAGCACCGCGCTGCTCGCTGCCGCTGCCAGGGCTGCCTCGCCGGGCAGGATACGTGTCACCGAGCAACCACTAAAGCCAGCGCCTTCAGTGGGTTTCGTGGGTGGCGTGAAGGAGAAGAAAAGATGCTTTGAAGATTCCCCAGGGAGCAGGCTTAGTAGCTGAGGTCTCTGGGGGATGCTAGATCCTACATACCTATTTATCTATAGGAGTCTGTGTGCATAGGGGCTTACAGTTTTCTCTGGAGATTAGCGACTCTTGCTGGTTTCCCCAGCATATAATATTGACTTGACAACTGTAGCTAACTTCTGGTTCCACTTATTTTTCCTGTTAGCCAGAAACGTTGTGTGTGAAGAGGAGCAGGTTGTGTATACACATGCAGATCTAAGGGAGGACAAAGGCAAACCAGGAATGGCCCCTGTTTCCACTCAGAGCTGGAGGGTTTTGGGGGAAACTCCATGTGAATAACCCCTAATGGGTGAGCACTACATGAGTGTATATATGGATGTGAAACACAGATATACGTACATTTATTCACATAGTAGCTCTGTTTGCATGGTAGAAGTGTGGATGCAGGTATGTGCTTGCATCTGCCTGCGTGTACCCAGCATGTTAACTTGTTAGCTCACTTATCATTTGTAATTTTTGTTGGATAAATAGTTCCCAAATCATGTCAGTCTGTGCAGAAGTGAGCACTGTTTCTGAGGGTTTGGGGATAGATCAAGGGGTCTGGATACTCTGCTAGCAGAGGCTGTGGTGGCCAGAGGGATGAGCCCGTAGCCTAGAACCTCACCAGACCTGAAAGTCCAGCCCCTTGCAGGAGGTCCAGCTTTCCAGGCACTGCACCAGCTTTATGCCAGATGTCTCCTTCCTTCCCCACAGGGTCGGGATGTAGATGGTGACTCCATGTCATCCTTGGCTCTGCCATGGAGAGTCCCTGTGGGTTGGCAGCTGACCCCTGAGGCCGCTGGCAATGCACGTTTCTGGGGAGACCGGGAGCACTGGTGTGTTCAGTGATGCTGCAAACCTGGGAGACTCCTGGGCCCTCACCTGGACTGCAAAGGGTCTGGTTTGCAGAAGGATGCAGAGAGATTTTCAAAAGGCATCAGTCAGGATATCTCTGTTTTGGTGGCCTGTGACCCCATGGTTTGTGCTGGCTGTGGCTCTGGTCACAGCGCTCCTCAAACCACTTTTGGAGCCCTCAGACCAAATGTAGGTTCCCAGGGGCCACTGGCTGCAACCAGAGAGCAGCATTTTGGCAGGGTGATGACTGAGGCACAGGCAGGGTTACGGTTTGGGGGGCAGACCTGGCCCCATGGCCCTGATTGTACTGTCTGGTAGTCACGTTCTTACTTTGGACTCTTTGTGGGGGAAGGATGGGGAATGAGCCCACTGGCAGCTTGGGCCAAAAGGTGTGTGGGGGATGGGGAACCAGCAGGAACTCACAACACAACGTCATGACCGGGAGCAATGGGGTCTGAAGCTCTCTTGCCTTGCCCATGTTGGGGGGCAGGGACGTCAGTCAGGACCCGAGAAGAGCTAAAACCTTCTGTTTGCATGCTGTCTGCCACAGGTAAAAAAACCCACAAAACAAGGCAGAAAACCCATCCAAATCCTCACCTGGTACCAGCAGCGTCCTGACGTCAGCCGGAGCTTGGCCCCGTGCCGGTGCCTGTCCTTGTGGGAGAGCTGGTGGCTGCAGAGGGGGACCAGCATTGGGAGGCAGGGCTGCTCCACTTTCTCCTTCCTCCCCATCCTTCCCAGCCCCCTTCTTTACAGGGTTAATTTTATTTTTTCCTCCAGGGGTTTACGAACAGCTAGCTGAAACACGCAGGCCAGCTGCCTGCCGGTGGCAGCAGGAAAACAGGCAGACAAAGCAGATGGACCCAGCAGGGGTGAAGGAGCACTGTCTTCAGCGGGCCATAGGCACCACTAAAGAGTAAACATCTCTCCAAAGGGAGCCGGGAGCTAACCCCAAACCCTGTCCCCTCCAACATACTCAATCACAGCACATTAACAAGAGCGCCTGGACTGCTGGGGAGAGTAAACAATAAGAGACCTTGCTGGCAGGAGAGTGGGAAAAGCAGTGACCCCCTCCAGCTAATATTTATTGTAAAAGGGTGCAAAAAGTGGCTTGTGGCTCAGCGTGTTGTCAGCGAGCTGCGGACTGTGTCACTGCTCATCTGCTTTCGGGGCAACTGCCCTTTCCCTTCCAGGGCAAGCGTGTGCACAGACATCTGAGAGACCCACAGGGAAGAAGGAACAAAGGAAATCCAGAAGCTGGAAGTGAAAGCACAACCCTCTCCCCCTGGACCAGCTGTGGCTTAGTGGATGCAACCTTGGTTCCCAAACCCAGGTAGGGACTGACATTTGGGGACTCAATGCTCCTCCTCCAACACCAGAGGCACTCGGCCTTGCTACCACCCAAGCGAGCTGCTCTGATGTGGGAGGGGGGAATTGTGTTTGGGGGCCCAGGGCTATTGTTTGGGAGCAGGAGGGGGTGATTCTCCTCCTGCTTGTGCCAGCGTGACTTCCTTGATTCTGCTGGAGCGGCTCCTGATTTATGCCGAAGAACTAGATCCCGCTCGCCAGGCGTTGCTCTTTCATCTGCAACATTGCAGTGAAGTTTATTTACAAAGGTTTTGGCACCGCCGCAGATTCCTTCTCCCCTTCCCCCCTTCCTCCTAATCAGCTGCAGTTTTCCCTCTCCTTTGGCTCCCGATGCAAAACTGATTGACCTTTCTGGGCTGCGTCTGACACATGAACCATGCAAAATCCTTTCTACTCCCCCAGCCCCGTGCTTGTTTGCCTGGGAACCCAGCCACCTGGAGCAGCCCAAACGGGTGGCCTCTGGCAACCACGTTCGCTGCCTTTTGGGAGCTCCTTTGCTTTTAATATTGGGCATCCTGGACGCTGGGTGAATGTGTGTTTTTGTGCCTGAGTCTCCCCAGTGCTCTTTGCAAACAATGATGCCGTTGCTAAAAATGTGCCTGTGACATGTACTCAGTCCCAGGTTGCCTTTAAAATGGACCCATTTAAGCAAAACTGAATTTCAAGCCAGAATATGAAAACTTCTGGCCCAGTGGCTCCCTCTTTCCTAGTGGGGTGTATCCACATGGAAAGAGCACAAAGGTAATTTATTCCTTCTTGAGACCAAGACTTGCTTGTGCTTGGCCTGTTGGGCTGCTAAAGCTCTCACAAACATCATGAATTTGCCATAAATGTAGTTAAACTGTTTTTTCTTTTATATCTCTTGAGGTTAAAGAAGCACGGGGGAAGAGATGAGTGGTCTGGTGAACTGGGTTAAATTATCTTTGCAGTCGTTTCCATGGACTCATATCAGTCCAGTGACACTGGAGCCAAAACACTTTCACCCCTTCTTGAGCACACGATGGACCTCACCCCCTTTACCACATTTCAGTGCTCGTTCAACTTTGTGTTGTGTTACTTGTCCACATTGCAAGAGGGAGGATCAGAAGCAGCTTTCTGCTGGCACTAGCTGGAAATTGAGTTGTTTTCCTGGCAGGCCAGCAGCTGCTAAAGGTTATCTTATCTTTTGCTGCTTGCCTTGTGTTTTAAAAACTGGAGTTTGAAGCAGGTGAAAATATACAGGTGTTTTCTTGCTCTTGTCTAAAGCAGTGTGTTTCTTGCACTAACTAGAGTAACTCTGTTATATACCTTTGTGAAACATGAGTGTTATTCACCTTGCCCATCATATATCAGATGAAATACAAACAGTAAATTGTAGCACATGCAAGGATGGAGCACTAAGGTGACCAGGGCTGTGTCAAAGAATGAAGGCTGCTGTGACTCTGGGAGCAAGACAAGAAGGTTCAATTTCCATCAAAAGACAACAAATTGTCCAAAATAACTGCATAGTAACCAT
This sequence comes from Streptopelia decaocto, assembly GCF_964273445.1. NCBI lineage: Eukaryota > Metazoa > Chordata > Aves > Columbiformes > Columbidae > Streptopelia > Streptopelia decaocto. The sequence goes on from NC_138655.1 coordinate 157,152,727, forward strand.
GCAGGCTAAGCCGCCTCAGACTCGAAACGTAAAGCACAAGTGTCCCACGGGGTACCCAAAGCTGTTTGGCATCTATCCAGCAAGGGGAGCTCTCCTTGGCTGTGACATACCCCAAATAACCCATACCCAAGGTCATGGTTGTCAGCAGAAAGCTTTCACAGGACTTGAGGAGAGCATTAATGTAACTTAACAACAGAATCTCCCTCCCTTTTTCAGGAAAATATGTCTTCAAATCAAGTAAAAAATAATTTCTTCACTTAGCCCTCCTACAATCAAATTCCTCTGGTGCTGGTGGTGGGCTCCTATTTTCCCTGGGCAATGCATCAATTTGATTTTCTCTCTCAAAGGATTAGTCACTGAAAGACACCGCCACCCTCTTCCCCAAAACTTTTTGGCTGCCTCAGGGTGCTAGGGGAATACCAATGAAAGGAGCTCTGCTTTGCTTCAGTCCTTCTGTGCATCCTCATTTTATTTCTCATGCTCTCTAATATTTGTGTGGGGTTTTTTGTTGTTGTTTTGTTTTTTTTTTGTTTTGTTTGTTTTTCCTCCCCAAAACACTCTCCTCTCCACCAAGAGCTGGTGTTCCCAAGGCCATGCCTGCAGCAGCTGAGCGTGCCTGTGTCCATCCTGGCCAGTTGCCTGTCCCTGCCTCTCCCCCACCACACTGATTCTTGCATCTTTTCACCATTTGCAAAGATGACCAGAGAGTAATGGTCAATGACACACTGTCTGGATGGATGCTGGTGACAAGTGGTGTCCCTCAGGGGTCCTGTTTAGATCCAGTACTGTTTAACATTTTCATCAGTGATGTAGACAGTGAGTTAGAGGGCACCCCCAGCAGGTTTGAAGATGACACCAAGTTGAGTGGTGTGGCTGATGTGCCTGAGGGACAGGATGCCATCCAAAGGGACCTGGACAAGCTCAAGAAATGGGCCTCATGCAAACCTCAACAAGGCCAAGTTCAAGGTCCAGCACCTGGGTTGGGGCAAACTCTGATATCAATACAGGTTGGGGGATGAAGGGATGGAGAGCAGCCCTGTGGAGAAGGACTTGTGGGTGCTAGTGGATGAAAGATTGGCCATGAGCCAGCAATATGCATTTGTGACCCAGAAGGCCAATCATCTCTTGGGCTGCATCAAAAGGAGCTTGGGCAGCATGTAGAGGGAGGTGATTCTGCTCTGGTGAGACCCCCCTGCAGTGCTGGTCCAGCTCTGGTTCCTCAGCACAGGACACACATGGACCTGCTGGAGAGGGGCCAGAGGAGCCACAGGAATGATCCGAGGCTGGAACAGCTCTGCTGGGAGGACAGGCTGAGAGAGCTGGGGTGTTCAGCTGGAGAAGAGAAGCTCCAGGGAGACCTTATTGTGGCCTTTCAGTGTTTAAAAGGGGCCTGTAAGCAAGATGGGGACAGACTTTTTAGCAGGGCCTGTTGTGATCGGACAAGGGGTGATGGTTTTAAACTAAAGGACGGGAGATTCAGGCTGGACATGAGAAAGAAAGTGTTTCACCACCTGCAGTGTAAAAACTGTCCCAGGTTGGCCAGAGTGGTGGTGGATGCCCCATCCCTGGAGACATCCCAGGTCAGGCTGGATGGGGTTCTGAGCAACCTGATCTGGGTGGAGATGTCCCTGCTCATGGCAGGGGTGGGATTGGATGAGCTTTGAAGGTCCCTTCCAATGAAAATTATTCTACAATTCTGTGATTCTATGATTTGCAGAATAAAGGTATTGATAGCAGCAACAGAAGCCAGGCATGCAGACCCTGGTGGACGGCAGTTGCAGTGCTATAGGCTAGGTGTAAGTGTAGAATAGTTGACATCTACAACCGATGGTGGCAGAGCCCTGACAGTGTATTGAACCAGTCAGCAATAGGCAGCTTTTCTCAAAGGGCAATAAATATTCATTAGCCCTCCATTTTCCCTGAACACAGCAACAATTCACTTGGGTGGCTGACAATGCAGGGCTCCAAAAGTGCCCTGATGCTTTTGGGACACATGGTGCCACTCCATCTCATCCTGGGGTTTAACTGCTATGATGCTGGTTTCTGGTTTTCCCCACAGCCAAATAAAAGCTCCCATATTTTGGGAGGTTGCATGAGTTTCTAAGGCCAAGACATGCGAAACATATCGGTCTTTCCCTGCAGGTAGGCAGAAGAGAAGGGTATTCATTTTGAAGACACCTCAGGCTTGCTTTTCTTTTCCTGATGCCAATGTCTCACTGCTCGGATAACTTGGCTGGAAAATTCAAGTGGAGCAAAGACCTCAGCCTACTGCAGCTCTGGTAGTGGTCTGCAGTCCCCTCCTAAAACCATGCTCTCGTGGAACAGATTCACCCCAAACCAAGGGCTGAAGAGTGATTTTTGTGTTGCTGACCCTGGGGCCTGGGGATGCTGACACAGACCCCAGCAGAGGTGAAGGGCCACTGGGGCTTGTAGAAGTGAATTGCACATTGGGCTCCTCTCCCCTCTGGGATGCTGCACCATGCTGCTACGGGGGCTTCAGCTGGGATTACCCAGGCTGGTACGGTGAGATCCACCTAGAGCAATGGGGTCCCTTGGAGAGACATTAGTGGGACCTTAGTGATTTAAGAATGCCTGTTACTGTTTTATGGCTTTTAATTTTGTGTAACTGTATGTTTTAGGGATCTTTAATATTTTGAGTGCTAAATTTCTTAAAGCATTTGAGTGCAGAGGAGGGAGATGAAGCCAGTGAGGGGGCATGGAGCACAAGTCTTATGAGGAGCAGCTGAGGGAGCTGGGGCTGTTTAACCTGGAGAAAAAGAGGTTTGGGGGAGACGTTATTGCTCTCTGCAACTGCCTGAAAGGAGCTTGGAGCATGGAGGGGGTTGGTCTCTTCTCCCAAGTAGCAAGTGATAGGATGAGAAGAAATGGCCTCAAGTTGCACCAGGGGAGGTTCAGATTGGATATTAGGACAAAATTATTCACGGAAAGGGTTGCTGGGCATTGGAACAGGCTGCCCAGGGCAGTGGTGGAGTCACCATCCCTGGAGGGGTTTAAAAGGCATTTAGACAAGGTTCTTAGGGACATGGTTTAGTGCGAGAGTTAGGTTATGGTTGGACTCGATCCTGAGGGTCTCTTCCAACTGAAATGTTTCTATGATTCTATGATCTGAAAATGCTGCCTTCCCCTTGCCCTTCAGAGGATCTGCCAGGAGGCACCCAAGGCAGCCCTTGCTTTTGGGAATGAATCTCCCCACTTCCCCAGGGTACAGCCAGCGCTGGTTGCCACAGTGGTGCCCAAGTCCAGAAGGCAATGCTGGGCTGGAAAACCGGGGCTGAGGAGCTCACTGTGCCCACAGCTGCCCAGGAGTGATCTGCCAGCCCAATTCAGGCATTACATTATTTTAAGGATGAGATCTTTCTAACCCAGCATCTAGAGATGATGCTGTTCCCTTAATTAAAAGGCTGCAAAGTTCTTTGAGGTCCTTGGAAGATGGACTCTGCCTGCAGTGAGTCTCGTATCCCAGTGTTGTTCCCAAAATCTGTTTGCCAGAAAATTGTCTGCATTTGAAATTCAGGTGAGTTATTGAATGAAAAAATATTCTTCCCCACATTGCTCTGACCTCCAAGGTGGCTGGCTTATTTTTTAAAGACATTACTGGCTCCCTTGGGAAGGGTGTCTTCCTCTGTTTTATGCTCTAAGGAGGTAGCTCTTTTCATGTTTATCTTTGATTCAAAGATTGTAAGGAGCAATCCCTCGCACTTATGCGCTTCATTGTATTCTGGCCATGAGAGATTCTCCCCTACTGTTTGTAGCTCTCTTTTCAGTGCAGCTAGTAATATTTGAACAGAAAAATACAAAAGAAAAGAAAAAAAGACACTAAACAGCCTCCAGCATTTAGAGAATAAAATGAGATGTAAGCAGAGGGATGGCTGTGGTTAATACACAGGGCTGAGAGACCTTAGATGGACCGTGCCCTCTCTTATCTGCTCATCTGCATTCCCCTGTGACTTTGCCTAATTCGTTTGACCTCCTCCTGCTACAGCTCTGGGGTCTTTAACACACCTCATGTTTTCTGCCTGGAAAACCCAAGCAAAAGCAAAGCCACACGCAGAGTTGCAAGGTCTGGGGCGAAGGAGAGATAATCCCGTTTATTAGTCCAGCTCATTGCGGATGAAGTCTTGGTGGAAAGGCTCAGACCATATTGTGCTGAGGTGGTGGAGCATGTGAGGGGCTGTGCACAAGCAGATGCAGCCTTCAAGGCCAAATGAGTCAGGATTTTGCCCCACTCCAGCTATTCCTCCCCTTGCTGGCCAAGTGAAGACTTGGGAAGCAGTTAGGCTACAGGTAGCAAGACATTTTGGAACATGAGCTGTTGTCCCATGTCAGGATTCACACCTGCTGGGCACATCTATTGGAGTTGTTTGCAATGCGATTACATGTCCACATATCTGCTGAAGCCCCAGATAGGCTGAGATCTCTTCCCCCACTGACTGTTTAGTGCAAGGGCAGTTTTCAAGCCAGCTCTCGGCCAGGTCTAATGCTGCAGGGAAGCTGTTTTGCACAAAGTGGTTGCAAGCCAAGGGCTCACCACTGAAAAGTAAATGTCAATGGACTATGGCAGGCAAATGTGAGTCAAAGGGTCCTAAGGCTGATTTCCTCCTTTGGAAACCTGCTGTGAATTCAAAACTGAGCCAAACTGGGATGAAGGGTCATCATAGGGTTAAATGTTTGGAAAAGTCGAAACTCATTGTGATGATGATTGTGGAGTGGTTGAGGGGAGGCCTCAGGCAGGCGAGGATCTGGTGACATCCAGTTAATTCCCAAATAAGCCCCCACATTTCAGAGGGTTTTCTTAAACTTCTGGGGCATAATGGCATGCGTAAGGATGGAGCACAAAGTGAATATTTGACATAAATAAGCCCATGTTCCTCTGTGAGAGAGGGGAAGAGGGAGTCTGTGCATTAATGATCAGCTTTTAATTTGTCCTTTCATTGGAATCAATGAAAATGCCAGAATGATTGAGGTTTATGTGCTCATGGGAAAGATGTGAGCCCAAGAGAAAAGACTAGGCCTGTTTTTTAAAATATTTTTTCGCTGAAGAAGATGCTTCCCTTCATCTCTAACACCAGAAAATGGACGTGAGAAAGTGAAAGGGAAGCCTGAGATTTACCCATTTATGAGAACTGGTTTGACAGTGGTGATCTCTGAGAGAGATTTCAGTGACCTGGAGTCAAGTTATCCATCCTGCCAGATCCAGTGTGCTGTGACTGAATTTCTCAGGGAGCCTAGACAAGGCTCAGGTCCCAGCAGAGACCTCAAGCCCACCGTCCTCACGATGGTGGCTGCCTTTGGCACAGGATTCAGCCAGGCTTGTGCTACCAGATGCAATTTTGCTGGCTGCAGACATGTGCTGTTTGCTCTCCCCAGTGTTGGGAGGATCGGAATGGCAGGAGGACGATGAGAGACTCATGTTTCTGAAGACCTTGGTTTGAAAAGGCTGGATGTGAGAAGCTGGTGTTAATGTGTTGGAGACACCACCAGCCACTGTGGCTGTATTTGGATTCTGATTACTGCGAATATTGATGTTTGATCCCCACAGCCACATCTAGTTCTGCAGGACAACGTTAACCTTGGCTCTGTACAGGGTGCCACTTTGCCCACCATAGGACCAGAAGACTAATGAGTTTTTCAGTGTAATGAAGCTTCCTGAGGGCTTTCTTCAAGAGCAAGCAGCCTCCTGAACTTCACGCTTACAGATGTACATTCACAAAGGCTTTTAAAATGGGCACCAACATCCTTGTTTCGGCCAAGAAAAGAGATAGTTCTGAATCTTGGCCATGCTCAGGCATAAGGAAACTCCTGTTTTTCCTGCTCACTTGGTGCTTATAGCATTTCTGGCCAGTAAGTCAAGTATTCAAATGGGTGGTCAAGGGTTTAACTGCTTACAGGAGGGACTTAGGGTGGAAATGGTGGCCTGAGGTTGTAGACTCCTTTGTGCAGCCCTTCTGTCTTGGAGGCTCTCAAGCAGCCCCATGGCAGGGGGAACGTGTCTGTAAACTGTCAGGCATGCTTTGACTTAATTAAATATTCATTGTGACAAAATGCCACAAACAGAAGGGAGTTTTCAACGATTGCTTCACCCCAGATAACAAGCTGATGTCTGCTCACTTTGATGAGGCTTCCACAATGCATTTCCTTGCTCCCTTCACCCTCACCTGCTCACCTTGGTCAGCCTCTTGTTCTTCATAATGAAGAGGGAAAGGGTGAGCTGGGCTCTTTTATCTCATGACTGCTTTGTCTTAGTGCATCAGTTCCCCCAAACTCTTCCTTTTTGTCATGTAGGGGCCTGATTGTCACATCCCACACTGTGCTCTGTGGACTCCAGCAATGAGTTGAGGTCTTCTCCAGGTGGGGCAGCTGCTAGACTGGACATCTTGCTTCTGCACCTTGGTTCAGGATGGGTTTTTGCTGAAAAAATTGTCATTCCCAGCACTCCCAGACATGAGCAATGCAACTGTGCTGCTGCCAGCAAAGACAGCCCTCGACAGGAGATTTTATGATCAAATCAGGTCTGCTACCGCCACTTCTATTCCAGCCCCGTGGCTGCTGCCTCAGGAACTGACCTCACCGTTTCCTGATTTTGAGCTCAAAACGTGGGTCATGGGGAACATGAGTGCACAGCACCGGTTGTTGTAAAACCTGAGCAGCCTGGTGAGCACATCCGACGTGAAACCTCCAAGCAGCTTGTCCCTGCATGCCCAAATCAGCACCATGTGTCAAGGACCATGAGCTTCCTTGGTGGTCTCAGAAGACATAGGTTTTAGCCAAAATAAGGGTCGACTCTTACACATACCTGGAATAGAAGCAAAAGGATTGAGTGTTAATCTCCTGGCTTCCAGATACATTTCTCTTTTGAGATGAATATGTATTTCTTGTGGAGGCAGCAAACTGATGTCCAGTCTATTGTCCAGTTCAACTTAGTACCCATCACAACCTGACTGTCTCTGATTCAGGGCAGATGCTAAAAACCTTGCTGTTGTGGAATAACTTACGCAGAAACTTTTCTACAAATTCTAGTTTTGCTTTCTTTTCCTTTCCCCATCCCTCCAACCAAGGGGTTGTATATCCCAGCTGAACTGATGGGGATTTTGTAAGTCATTGCTTTTTTCACTCTTGCTGTTCTTATTACCAAAATGTCCCACTCTACCTTGAACATGTGGCTTGTAGAGATGTATCCCAGCAGTGAACTGCATGGATAAATTGTGTCTTATGTCAAATCCAGGGCCTCCGGAATCCTTCAGTGAGCCTACTTTTAGTAGCTTTAGTTTCCCAGCTGATTATTTAGCCATCTTCACCAAAAAGTTGTCTCAGTGAAACGAGAACTCGCCCACATTCAGGATAAATTCACAGTTTATTTTATTTTTTTTTTAGGTTTGGAAAATGTCGGGTTGTCTCTGGTGGAGGATGTGTGTGTGTTTTATTTTGCGCGTGGCATCCCTGCATATGTCTTGGATTGGTTCAGAAGCCGAAATAGCAAAATAAGCTTTTCTTTATTCAAAAATGGAAATGAAATTATCGAACAGCTCAGAGAAGAGCTATGTGTAATGCTGTATTTTTTACTGTTTACTTAGTAGATATCAAAACCAGCGATTATTATCACTATGACTCTTTATACCCTTGCTTTCCCCATCACTCCTGAGTCTTTCTATGTTTGTGAAACATTTTGATAGCCTGTTTCTGTTTGTTTTCTACGCACTGAGGATGTTTTAAATACTGCTGCAATCTGCCTGGAGGCTGTGGTAAGCCAGAGACAGTGATTTTTGCAGTGCACTGGCAAAGCAGGAATCTGGATCCATGCACAGAGGTGGTACCGGGGATGCTGCAACAGCGAGGCACCAAGTTTACTCTTACCCTGCCTGAGTGGAGATGGGTATTTGACTTGTGCTCACCTACCAGGGAGCATCCTCACATCCTTTAGGTGAAAATATCTGTCTTTTGGGCTAGGGATGCTAGGATTAATGAATACAGCACTCTGTGATGGGCAGGTTCTAGTGGGGGACCCTGAGAGCTATGGGGTGTCACTGAAAACAGAGGGCAGCTTCATAGGAAATCTTGAAGGAAAGAATGTTGTAGGTAAGTAGAGGATGAGACCTGTATAAATCAACGTCCTTCTGCAAATTTCAGCCATTAGAAGTTAAAGAAAAGCAGAGTGGACATAATTTTAGGCAACTGGTTTTGTTGCAGCTACACAACTATGTAAAAGAAGGAAGGAAGGAAGGAAGGAAGGAAGGAAGGAAGGAAGGAAGGAAGGAAGGAAGGAAGGAAGGAAGGAAGGAAGGAAGGAAGGAAGGAAGGAAGGAAGGAAGGAAGGAAGGAAGGAAGGAAGGAAGGAAGGAAGGAAGGGAGAGAGAAAGAGAGAGAGAGAGAAAGAAAGAGAGAGAGAAAGAAAGAGAGAAAGAAAGAGAGAAAGAGAGAAAGAGAGAGAGAGAGAGAAAGAAAGAGAGAAAGAGAGAGAGAGAGAGAAAGAAAGAAAGAAAGAAAGAAAGAAAGAAAGAAAGAAAGAAAGAAAGAAAGAAAGAAAGAAAGAAAGAAAGAAAGAAAGAAAGAAGAAAACAAGACCAAATTGAAAGTTTCCAGGCTCTGTATTTTTGGACGAGGCTTTGCTGAGCTTTTTAGTAGATTTTTTTCCCCTCTGAATTTGGCACAGTTAGCATGACAGAAGCTAAGATGATACATATGTTTTAGAACAGTAGTGCACATTGTGAGTTTAAAATCAGTTTATCAATGTCTCTTCTCCTTTTTCTCTTTTCTCATTCTCTGTATTTTCTGTTGTTCTTCATGAAAGTTCTGCAGCCTCAGCTGAGGAGCTGGATGTCATTTTGTTGAGGGAACAGCAATGGCATTTTGTTTGGATGGGACTGACATTCTTGCAGTTCTGATGTCCAGGGGAAAATGACAGCCAGATAGGGTTTTTCTTCTGCACATAATTTCTCAAATCCTGACTGTGACCATAAGAGAATTCATTTAGAAGAAAATTCACTTTCAGAGGGGAATTACCACAGCTACGTCTAATTATGAGGAGCAGGATTCCTAGCACAGTGCATGGCACATTTGGTTTAATGGAGACTATGTGGAGAACAATAGCTTCAGCTCCCCTAGAGGTGTTGGCCACTGCAGATGTGTTGACTGGATGTATCATGGGGCAGAATAGCTATGTGCATTCAAATCTTCAAACATCCTGTAGCTAAAAGGTTCACAATATCCTGTATTTCTACATTGGACAATGTCCATGCAGCCCACAACTGGATATATCAGGGGAAGGTCTAACACTGCAGACGTGGGAAGGCTGTCATACATATAGGTCTTGATTTACTTCTTAAAAATGAACAGTTCTGTGTCTCTCAGTTCAAGAAGGACAGGGAGCTGCTGGAGAGGGTCCAGCATAGGGCAACAAAGATGATTGTGGGAGTGGAGCATCTCCCTTATGAAGAAAGGCTGAGGGAGCTGGGTCTCTTTAGTTTGGAGAAGAGGAGACTGAGGGGTGACCTCATTAATGTTTATAAATATATAAAGGGTGAGTGTCAGGAGGATGGAGCCAGGCTCCTCTCGGTGACAACCAATGATAGGACAAGGGGTAATGGGTTCAAACAGGAACACAAGAGGTTCCACTTAAATTTGAGAAAAAACTTCTTCTCAGTGAGGGTGACAGAGCCTGGCCCAGGCTGCCCAGGGGGGTTGTGGAGTCTTCTTCGCTAGAGACATTCAAAACCTGCCTGGACATGTTCCTGTGTGACCTCACCTGGACGTTCCTGCTCCAGCAGGGGGATTGGACTGGATGATCTTTTGAGGTCCCTTCCAATCCCAAACATACTGTGATACTGTGTTTGTCCCAGTGAATTCAGTGTTCATACATGAGGCATAAACCTGGGACTGGGCCACTCTGGCTCAGCATGTCAGCAAGCTCTGGGATGGGTTTGAAAAGGGTATTGTGTTGTTGGCTGATGCTCTCTTGGTGTTGCTCTACTGACTTCCATGAAGCTAAGCTGAATTACATCTATCGAAACCACATCCATCGAATTTTTTCCCCTTGCTTCTTATGTTCAGGCTTGATGTATTATGTCTGGAAGCAAACAGTTAGAACAAGATACATTTGTTAGATTGTGTCTTTTCATTATCCAGACAGAAGGAAGAGGCAGTTGACAAAGTTTCAGCAGACGGTGCATAGTTGTTGTTTATGTTAAACAAAACGAGAATGTGCAGCATTCGGGTATATAAACAGCATGACAGCAATAAGCATAAAACATAAGACTGGAAGCAGATTTCACTTTCAGGCCTTGGGGAGCAGACGGATCTGAGAGCATTGTGCATTTGTGTACAACTCCAAGACCTATAGAAACTCATTTATTCCCCATGTTGATATGTTTTACACGAGTCAAATGTAGCACGGCTGCAAATAGATGCAGTTCCATTGAACATAATGGGCTGGACCCGAGCACCTGGATCTGTCTCTTAAACTGCTCCAGCTACACTAAAAGGACGGAAAGCTGCTTTAGTCTTGCGATCAGAGATTGTCTTGTCATCTTAATGTTCAGGTGGCATAAAGATGAGGCAGCTCCTATTTGCATCTCCTCTGTGTGCAGGCTGGAGGGAGCTGAATTCGAGAGGAATCACAGCTGGTGGAGGTTACTCCTGCTGAACTTGCATGGAAGCTGATTTCTTCCCCATATCTTATATCTATATGGTATATAAATATGTAAGAAGGCTTAAATTTTTCTCTTGATTGCTGTTTTCTCACCCCCTCAATGCCCGAACTCCCATCCCAGATCTTCTACCAAGGTGAGCACAGCTGGAAATGAAGATGTGACTCAGTCAGTGGAGTTGCATCTGTTTGTACCTGCATGGTTCAGGACTGGTTCTGTAAGACAGAGGAGAAACCAAGCCCACCCTCTATACAGTGGTGGAGACAAAGCCATCATTTCTAAGTTTCAGTGGGCCAACTGGATTGGTTCAAAGACTGCACTGATTTGGTACTTATGGGGGCAGGACCAGAGAGGTTGCCTATTATTTATGGCCCTGATTCCCCAGCAGATGCGTGTCATTGAAGTGAAGGACATAATGAGGGATTTCAGTACCAAGCAGACACTATGCAAGCAGGTGGGAAAGTGATGGGCCAGCGTCCAGCCTTCAGAGCACAGACCAAAGCGAACCTGTTTTAAATAGCAACAATGGCCCTAATTCCCTGTCAGGATGGAGAAATGCAGATTGGTAAAGGGAAGAAAGAGTAGAAAATAGTAACCACAGAAAGTATGTGCATGCAAGAAACCCTTTCAGGATGCATTAATGGGATGCAGTGAATAGGAAGAAGAGACCCTGGAGTGTGTTTAAAACTGATTCCCGGTGCAATATGAACCACTGTAAATGAAGCGCTGTACAAAAGAAATAATAAAAATATATCACCGTAGTCAGTATCACTGGCTGTGTCAGTGTTTAGCTGCATCAGAGCTCATCATTAACTAAGAGGCAGAATAATGTGAGGAAACAGGATGGCAACTGGGAGGGAGAACATAAGGACCATGACTGGGCCCCAGTGAGGTTCCTTCTGCTGCTCCTCCAAGAAATGGGGGTCCAGAAGGGAGCGAAATCCCACCTGCCATGGCCAGCTCTGCAGAAGCACCTCCGACGATGGCGTGGGTATGTGCTCACCTCCTCCGTCGCCAGCTCTCCTGCAGCAATTCGTCTGGAACAGCCACTCGCCTCCGAGTGAGGAGTTTTAATAAGTGATCATCATGCGCAAGCCGTGCACGTATGTGAGAGGATGGGGACGTGTATTTTTAAACGCGAAAACTCCCACCAGCCACAGTTTGAACACGGGCTGTATGATCCTCAAGGGAAGGAGAAAAATGTGCTGGTTTCCTGTAGAATTGGATCGTTTGCTGCAAACTGGGCACTCCATCTGAGCAGAGTTATGGAAAATGTGGTCCACAGTGGTTAGTCATTTCAGAGTGGTGTTAATTTTAGGGTGACCTGTTGGAGGCCCTGTCCCAGGAGAGGTACTTGATGCTTTATGGGGATCAAACCATCGCTAGATGCCTCAGGCTGGATTGCCTCTACTCCAGCAGTTGAAAACGTAAATCTGTATGAGGGGGCTTCAATGGCTAATGGTGAATAATTTGTGCAACCCTTAGAAGAAGAAGGGTGTAATCCTGCCTCCACTATCATTGATGGCAGATGTGCCGCTGACTTCAGTGGAGTGAGGACTTCCCTGGGCTGCCTGACTCCTGTCCCCTTGGCTGACTGTGGTCTCCAGGTAGGATCTGAAGCTGTGCCACATCCAGAGCAGCATACCCACTCTCAATGTAATGATGCAGGCCAGTCAGATTTACTAAACCTTTGTGTCCTGGGGGTTTTACTTTACAGTGTTTAATACGTTACCTGATGTAAGCTTTAGTCATGCTGAAGAAAGCAGCTTTATTGAATTAGGTTTTATGTTAGTGTTTACTGGACAGACTGTATCAATTCAGAACGGGCTATTACCGTCCCTTTTGCTAGTTGTCTGGAGCTTGAATATCCTAAATAACATGCTCTGGTGATGTCAGTGTCTCGATGTCAATAACTAGTCATCAATACATGTCTATGCTATGATCTGTAGTCTCTTTCTTCTCTTTTATTATGGGAGAAGATACACATGGTTGTGTGACCTTTACATTGGACCCCATGATCTGCTTGCACAGAAGTCACTGCAACCGTGAGCTGGACTGCTGGTCCCCAGGGCTGAGCTTTGGTTACCCCACAGCCTCCACCATGAGACTGCTGCCTTCAGCTCGGTGGTATCACCACTAGGACAACTTGGGCTGCATTTGGGGTTCCTGGTCTCTGACTCTTTGAGGCCATTAGGAAAGTAGGAGAGGAGATGAAGAAATACATCCTTCACCTCCCCGAGCCTCTCCGGTGAGCCCAGTGGGATGGAGGATGATGAGAGTGGCAAGAAGATTATGGGAAGGAAAGGGGAGTCCATAAAGGACAGAAGTAAAGACTTCACAAAAACATGCCGTATAGGTTTAACCCAAATACCCACCTGCTTCCCTGGCCTCTCATGGCCTCTGGGAACTTATTACCACAGCTAGAGAGTGGTTGTGCTTGACAGGGGATTTTAAAAATGAGTGATGGAGAAAGCCTTCCCGATGCCCTCAGCCTGACCTGCCATCCCCCAGCCCGCACGGCTGGCGATACCCTACATTTCTGCACGTCCCACCAAAATACCTGCATACCTCCAGCTGCAGACAGAGCCCCAGGCTGGCGAGGCAGGTTTTCAGTCAGCTTCTCAACACTACTGGGCTGTGGTCTGCATGTGCATTAGAGCAGCATTTCATCACAGTGCTTCAGGGCTGCATGGAGCTCCCGGGTGACCAGCATTTCCAGCTCTAAGTCTTTCCAGGCCCAGGCAAATAAGAAAGGAAAGGACGAAATTGGTTCTGCCTCATTTCTGCCGAGGAGGCACTTCATGACAAGTGCAAATACAGAAGTTGCTTTGACTCCTGGATGGATAAACTCTGGAATCTAAAGGATGTTTGAGGACAGATTTTCAGAGGTTGGCACGTATATACTGACTGTAAAATTACTTCATGGAGCCTGGCTGTGCATGTTAAATCCATATTTGCCTGCACAAACAGGGTGCTTATGCATGGAGTTAGACATTTTAAAGACACAAAGGTGAAGGCGAGTTCAACACTGCCTTTCTCCATCTACACAACTGTACTTAGCAGTGCTCTCCCCTGGACAGGAACGCTTCCCTGGGACCCCTGTTTGAGAGGAATAGCTCATGCCGTGGTCCCAGATGGAAAGGCTTTAAGCTCATAGCTTAGTTTCAGTTAGACCGTTTTAATTGGGATGGTTCCCAAAGCAAAGAATAATCAGCCTTGAGTTTTAAATTACCCTGGAGGAAAGTCTCTTCAGCACACAGTGGGAAGGTGCCTGCAGCACAAATTCTCACTCCCCGTTTGATGCTGCAGCTTCAGCTTCTGGTGGCAGGAGGTAAAGGCTGAGGGTGGCTTTTAGAAAATGCTAAAAATTACCCCCAGTTTAGTCCCAGAGCAAAGCTCAGGGCTGCTGTTTGCCTTGTGAGATGATGCTCAGACTCACGGAAAGCTACAAGCTGTGACAATAACCTGACTCTTCCACCTTCAGTCTGTGTCACCTGTGTTAGGTAGCTTAAGTTCAACACCTCCATGTTGGTTAGGAAGACTTGAGCTTGGATTTCATTTATCCAGCCTGCATGGATAGAGTTTTGGATCCATGCTGATCCCCTGCCAGAGCCCTCTGGAGCAAAGCTTAGGCGCAGGACTATGTGCAAACCACATCGATGTTAGGTAGACCTGGACTGGACAGTGGGCTCAGAGGTGGTAGAGATGGACTAGTTGTGCATGGGAGGATTTGAGTTATGTCAGTACCAGGTGCTGCAGAATATTCTCCCGTTTCAGCACATGAAACTGCTTGTGCTGTCTGTGTACGGGGAATTACGCTACAAAAGCAGCTGGTCGCACCTTGGTTTCTAGAGGCAGAGAGAAACGGTGCTGCTCTTAAGGAGATAATAAAGGCCTAAATGTTCACAGGCTTTGAAAATAATTCTCTGTGTAAAGCGTGCTCCTAATCCTGCCTCACCCATGACATTCCTGCCCCCCTGAAGATCTTTGTCTCCTTCTCAGCTATCCGATGCAGCTCAGCAAGAAAACTCGTGTTAGTTAATAATAGCAGCTTGGGGATAGAGATTACAACCAGGGCAACGTAAATAAGACATTTATTTTCAACAAATGAGATAGGGTGTCTGATCTGCCACGTTTGCATTTGGCGTCCGTGGAAATTTAAAGCCTGATATTTGGTGTCCAGCATGTCCATAACAATGTAGATTCATCACAGCCCTAATTATAGCCCTTGGTCAGCTCACATGGGGTAGCACGAGGCTTATTTATAGGCAATATTTATAAACAGACCTACACTCTTCCCAGGAAAAGGGAGAGCCTTCATGGGGAACGTCGCTGTGCGAATGCTTTCCCCCTCCCAGGCAGGGACTGTGCAGCATCACCCCCCTGCAGCAGTAAGTGCATCTCCCCATCCCTCCCCTACCCCAGCATGCAGTTCCTGCCTGGGAACCCAAACTTATTGCTGCGCTTTCTGGTTTCTTGCAGGGGAAAGGGGACGTCTGAAAATAGCCATTTCTCAACGCCACTGAGGGCGTGCGACAAGTCTGCAGTTGTATCTCAATAGACCATTGCAGTGTTCAGCTGCAATCATGTGGCTTAATCACCTGACTGTATAAATGAGTTTCCCTGGACAAGATTCGATCCCTTTGGGCCCCTTGACTAATTACCTGCTATTGTGAGAGTCCCTGCTTGTTGGAAAAAGCAACTCTTGTCCCCCAGCAATAGCAAAATAGAGAAGTAAACACAAAAGTCTGGAGATCAGAGGGTGCTCATTTATTCTCCATATTTAGTACCACATAAAAGGCCGTTAATTATGTTCCTCTTTCATGACAAAAGTAGCTTTTCCAAACAGTTTTGCTTCTTTGTTCTCTTTTTTAAACAAAAGTACCTGTATTTTTGTCTTCCTAATCACTCTGTAGCACACAGCAGCCTTGCAAGGAGGAACTGGCAAGGAAACTATGTCACCCAGCTCTGTATGAGTTGGCTTTCTTCTCGGTGCCCTGTAAAACAGAGGATGGAGCTCCCTATCCCTTGTAGATCCCCTGGATCAGAGCTGCAAATTGCTATGAACACAGAGGAGGTACCTGGCAACTTTTCGGTGGTAAGGGCTGGCTGGAAAGCACAAGGCAGGTAGGAGTCACGCCAAAGCAATAATGCAATACCTGAGCCCTGGATAAAAAGGCTTTTAGAATCATAGAATCATTTTGGTTGGAAGAGACCCTTAAGATCACTGAGTCCAACCATAACCTAAATCTAGCGCTAAATCGTGTCCCCAAGTGTCCACTCCTAACTGTGCATGCTCATAGCCATCATTTTCCATGCATATGGGTAGCAAAGATGTAAAAAAAGCATTTGAGGAAGTATAATGACTGAGTTGCTCGAGAAGAGAGTTGGAACCTCTTTAGAAGAGGCCATCAAATCTGTGGTGCACATGGAGACCTTTAGTTTCTTCTGCTAGGTGTGCCCTGCTCATTTCTGGGTATGTGAATCTGGAAATGGAAGGTGACAGAGTATATGGCTCCTTGATCCTGCTGAGTGGTGGAAAGGGTGTTGAGATGCCAGTGCTTAGCCTGTGCTGCCCTTGGGTCCCCTGCCAGAACAGAGCTACGTATAAACTTTAACAGACCATGATCAACCCCTCTCGAATTTTCAATTTTTGTTTTTCTGAATATGTAGAAAACAGCCCCAAATTGTCCTAAATTAGCCTCCTTTCTGACATGCTGTCTCACACCTCTTTGGTGTCAAACTCCTTTTTTAGGTAGTGCTAGAAATCGCAAAGATGAAAAGAAAGGAGTTGTCTGACCTGTGCCTTTTCTTAGAGCATCACACGGCTGTGGCTCACAAGCTGGTATAAACCAGCTCTGATGGTGCCAGTCGCTCCGTGCCAGCCTGATCCTGCCCTGGGATGAGCAGAAGGTCTTCTCCTGCCCTTCCTGGGGAGAAGAGGCCTCTTTGGTATTTCCTAGTAGGGATGCTCTATTTATAAGTGGTAATCCCCTGAGAAAATGGTCAGGAGGAGCTTAAGGTCATAATCTATTCTTACATTTTTTGCTGTTTTAAGCTCCACCTAGGATAATGAAGCTGCTGTAGGCTTAGACAGCGAAGCTGAAATCCAGCTGAAATGGGGCCTTAGTAACATGCAATGGTGCATTGGTGCAAGTTTCAGTCCTGGCTCACTTGTGCAGTGAAAACCCATGAGAAAGACACATCTTCAGCGGTTGTCTTTGAAGGCACGCAGAGGACCTATGCTTTAAAAATGCAGATTCTTCTTCACTTTTGTTATGATTATGAAAGAAATTTCCACTCAGGAAACACCCATCTTTCAAACGCAAGTTTTTCCCAGAAAAAAATATAAATCAGTGACACTTTTGAAGGGTGAGTTTCTCAAGGTAAGGATTATATAAAATAAGAATGGGACATGTGGATACTAACTCCTGCCCAATATGCAATTCTATGTGTAAGACACTTGGCTTAGACATGCAAATATTGTGTTCAAGACCCTACTGCGGGTTGTGAGGTGTCACAAGCCCAGCATCCTAACCTCTGGCTTTTCCAGTAGTCTCATGAAGAAGAGCAAGTCAGACGGCATTTCTTTAGTCTGCCTGACTTTTAAGCAACCCCTTGCCCCATCATTCAATGCAGACAGTTCTTTCCCAAGTTACATGTTTATATTTTTACAAACCTTCTTCCCCTGGGCAGGAGGCTTTCACTGTATCTGTTAATCAATGAGTTGCACTTGATAAGATTCATATCTTGACCAGCTTGCTGCAACTCTACTTCCAAGCGATCTTGTGTAGCCCTACTCTGAGAGAGAGATTTTTCCTCCATAGATTCTGCTGCACATCTTGGCAAGATCAGTTTGCAACCAGCCTTGACCCGGAGTGTCCGGTTAAGCAACGCACACCTGGCCCAAACTATGGGGCAGGGATTCCTTCCCCTGGTTCTTGATCTGCAGGTTCAATTTCCAAGCACTGCAGCAATCTGCGTGTCTGCAGGGCGAGAGGGTGCACACCAGCAATGAGGGCACGTACCTCATTATTCCACATTAACCGAGACCTTCCCTGCCCTTAACTTCTTGCACCCCTGCAGCCAGGTGAGCAGCACCAGCATCTCTCTCTTCGAGCCTTTTTGACTGACTTCAAGGTCTCATTCTGTATATGTTTAATTTCTTGCTGCCTGAATTAATTTCCCCACTTGTAATTTTTCCTACTGGCTTTAATGAAGCTTTCCCAAGACTCCTAATCTTGATGACCTTTCTAAGAAGACATGCAGGTCAGCTTGTTTCCTCAGGCAGATTTTCCCTAATTTCTTACAGCTCTGTTGACAACACATTCCCACCTCCCCCTAGTTTCCTCTGGATATGATGACTCCTCTCTTAGCTCTGGAGACAGTAACCAATATCAGGAGGAAAATCAGCCTTTTTGGCTGCTTGCTGAGGAAGCGCTTTGTCCTGTTTAAGGAAACTCCAGAGAGTTTGTTAGACACAAACCGCAGTGAATTACATCTCTCATGAGCTGACAGCTCACATGTCTATTGTTTTCCTTTCAAAGTTTGTGGCAGCCAGTAGCATTGCTGTTGGGGTTACTTCTCACCTGACTGCTGACATTCCTGTTATGGCCCATCATGTGGCTTTGTTTTTTTAACATCATGTAATTATACTTTCTGCAGCCAGTAGAAGGCATTTGGCGATGACCAGCTGAAGCATCCACTGAAGCTCAGGTCTTCAGACATATTCTCCTGTTGAAATGAGCCTTAAAAAGCCAGCCTAAATGGCTTGCCAGGTGTCACCCAAGACATCTGTGGCAGTGACAACTGAACTCTAGTCTCCTGAGTCCCATGCCTGAGCCCTGAACAGAGGATTGGTAGTCTCTTCTGTAGGAATGGGAGAGAGAAGCAGGGGTTTCCAAGTACAAACACTCATTTCTTCAAACCTCTTTAAAGGCAGTGGAGCTAAATTTTTCTTCTGCAACTGGACTAATATAAGCAAAGCAAAAATAACAGTAACCTTCAACTCAGACTGGCCTGCAATCAGAACATTTTTTTTTTCTTTTCCCTCTCTTTTTTTTTTTTCCCACTTCCATATGGAGGACATTTAAAGAACAACAAAGACTCAAAGACTATTCACAGAGTCTGGACTTCTGGCACCACTTGGGCTACTGCAGAAGAGCAACATCTTTGTATTCAGATGACTTTCTGACTCTGTCATAACCATGGTAAAACGCTGTTAAAAATAGTTATTTCTAATGACATATTCCAATGCAATGGAGATTCCTGTGTACGCTAATTTGCTTTGAGGATTGCATCATCCCGAAGGAAATGTAGCCAGAGAGATTTAAAACAAAAGTGGTCTGTCTCCAGGCTGAGCTGTGATACTTGGCAACGATAATACTCTCCACTGAGCCCAACGTGCTGTTTTAACATACTGCTCCCCTCCCTGTAATGTCATGCTGGAAGGGCAGCATTTCTTGTGTTCTGAGCCGTAAAAGATACTGCACGAGGTATTCAAGCTGCCACTGTCCTTGAATGAGGTTATTAGTCCACATGGGACCTTGTCCTGTGACCATTCCGGGGGATTGTTCAGGAAGCAAAATGTTGAAATAGAATTTCTCATTATTTAAAAAAAAGCCATTGAAAACTAGTGATAATTTTTTTATAGGACTGACAGACATATTTATACCTGTTACTTTTACGATAGGGTCATAAGTTAAAAGGTGAATAGAGGGTGTTGGATGCCCAGAAGCATGAAAGGATTTATCTGCCCACATCCAGGATTCACACAGTGGAAACAATCCTAAGGGACATATTTTCATCCCCAAAAGCTGACATATGTCCCTCGCTACCTGGAGGGGACACGTCTGGGTATTGGCTTTGTGATAGGTAGAGCTGCCTTCTGAAAGGGAGAAAGATATGTTCTGGGGGTTTGTGGAGGAGGAGGTAAGTGGACAGGCAGCCCTAGTAATGTTCACCAAAATAACTGTGAATAAACAACACTGATTGCTGAAGGTCCTGAGACAGTTGTGCTGAAGGTTTGGAGTGCCAGTACTTCTTCTTCCTCTGTAAGGCCCCAAAATGCCAAGGAAGGAGCATCTAGGTCTTTCCTCCATCCATTTATAACAACACCTTTGTGGGTGCTTGTGTCTTAGGTGAAGGGTGAACACATCAGCTCTACTCTAGGAAATGTGGTTTGCAGCCAGATGGAGAGTTAATTTTTCTTTTCTTCTGATGTGAGTGACTGGACTAGAAGGAAAAGACATACCTTGGACTGAATGACAAGAAGGTTTGCTTTTTTTTGAGATCACAACTAGTGAAAACATTGCCTGTCAAAGTTCAGGGTGCACCTGGATGACACTCTTAGTCATATGGTTTAGTTTTAGGTAGTGCTGTTGGAGTCAATATCCTTATGGATTCCTTCCAGCTTGAGATATTCCATGATTG
The DNA here is from genome assembly GCF_964273445.1 of Streptopelia decaocto. Taxonomy (NCBI): domain Eukaryota; kingdom Metazoa; phylum Chordata; class Aves; order Columbiformes; family Columbidae; genus Streptopelia; species Streptopelia decaocto. The sequence goes on from NC_138655.1 coordinate 157,172,820, forward strand.
TCTTAAAATAACAACAGCAACTACAAAATGGGTCAAAAATAAATTTAAAAAGTTAAAAAAAAAGTATCTTGCCTTCTATAATTTCACTTATTGACAAATCCACCATAAAATCAAAGAAATTTATGGTGAAACCTAATAGGAGCTGGATGAAGAAAGAAGAAATTCTGCTTGATAAATGTTACCCTGTTTTAGGACTGATATATATATATAAAGTACTTGTTATGGTGCATTCCTGATGTTAGTGGTTATGTGATGGGGATGTGGCAGTGCATATGGATGGGTTAAATGCTCCTAGGATTTGCATAGCCCAGCCTTCTGCCTCTACTTCTCACCCTAGAAGAAAGGGAACTCCTAGAAACCTGGACACAGAACAGGGGACAAGCTGTCCTGTGAAGAGGAGCTCCTTGGCTCCTCTGGGACATCCATGCTTGCTGTCTTAGGTAAAATTGTCCAAAAGTGACTCCTAAGCAATCTCCACTGGAATGTAAGGCTATTGCAATTAAGTTATGCCTTCCCTCCTACCCCACAAAGTGGTTATTAATTAAATTGCATAACAATTCTGCTTGGTATTTAAATGCTGTGCATGGTTTATCTTCATAGTCCATTATCCATTCCTACAGAGATCAAAAAGCATTGTTCTGTCTCCAAGGAATATTTCATTTAAAAAATATAATCTTTTTGTTGCGCTGATCTGCTAACTACCTGTAGTCACAGGTAACATCTGCCCACTCCATCAGCTGGGGGCAGCTTCTCCCTCTGCAGCTCAACCTCAAACGGGAGCTGCCTGATGAATTTATGCTCAGATTCAAAGGACTTCAGTGCGATAAATGATCAATTAAAAGCAGGAGTCATTTAATCTGCTTTAGATACGCTTTCGATGGTGAAGTTATAGAGGTGCTTAAGTTTAAAGTTGGTGATTGCAGGTTTCTTTTGTGTTCACTGGAACAATCACGCCAGGATCCTTTTACATTTTCTCAGTGGAAAAAACATGTCCTTTTCTAGAGGGCAGTTCTTCTGACCTCTCTGCTGTGCTTATTTTAGGATGAGATCACTTCCCGTCTTGCCGTCAGCTGCAGAGGAGGCCAAGGGTGAATATGTCTTGGTTAGACTTTTGGATATTTAAATTAGGGTAGACGGGCTGCACCCTGACATTCCCCTCAATGCGAGTTGGGCCATGGGACCCCCCGTGACGGGCTCTCGGCTGGTGCTGCCTCCTTGTTGGGTTTGTTTCCTGACCTCATGCTTATTTGTTCCTCAATACATGACCCACTGGACATCCCAAACCAAGGATGGGTTTGCAAGGCAGGTGGCAGGCAGAGGGGAGACCCTCTCTTTATCGATTTATTTGGAAATGGAGCACATTTGGTATAACCTTGTTGGACAACAATAAAATGGATTTTAATGGGGGTATCTTTACAGAGTGAGGCTTCATAGCAGCTCCTGCACACCACAAGAGCCTGGCTGAGCTGGGAATACAGTCTGGGAGGCTTCAGTATCTCTTCTGCTCTGTGATACACACTTGAAGCAAAAGGGATCATGCTCTTCACCTGCAAGAGTGAGAGGAGCTGAGGAGAAGGCAGGAGCTCAGCATGCTAACAAGCCTCGTGCCTTTGTTACTGAGGGAATAAAATCTCTTTGCACCTCTTATTCCTTTCTGTACCCGTTTATAAGTGTTTCCACAATGCGAGTAGTGTTGTTCAGAGTTCTCTGCATCTGGCTTGTTTTTTAAATCTCTGTTACACTATTATCTGGAGCATATTAACCCCTGGGTGTTTAGGTTTTTAAATGCATAAGAGATGCCAGAGGGAGAGAGAGGGGAAAAAAAAAAATCTAATCCTGCTTAAAAAAGAGCCAGAAGGTGAAATAGCAGAATAATCACTCTTTAACACTATTTGCTGTCACCTTCACCACAAGGTCCCTTTGCTCTGATACCCAGAATTAAGAGACAAACTCGGCTAAGTTGCTGCAATTCAAAAAACATGCACACACGCACACACACAAATAAATCGGTGCCCAGCAGTTCCCTGTGGTACAATTGTTGGAAGCACAAACCATTTTTAAACTGATACCAGAAATGAACTTTTATTTTCAATCATATTTACTGTAAATTAGAAATTACTCAGTAAAATGCAATCTGTTAAGCAAAATGCATCCTGTCACTTTCAATTAACCAGCTAAAAGGTTGTTAATGAATAAATATTGACTTTTAGAGGAAATGCTTCGTAACCAGCTGCAGATCTATGTGCATGATATTTGACAAATGATCAATACAGAGCTGGTACGGTCGGGCTAACCTGGAGGTAACAGTTCAAAAATGCCCAGGCATAACCTTAAAAGACAATTTGCATGGTGGCCCAGCTGTAGGGATATAAGAAAGAGGTGCTGAGATGTTGCAAAGCTGCCTTATGTTGATGAATCAAACTCTGTTGCCACTTCTAAAACTAAGCACCCCAGGGAGGAAACTTGGAGAGAGAAATCAGCCATTCAAGCACCCCTGCAACTTTCACTTGATTTTTCAAACCCTTGAACACTAATGAGACCTCAGACAGCTCAGGCTCTTTCCAAGTCAGACCTTTTCTTAGATATCAGAAATATGCACATAGGTGCTGTACAGATTGACTCTTTAGGCTTCTGAGAGTTTGTCTGACAATTGTGTCTGGAAAAATATCCCACGATGACACTCCAGGTCTGTACTGTCTGGTGCGTTTGGTGACTCACACCGGGTTGTTTGCTAATCCTGAAAACTGAATCCTTGAGCCAAATGCTGTTGTGGAGCATTGAGTCTCAAAATGCAGCAGAACTAGTTGGGTTGTAGCATCTATGAGTAAGGGAGAGCCAGGTAGACAGGAAGATCCCATGGTGAAGGAGCATGACTGGAGTTCAAATGCTGGCCCCAGGCTGCACTTTAGTTGTTCTAATTCTAATTTGTATGTGAAAGAGACATATTAGTGGGACTGTTTAGCTGAGGTCCCTAGTAAGTCAGAAGTCTCTTTATCGCAAGTATGAAGTTAACTAAGCTTCCAGTATCTTCAGTGACTTCATTAGTAATGTCTGATGTGACATGCTATGAGAAGCAGTCCACCGCATGGACTAGAAAACTCTGCTTTGTTTCACATGACTTCTGCAGGGAATAAATCTGTACCTGGCCCAGGATGCTATTGGGCACATGGCTTGGGGAGAGGTGGGAATGGGGGAAGGCTTCCATGCCATGGGAGCTTATTGGAGCCTCTTGGGATGACCAGAGATGTCAAGTGCACCTTGTTACAGTTTTTGCTTTTTCTTCCATGTCCTGTATGCATGGAAATACAGGTTTCTTGGTTCAGTTGCTCCTACACTAAAAAAACTACCTTCCAAGCTATTGTTTCTAAGAACAGTGTGAAACATGACAGCTGGCACTGGACATTGACCGGGACTTTAGAGAGTTAAGTGTTTTTCCCCACATTGGTGTTTCAAGCATTTTTCTTGCTTGAACAGAAACAATTGTCTCTGGCTCCCTGGGCTGAAGATGATCAAGATTATGAAGTTCATAGATACTTTGCTGCTTTGGCATCTAAATGGAAATGAGTCCATCAGCTGGGACTCCTCAGGAGACCATCAGCAAGATTACTGTTTGAACTAAGCCAGTTGCTGTGGAGGTTAAAAGGGGCCTTGTGGAGAGGTGTTAGCCCTGTCTTAGATGGGCAGGATAGACTTTATTCTAAATATCCTGCTGATCACTGTGATGTGGTGGATTTGATTTGTTTTGTTATATGAAGGCTCAAAATTTATTCCAGTAGCCCTTGTGGTACTTGTGACCCAGCAGTAGCAGAGAGCTGTGCCATCTTGATGTTTCAGATATATTTGTTCTTTTCTTTCTGCCTGTCCTATTTACCTGGTTTACTTTTACCTTTAACCAGAACAGCATGGCCTGATCTGTGCAGGGCAATTCAATAATTGGACCACTTTTAGGATCTATCTGGCGTCCAAGAGCACATTAATGAGGTGCTGTGCCCAATTTAACAAGCCCCATTTCTCAGCAAGACTAGTTAGCAGACTCACGATGGTCCAGCTATGGCTTCTGGCTCTGAGGTGGCTCATTCAGTGCTCACCGGAGGATTTCTGATATATGTCTTTGTGTGTGTTGAAGTCAGGACCTTAGAGACTTCTTGCCTGAAAAGGGCATTGCGATATAACTGTGATTTTGATAGGCCAGGAATTCAGAGTATAGGTGAGTATTTTGAAGCTCTTTGTGAAAATTATCACAGTGTGTTCACTGAAAGGAGAGCACATGTATAGATTAGATTTATACCTAAAATCAGGTGCAAGGGACCCTGCCTTCCATGTAAGTTTATCACTAGATTTTTCTCCAGCTCTAATACACAGCAAGAACTTGTGTGCAGTGATGCTCCCCCTCTCCAGTTGCTTTAATTTCTGTGCCTCAGATGCACCTAGATTCCTCTCACATTCTCGTTCGGGTGATAAGCAATGCAGCACAAATTATGGGAATGGACATTGGGTGCTTCAACAACAGTAAAAGCTAACAGCATTGCGCAGGGACCAATAAAGCTGAGATAAGAACTGCAGGGCTTTTCTCTTCTTCATTGGCAGTTAAATGTGATTTCTATTATCTCACTGTTTGCTTTAATGTTATATGGAACCTGTCAAAGCCCCATAGTCTTGCTGCTCACTGTTCCACTAGAAAGAAAAGGCTCCGTAAATTACGGTATCTTTTGCTACTGAAAGGTGTGTGAAACTATTCCATCTAATTCATGGTCCCCTTTATCATAAGTGATAGTGGAAATGCAGAAGATTAGCAAGGTCAGATGAGTTTGGGATATCAGGCCAAATCTGTAAATCTTCTGAGCTTAGAGTATTCTCACCATTATCCCTAGACCTGTGAGAACCTATATTCATCTCTTGTGTGCTCCACCTTCAGTTCATCTTCGCCCATGATTTTCTCTGTTTTGGGAGCCTGCTGGCCAAAGCTATGAAAACTGCAATAATCCAAGGTATTCCGGAGAGGACATGATTTATAGGATGGTAAGTCTTGTGAACCTCTGCACTCAGAGTATTTCCTTATGTCCCTGTTTAGACAACGATGAGAGGCAGGTGTCTTGAAGAATGATTGAGAAGGTCATTACCTGTACAAAGTGTCTTGACTAATTATTTCAGGTATAGTTTCGTGCTGATCTCAGTACACTGTTCCCCATTAGGAGCTTTTTCTTTAACATCTGCATAAAACTGCCTTGTGTGGTGTGTAGGGCCTGACATACACCTCAAAGCACTTCAAGGTGTCAGAAACTCTACGTATCTTTGGGCAGAAGCTTTGTTATTAACCTTTGCACAGTAACGTCACTCACTAACCGGGCTGGGCTATTATTCTCTTGTCTCTACTCTTCTCAACACAACTCAGCTTCTGCCTAGTCAGATTTTACCCATCAGCATTGACTTAGAGGATGGCTTTGATAGTGCAGTTGAGTGCTTGCTGAGGACCTGAAGTTCCCTCTCTGGAGTTGTGCTAGTGGTGGCTGTAAAACAGCCAAAATGGGACATGAGTATATAAGGTATGTGTCATATGGGAAGGAGACTCAATCTCTTTGGTAAGGGTCCAAATCTTTAGCATGATCAGATTTCTTCAGGTGGCCATTTGTAGAGTGAATGAAATATCAGGGGTATAATGAAAATCGTCTAGGACACATTTCTCATCCTGTGCCAAAAGCCTCATCACCCTGGTATTGTAATCAGCAAAAGGTCATAACATTACTTACTTAATATTTATGCTGCAAAATAAATGAGGAACAATTGGGCCATGTTGTGTTATATACTGCACAAATAAGTGAAGTTGTATCTCCTGCCCTAGGGAATTTGCAAGACGTGCAAGGCATGTAATGCATGGCAAAGGCTGCTGGTTTGGGTGGGAGAACCTCCATGGCAAACCATGACATTTTCCCATCTCTGGGCTCACTCCTCAGCTCCCTACACCACCAGAAAAACCTCCAAAAATTTCAGAGTAACTTTTACGGGAATAAAAGTTACTTTATGGGAACTGTTGTGCACAACGGGAAGGAGCCAGTATGTCAGCTCTGGTTCTGGACCAGAACAGAAGGATAAGGTACATTAAAGGCAATTGAAAGAAAACTCCAGAGGGATAAGAAATAATGTACCTTGTCATTGCTCCAAAATGGTGCATGCTTTTCTCTAGCCTACTCCTGCCTTGAGCATTACTCTCCTGACATTGCAATCTCACCTGAGCCAAGAGCTGTTCCCTTAGGTCTTTGCATGAAGATCATCAGGGTCCCATCACAAACTCTCGTGGTACCCACATTTACATGCAGATGGGCTAGCTGGGATCTGGTGACTCCTTGCAGCTAGGAAGCAGGCAGCAATTTGCACCCTGGACCCAGCTCTGGGAGGTGAAGGGGAAAAGAGGAGGATATGTGTTGAGTCAGACCTTACTGGAACCAGGTTGAGGTCTGTACAGTCCTGCTTGGTTAACATCTTTTTGTGGGGGGGAAAGTAGTGTCTGGTTTCAGATCTGGAAAAAAGGTGAGTTTTGAGCTGGCAAACATGTGCAAGGAGGGAGAGGCAGAGCTTCATATCCACAGTAGCCCATGCAGCTGGTGGAGAACACATGGAGTAGCAGGACTGAGGATTAAAGGGAATCCACTCCCTGTGCTCTCAGCAGGAAAGGACAACAGTCTTGTCATCCTCCCAGGAGCTTCTTTTCAGACAGGCTTTTAAATAAGAGCGGATAGTGATTAAATTCCTTCCCAGGGAGCTTGCCTTTCTGGGACAAATGAAAAAAGGAAAGGAAACATGTAAACAAATATTAAACAGACAGACCAGCCTCCCAGATTTAATCAGGCTCTGGGCTGTTGCTTGGCTTGCCTTTGGAAGGAGGTATGTGTGTCTGTGTTTCTGTGCTTACTTCTGTTTGTGTTAGCCTTTCTGCAGGCTCCCTACGTCTTTATCTCTGTATTCATCACTGTTTCTCCTTGTGCCTGAGCTGTACAGTGAATTGAAAATTTTGAAGTCAGAGTGGGACTTTTTCTGGTAAGAGTTCCTCTGCAAATGATAGGAGAAGGGGTAATAGTTTTAAACTAAAGGAGGGGAGATTCAGACTGGACATGAGGAAGAAATTCTGTGCAGTGAGGTTGGTGAGACCCTGTCCCAGGTTTCCCAGAGAGGTGGTGGATACCCCATCCCTGGAGACATCCCAGGCCAGGCTGGACGGGGCTCTGAGCAACCTGATCTGGTGAAGATGTCCCTGCTCATGGCAGGGGTGGCACTGGATGAGCTTTGGAGGTCCCTTCCAACCCAAACTATTTGATCATTTGATGATTTGATGATTCTATGAAACAGGTTTGGATATGATGTTTGACTATTCACAACAGCTTTTGAGTCCATGTAGGGGCTGGATAGTGAGGTCAGAGTTTCCTCCTGCAAAGGACACAAGCAAGAAAGCTGCCAAGAGGCACTTAGCACCCAAAGCCAGCCTATGGGTGCAGGCAATGCTGTGTCTTTTAAACATTTCAGATGCATCTTGCTACATTGAGCTGCACCTCACATGTATGTTCTGTTGCATTATGTAAGGAGCTGACACGATATGAGGTAATTGGATTTGATATGACATAATACACCCATAACACAGCATGTGATAGATGAAAGGACTTTCCCTGAGGCAAGCAGAAACCAGCTGGTACTGTACAGCACCTGCAAAAAGGAAGGGTTTTTAATAATCTCCTTGTGCCTGGCTGGGGTTGCAAGTTGTTCAGTCTATGCACATGCCTAATTGAAAACTCAAAATGATTAATTGTTTTTTAAAAAACTACAGCATGTTTTATTTGGTCTGAAACAAATGAAAGTTTCTGTGAATTTGTATCAGCCACCCACCCAAAAAAGAAAAAAAAAACAAGCTCAGGTGAACATCTACAATATGTAAGATATGATCGGTTTGTTTCAAACTCTTCTGATGCAAAGTACAGTCTGCTCGTTCTTGATATGTGCACACCTTTAACCTCTGTTTTGCTGCTAAGGGAAGCACTGATGGGCTAATACACATTTAGATCTCACCTTGAGCAGAGCTTCTTGTGGTGCTTCCTGCTATTCTGCCAACACCAATGACCACTACATTGTCAGACTTAGCTGTGTCTGAGGTGTAACTTCGAAATGTCCCAGCTGTATTCCACATTTGATTGTCTTTTCCTTGGGGACATCCCAGCCTGTGATATCCCCTGAGTAGAAAGGGAAAGCCATGAACAGAAGGTTGTTCACGGCTTAGGAAAGTGTTTTGGTACCTTCATTTCTGAATGAAGACATCCTGTGAAAAGAGCTGGAGGGGCTGGAGGAAGACTTGCTTTAGATAAATTAAAAGGGATCTGATCCTAAAGGGACCTGTACCCTGTCTGCTTGGATTCAGGTTACTGTCATTCAACTCTTTTACAGGCTTCCCTTTCAACATTACTTTCTGGAATGCTGTCACCTCTTCATTCACTACAAATGTTTCAGAAAGGTTTAAAAAAAAGTAGTAGCATGAAATCCTGACAAATATAGGGATGAGAAGGAGAGGACGTCATTTTCAATGTACGTGTCCTAATTCCTCCTGGCTTTGATGTATAGCTCGTGTCTCAAGCAGTTTAGCACAGACCGTGTTGTGCATGTGGCACTCACGTTTTCATGACCACACTCCTTGTTTTTTGAGGTGCAGCCTATGAAGGTTCATGTTACATCACTTGCCTGTCAAAGAGATGAAATGCTCCTTTTTACCTGGTTTCAACCCCAACCCTACCCCCAGTATTTTTGTCCTGGGGAAAATTGAACAAAAATTGCATACAGTGCTTACTGCTGTCCAAGGCTCTGGTTCACCAAGGGAGAGCAGGACTTTCCCTCTGTTGTCACCTCTGGTACCAGCACCCTTATAGTCCCGTGGACTTTTATCCTCTTTGCTGGCCCTGCAGTACCCAGGCTGGGCTCTGCTGACCTTCTTCAGTTCTTTTGTAAGCAAAAGCAGCTTGACAACAGAAATGAGGCATGTGACTTATGATGATGATCTCCAAATCAGAGGTGATTTTGTATTCCTGTCAAAGGCTCTGCTGCAGTTTCCTCTTGCTGGTGTTTCCATGTACTCCTGCCAAGTGTTGCCACCCCAGTGGATGCCCTAGTGAGCAAAGGCAAACTGTCTTCCAGTGCTGGCCTTGAACGTCCTTCGACTGGGGTTGAAAGAGATGCTGGATGTTGTTCTAAGCTGTTTCTTTTGTGATGCCTTTAGTATAAATCTCTGCCCCTTTTCTTAAAAGCCAGCTCAGCCACATGAACTAGGCTTTATTTTATGAGCCTCATTATTTTTATATTGATGTTCATTTTCTGAAAATAGTGTGAAAGCTAAATGCATACAGCCCCCTAGACGTTTTAACAAAATCATATTTCAGTTGCAATATTGATTGTCTATCTATAAAGCAATATATGGCCAGGAGTTAATGTTAACAGTGCACTATGTTAACTGAAGTAATGTAGTGAAAAACAAAAATGAGAGTTGAGCTTGCTTTACTTTTTGCTGCAGTGTGACACCTCCAGCTGAGCTTTATTGCTTCTCCTGAGTGTTAGGTAATCACGGAGATGACCTATAGCTGTTTCCCTTAATGGAAGATAAGCAAAATCAGCCAGAGTTCATGGTTGCTAGTATGTGGGTAGCACATAAACAATCCTCCTTTCATTGTGTTTACACACATTTTTTTTCCTGCCCTTTGAGCAAGAAGCAGTTGGGTGCAGGTTCAATGTTACACTTGGTTACTTCTATACAGTCCTGTGTTCTTAAAACTGTTTTTGCTTTGCTGCAAATGGGTGGAATCTTTATAGGAACTATACTTATTCAATGATTTTCTGCCAGGAAATAAGGCTTTAAGGCTAAAACCAGGCAATTGTTTAGTCTGCAAAGCCTTTCTTTTATGGTTACTGCAGAAACACAAAATTAGTTGGAGGACTCTGATCTACATTATCTCCATCTATAGTAGGGTGGGTCAGGTCCTGTTTTCAGAAGTCAGTAGCATCCCAAAAGATCCATAATCAGACAGATTTTCTAGTTGCATTTATTTTTTTTCTGGAAATGGATGAGAGTTTTGTTTCTATATATTTACCTATAGGAACAATGATAAGTAGAGGAATGTAGTGATCTGGCCAAAATCCCAAAGATGGGAACCAACCTAAAAACTCTCTGGTGTAAAAAGACTGTGAGGGACCCCAACCAATGATCTAATCTGTTCCTCAGTCGCTGTGTCCCTTCGATTCAAACAAAAACTTTTCTATCTTCTTCTTAACATCCTCTAGTGAGGATAAATTTCAAAGTTTACCCCTGCACTTGCTGAATGAGAAAGTTATCCTGTTGCCCAAACTAAAACCTGCTTAATTTAGTCTGACCTGTGAGTCTAGAACTCCTATCCATCATGGTCATGGGAAAAATTTTATCCCCTTTGTCTTTGCAGCTGCTTTGTATTTGTTTGAATCTACCATGGTGTTACTTTTCCATATTCTCTGATTTCCCCTAGTCGTGTTCTACACAAATAGTATTTTCTGGTTTTCCGGTAATGGTTTGGATTTTTTTTTTTTAATTTTTATTTTTTTTTTTTATATATATATTTTAAATCTCCTCGCTCACCCCTTAATCTAACTTCTCCTGACATACATCGGCCAAAACGTGGAAAAGTTCTCCAGTAATTCCTTTACCAGCAGCAAACGGAGCAGAAGGCTTTCTTCACACATCTCAAACATGACGGTGCTCTTTACATGCCTCAGCATGGTGTTTGCTGTTTACAGCGTAACCCTGTTGATTCACATCTATCTGCTGATCCACTCTAACCCTCGAGTCCTTCTCCACGGAGCTGCCACCCGGTCTGTTGTTCCTGGCTCTCAGCCGTGCAGCTGTTGTTCATCTCTGATCTTGATATTTGTTAAGGACAAAAGCTCATTTGCATCCTATTTTTTTTTCAGACCGGTTCTTTTGTTTGCCAGGGTGGTTTTGAACTCTAGCGCTGTGTTTTCTGGCATGCTGGTAGCCCGTCCCTCTGTGGTGATGTGTGTGAATATGTAAACAAAAAGGTTATGCTGTCATCCAAATTGTTAAGGAAAATATTGCGTAGTGTGACATCCCAGTCAGAACCTTGACGACTTTTTCTTGATACATACCTCCTTCTTGCAAGTGAGCTGCTGATTACTGCTGTGCTAATACATATTTTATTCCAGATAATTTTGCATACTCTAATAGCAGTTTCACATATACCATATATCTGTACCTCATTATGAAAAGCTATGAGCTGCTGAAGTTGAGATATGATCTCTACTGCTCTTCTTCCCTTCACCCTGCCAAAGTGCATCAGATTGATTTAGAAATTATTTCATCTAAGAAAAAAATCCAAACTTGAGTGTTGCTCAGTGTTTCTGGGTATGGCTTAGATATTTGCAAATAGCTTCATCATTTGTGCTTGTGTTTTTATAGAAATTTGAGTTAAATTGCTTTTCCACTCTTTCTCTCCCTTCGTTCTACATCGACTTTTTTTGGTTCCCTGTAATTACCACCAACCTTCAGGAGATCCAGCTGAGCCCTGCAAAATCTCTAAGATCGTTTAGCCCACTTCTGAAATGTCATGATTTCTTGGCCATTTTGTCTCTTCTTGGCTGCTGGATACTCTTCATCTGCTGTGCAAATCCTTGGGAGATGCATGGAGCATATATTCAGAGTCTGTATCATAACTAGGAAGGTGAGCGGTCTCACCTAAAGGCTGGAGCACTTCTCAGCAGCCAGGAGACTTTGATCCATCATGTCTCTGGAGAGTTATCTCACAGTCATGATGAGGGTCAGGGGAGCTGGCCTGCTCTATTCCAGCTTCCAGGTGAACCTGCTTTAGTGGGTGGGCTGGACCAGATGATCTCCAGAGGTCTCTTCCAACTGTAACCAGTCGTGGTTCTGTGATTGTCATCCACTGCTTTTTTCTGGGAGGAGGAGCTTTGGTTTCCAGTCCCTCCTGCTCCAGGGACTGTTTTTGTCATTAATGTGATATTTTGTGCAATTTTTGATATGTAAAGTGGATAATTAAACCACGTTAAATCTCTTCATAGACCCTCATTCAAGTTTATCATCACATTAATTTGGCTGAGCTTAATTTACTTTGCAAACTGAATTAGCATTACTTTAATTCTGAATAAGAGTGTGCATAAAGGAGCCTAATGTGGATTAAATAATCCAAATTAACTTAAAGTGTGAACAGAAAATGAATTAATTTTCCTGAGTGTTTCAGTGTAGGCTCAATACATCAACCATCTTCTGCTGTTACTTCTCATCCTATGTAGGTGAGGATTCTTCTCCAGCAGCTCTTTCTCTCTTTGCTACATGTGACCCTCATTTCTCCACGCGGGTGATGACCAGATCCTGCCAGAGCACTGGTGGTGAGCTGGTTTGGCAGCAAGAGAGCTGGGGTTTTGTCAATAGAAAAGGATGTGAGTGTGCAGAGTACATGGGCAATGTGAGCAGCTTTCAGCCAACAGTTAAATGAAGAAGGGAGCAAGAAACAACCTCTCCTGACCATGAAAAGGGAAGGAGAAAAAGCTCTTCCTCTGCTTTTAGCTTTGCTCCCCTCTGCTTTAACCACCACTCCTGATTTGCACTGAAAAGAAGGACTCGACTCATGACTGCTGAATGTAAAGTATTCCTATAGGACACCATCCATTACTTGTGTTGCATAAGCACTAATAATCCCATTGAGCACCCTTTCATTTGCGCCTTGATGCTAATGCCTTGTACACCGGCTTTCTCATGCATCACCCTTCATCGGGAGCTCTGGGGAGAAAACTGAAATCAACCACAGATTACTCAGACTTGCCGAGTGTGCTCTGCAGCTGGAGACTATATCCTCAGCTCAATGCATGTGCATAACTCTCGTCCACATTAATGGGAGTTATGTGCTTACGTCCACAGGAGGCTATTCCCCAATGCCTGACATCTTGTTTCATCATTTATGATACTGAAATGACCTGAAAATTGAGGGAGTCAGGAGTGAACGCCAATACACCGGCATGGTGCCATGGTTACACATAGACCGGAGATCCTTTCTCTCTTACACCACGATGGTGCCTGGCCCAGGGCATCTTTGTTCTCTCTCTGCTAATAGTACAACTAATAGATAGTTTTACAATGTTTTCCCCATGGAATTGAAATAAGACAAAACTTAACCTCCCAAATGCTTTGACACCTCCATAGAATAGATTTATGCCAACCCTACGTGAAAAGGAATTAGCCCTGTGGCAACAATCAGCAATTATGTATGCCAGGGAAGAAGAGCAGTTGCTGCAAAGGGGATTAATTAGGAGTAATGGGATAAAATTGGAGGGGAAGGGGAGTTTAGTTTGAATATTAGGTCATACTTCTTACTGTTGCATTTCTCAGCTCGTAGAACAGTCTCTAAGAGGGGAAATCTTGTCACTTTGGGAATTCAAATGTGTACAGAATTGGAAGCCTCTGTGAGGGGACTTTACCCTGCTCAGCAGTCATGGGGTGGGATATGAAAAGGATGGGACCCTCCTCAGGGTGCGTCAGGGTGAGCCCACGGACATCTCTGTGTCCCCTCCTCCTTGGTGCAGGACACACAAGCTGTGGATAACAGAGCAGTTATGGACATATCTATGCTATAACCAAGATAAATACAAATCGGTGACCAACTTATTTCTTTTCTTCAGGAGTGCTGTGGTCTTGTGGCTTCCTCAACTCTGGAAGAGTGGTCAGCCAGAAACAGAACAATACTCATGACCACAGGTGTGAAAAAGCAAGGGGCAACTGTGGAGAAGACTGCTCCCTGCAAGCCTTGAAAGACAGTGGAGGAGGAGGACTTCCAGAGGAGGACTTGGTGGATCTGCTCTTACATTACTCCTAGAGCCATAACTGCATAGCTCCACAGTTGGGACCTATTTGCAACTCAGTGTGACTATACATGATTTTCATTTTGTCTTGAGTCTGGAGCATCTTACCTGTCCCGTTGACCAGGGAGATGCACATGCAGGGTGGAAACTTTCATATTGTCCTATAGAGAGTGTGTCCCACACGTCATGTAGCAGACCAAGCCTGGGCCCAGCCCCAGGCAGGGCGATGGTGTAGATATGTGTCTCCTTATAGGCATGTGCATGTGTCCAATTGTAACTGTGCAATGGTTCATTTTTTAAAGCAGATCCCACTTTGTGTCCCCTTCAACATCACCAGTACAGCTCTAGACATAGCTCTGAACAATCTGTTATTCTAAAAAATTAGTTAGACAAAATTAGTGAAAATAAGGTGGTTTCTTGTAATTCTTTAGTGTTGTTCCCTAAACATTTTTAAATCTAATTTTATTTGCCTTCTCCCGAGTTCATTTTTGTCCCTGCCATACTAGTTAGGGTGACTAGCCTTGTGGTTGTGAACTTTTAAGCCTCAAAATGCCCATAAATTTGGGGGCTGTGTTGTCGTGGTGCTTTGCACCACTTTGTGCTTTCCTGGCACAGACAATCCAGGTTGCCTTTTGCTGGGATTTGTTAGTGCTTTAGTGATAGTAGCTGCCAAGAATGTGCATCTACTCTGTTCAAAACCTTAAAGACCACAGGGGTCATGATGATAACCAAACCTGGCCTGCCCCTCAGAGATCCTGTCTCTACTTGCAGAAAGTAGCTAGAACAGGAAAACATCATCCTACATTATCAGTGCCCTATAGATCTCTCCCTCTTCTCCCAGCCTTCCCTCCCATGCACGGTGACACATCCACAAGGAGTGACAGCCTCCTCAACACTACCCCTTCAGCCAGGTGAAGGTTTGCCCAAACCATGATGATGCTGTGCCTTCAGAGTGACAGAACATTTATTTATAGGTAATGGCATTTTTGACCTTCCTCATCTACTTACTGCTCTTCTAAGTCTGCTTTAATCTCATTACATAAGGAAGTAAGAGCCTTAGAGGGAGAATCTGTGCCCAAGCGGGCCAGCTCAGATAACGCTCTAAGCACTGCAGGGCGAAAAAACCCCAGTATCTGGTTACTGGCTACATGGGAATCAACAGGAGTGAAGATGTGACCTGGCAGCCAAGTGACATAAAGACTTAGAAGGAGGATGATACCTCCCTCTGCTTCCCTTTGGTTTAACCAGATGTTTTCCAATTCATCTGGGTAAAGAAAAGTAATAACAAGAATCAGCCACTGACTCCTGGGCTTTTCCCAGAATGAGGATTCGTACTTGTCCTGGTGAAACATCAGAGAGGAGGTGACCTCTTGGTTTCTGATTCTATAGGGGACTGCTGATGGCTGATTTGGCTCATGGCAAAATCTGCAGCAAGTCTAACATTTGCTTTGCATTCACAGGAGGATTGGCAGCTCTGCTTTGGCCAGGCTCCTTCCCACTCCCAACCTGCCCCAAAAGAGGAGACCATCCATCCCCACATCACCAGCAGAGTTGGAGGGATGCGTTGGGAATGCAAGGAAGAGATGTTTGTGCTGTGCGTGGTATAGACCTGAGCGCTCTGGGAAGAGTTTGGGGTTATCTGCTCACAGCTACATGGGACATTCCCCTGTCATTTGGGTTGTGGGTGTTTCTGCTTGGGTATAAGCAGAAGTCCCAGTACTACCATTTGAGCTCTTCTTTCAGAGATAGAGAAGGATTCATAGTCTCAGAGCATTGGGCATATTCCAGATAGGTGCAGCAAATATCCCTCTCCTGCATAATTCCCCAAAGTCATGGTTTTGGGTTTTTTTTAACTCTATCTCTGCAGGATTTCCTGGGTAACTAGGGCCTCTAGTCTTAAATTTAGCCTCTCAGCAACACTCAGTAAGAACAGAAGCATTTAATCTCCCATCCAGCATCCAGGCTGATGCTCCTCTTTTTATTGTCTATGTATATCTGTAATTATTAACTTACAGCAACATTTCATTGGCCAATAAATGTTAGTTATGGTATATTTGGTAGCTTTACGAAATGTAATTAGTGCTGGAATAGTATGAGATACTCAGGAGCTCCAGTACTGGTAGATGAACCTTTTATCAGCTGCGGGCATTTAATTCACTTCAACAGAAAAGTCATAAACAAATAACAATATTGCATCCTCAGACTGGCCTAGTTTCATCTCATTTGCCTGCCTGGCTGCTGTGTTTCTAGGGTTTCCTGATATGATTTTGAGCTCCTGCAGGCTTGTGGTAAATTGATCATTGTTAGTTCTAAGATTCAAATTTACCTTTATACCATCCACAGACCATTTATTACTGCTTATCATATTTCACTGGAACCTAGGAACCTCCACCAGTTTTAGAGGTCCTTGCTCAAGACTCGAAGTGCAGAACAGATAAAATAAAATATATACCATTTGGATAAAAACAAATTATGTTTTCCTTCAGATTATCTGGACAAAATAAATAACCCTAAATGCAATTTTATGTGAATCAAAACATTCCCTTCAACCTGGAGGAATGCATTTTGTTTGACCATTTGTCCAGAAAATAAAGGACTCAAAGACCAACTTTCCAAAGCTGTGGTTATTTCAGAAGACTTGCAGAAGATGTTGGAGACCCAACCTGAGCTACTGTTTTGGTCTGAGAAAACCAGCACCTGCTCATGCACCTCCCAGAAGATGACTTTAATCACTGAGAGAGAAGCTGTTCTTGGGTGAGATGCACTTGGTATTTCTCTTTGGCTCCATTCCACTTTATGCAATCAAACATTCACAGGAGCAGGGGTAGATATGGGTCTACCACTTGCTAACATGGATGTCCTGGATGCCTAGAAGGAGGGTCACCTGCTCAAAGCAGACCAACTCCAGCAAGATAAACTGAGAGATGTTCACCTGAACTGCAGAACTACAGGGCAACGAAGATGATTAAGGGAGTGGACCATCTCCCTTATGAGGAAAGGCTGAGGGAGCTGGGGCTCTTGAGCTTGGAGGAGACTGAGGGGTGACCTCATTAATGTTTACAGATACATAAAGAGTCAGTGTCACGAGGATGGAGCCAGGCTCTTCTTGGTGACAACCAATGATAGGACAAGGGGTAATGGGCTCAAACCGGCACACGGGAGGTTCCACTTAAATTTGAGAAGAAACTTCTTCTCAGTAAGGGTGACAGAGCACTGGAACAGGCTGCCCAGGGAGGTTGTGGAGTCTGTGATTCTGTGCAGAGGCTCAGGTTCAATTTTCTCTGTCTGAATTAGAGACCTAAATTTACAAATAACACCAGGATAAATAAAAAAGGATTTTTAGCGTATTTACTGGTTGTCGAAAGAGCAGTCCTGGAGCTCTGGTTATTATTTCTGCTTTATGGTAAGCTAATGTGAGGCAAGTGAGGTTTAAAGTCCAGGCACACTGGAGAGGTGTAGAACATTCCCTTTAAAACTCTTCTGCTTTTCCTCAGCTTTTGTATAGCATTTGTGCTATCTCAGCACCTTGCACATCTGAAAGCTGACAGCTCTGCAGAGATCTCTTCTTGCTGCTGTTATGGATGTGTCAGCACATCCTTCTCTGGCATGTGAGATGGCTCTGGGCATCCATGGGGTGTGGGTCACCACACCAGAACCCAGCTGCAGAGGGCACCGTGGGGTGTTTCATCCCACTGAGATGAACTGATAAGGCCACAGACACTTGCAGGTGTGAAGTCTTCCTCATTTTGAGGTCCCACTTCATCTACTTGCATGAATGAATCATGCATCTTCCATGACTCCTGAATAACAGGAACCCTCTTCTTCAAATTCCAAAAAAGACGGTAAGCCAGGTCATGCGTGTTGGCCCCTCCACTGAAGTCTTCTTGATAAAGCTTTGATTATCACCCATGGCAATCTCCCCATCAAGACCTTCTGGGGAAGAGTGTTTCAGCTGCCCATTGTTCAAAGAGTGCTTGTAGCATCATTAGTTAAAACCCACAGGGAAAAGTGAAAATAATATGCCTGCAATTTAACTTTATTTAGCTGGAAACTGACACAGACATGGACGTGGTGCCGCTAAGAAGCCGTGCGGAGATGCCGGCACCTGGTACAGGGTTATCGGCACATTGTGGCCTGGTCTCAGCACCGGCCGACAAAGCCAATGGGAGGGGGAATTCGCTTGTCATCCATTGGGTTATACCTGATTTATGGTCCCGCTCATTGACTTCAGAAGTCTCGCAGTGGCAAGCTGCATTGTCTTAACTTCGCATTTGTAGATTATCCACACCACAGAGTTATAAATCCTTCTGAGCACCGCCTGCTTCTAAGGCCTAATTATATTGTCAGCGATAGGGTCTGGAGCGGGAGTGTATGTGCTACAATGCTCTGCCGGCTGTGAGTTCAGGAGACATTCATAGAGGCATTTTATCAGTCAATTTCATGAGACATTAATTAATGAGATACTTCAATTAGATCATTTCTGTCACTAGGAAGGAGTTATTCTTCATGGTCAAGATTACATCATCTTAATTAGTCCCTCTCCAAGTAATTTGCTTCTTTTCAAGCCCCGAAGAAGGGTACATTCATTATAGATAATTAATATTCAAGTTAATTGACTGTACCCTACAATTCATGGAGCCCCTTTGAAACAGATTTTCTAGTTAGGCATCGGGAAGGGCTGTTAAAGTTGCACTGCGCACTCCTGCAGAAGGCTTCTCAATCATCCAGGGGACCAAATTATAATTATCAGCCCCAGGCCTGCCTTAGCCACTCCAGTTAATATTCACAATAGAGTGCCCATTCTGAGCAACTACTGTGTAGATACAAAAGTTGAGATCAGAAGGTTAGGCTAAATCTCTTCTATTTATGTACACACTATGCAGGGAATCTATTTTTTGTTAGCACACACATTCTTCACAGCAAAATTGCTTTGATTTGACTATTTCAGTTTTAAAAGGGAAATTTTACAGCAAGCCAATCAGGAATAACACACACTTGAAGCTCAGGTGCTCTGTTTGTTTATTCTCTCCAAAGAAAGGTCATGCAATATTCATGTTTTGTCTTTTAATGTTGCGAATAATCCACAGAAACCACCATATCACACTAAGACTAGTACATTTAATGGAAAAACTCTGTGTTGTATACAAATGCTGTGGTATATATTTTCTTTCCTAGTATTTGTACTGAAGTTTTTACGTTTGACTTAAGTCAAAACTTGATTTTTCTCTGTCCTATTTCAGACTACAGGAGTGATCTCATATTTGAAAATGCTGCCAACCTAAGGTCTCAGAAGCTGGAAACTCCAATGCAAGTCAGTGTTTCCAAAAGTAAAAGGGTCGATAACACTTACAGGCTAGCAAACTTAGAAACAGCTACAAGTCTGGAAAAAAACAGCAACAACTCCCATTAAAGCCAGGGAATTGTGCTGGCTGTGCTTGCATCAGATCTGAATCTGCCTAATTGCGAGTGCAGTATCGCTGCTCTTCATTTTTATGCAGATTGCTGAACCTGTCTGATCCAAGCAGAGCTTCCGAGGAAAGGCAGTGCAGTCCATACATGTGCAAGCCTTTGTTTATTAAAAACAAAACTTCCCCTTTGACTTGAACTTTAAATAGTAGAGCCAGGCTAATAATGTGGATAACATCACTGAATATGTGCTCAGATTTCAGCATTTTATAGCTCTTCCTGTCTTCGTGCCACATATTCGTTTCCTCTGAATAGTCTTTCAAACAAATTAAATGGCAGGAATGTTAGTGTAAGCAGCGAGACATAAACAAACACTGAATATTCAGAGTGACTATTTTTGTTCCCAGCAAAAACCTAATTTTAAGATCAGACTTTCTCCAACTGGAGAGGAGAAATATTAGTATGAATACAAGAGCATTTGTGTGCGGTGCTATTACAGGAGCACTGCTTGGGGCTTGCCAGGAGCAGGATGCTGCTGAGTACACCAGAGACTGAATAGGTTAGAAGCAGGGATGAACATAGTCTAGGATCTGGATAGCTAAATTTAGGAATACTGACCTGGTGCTGCTTTGCTTGCATTGCCCTTCCCACAGACATCCCAGCCTCCTCCAGCCACCAAACAAAGCTCTTTGCTGATACATTACTGATCCTAAATATGTGACAAGAACTAATCTAGTGCAGAATTCCAAATAATGGGCAATTTTGGAGACAACGGTATTCTGCATGTGGCCACGTGGCAAATAAAAATTTGAAAAAGAGAAGTGCATAAACTCCAGCTGGGAAATACTTTCTTGAGAGTTATTCACCCAGGGCTGTTAAAAATGTAGCGTGAATTAGCATCCTGCCACTTGCTTAGTGCCTCTGCCTAATTCTGTTATGTGTGATTGATTATCCAAGAGGAATTCTTGGGAGCTTGCCCAATTTGTTTTTATTGCTAGTTAGGCCAATGAAAAGCAATTGTCTAAAACTTCTTGTCTGTCCCCCTCCTTTCTCCATCCACATCCTTTTTCTCAAGATGACTCTCCCAACTCCTATCCCTGTCCCCCGTGTCAGTTCTGCATTTGACTTGCTGATATTTTTTCCACTTTTTGTGCCCTATGGAACAAATCAGAAGCTCTTTTGCTGTTGGTTTTATACATATTTGAGTTGACATTTTGTGGCCCAAAGAAATTCTGGGTTCTTCTGTCACCTGCTTGCAAGAGTACAGGTTCTGCCTCTGATGGCACAGAGTGTGTTAAGTGCACACAGACTGAGCAAAGGACTGTGCTTCTTCTTTCAATTTTGAAAGAGTTCCTTTATTGATTTTTGGATAAAACCATGCTAAAAAAGCTTTTCTGATTGTGTTACGAACTCGCCTGCCAGGCTGCCTGGAGCCGTAGCTGTGGACCCCTTTGCTCTTTCAGCTCTGGGGCAGCTCTCTCTGCATGGTAACTGTCACAGGGTTGGTTTAGGAGCATCACTGCAACATTTCTGCACCTCTAAAGCAGCCAATTTTAGGTTCTCAAATTGTTCTGCAAGTTAAGGTGCAAAATCTACCAAAGAAGGTCAGTAGCGTTAACCCCTATTTTGACACTGGCTAATTTAATGTCCCAGAGAGACTAAAGGTCCACACTGTGAAGATGCTGAACACACACACACACACACACACACACACACGCACACAGTTTGAGTTGAAGTGTAGAGGAGCTGTGGGTATTTGATGTCTGTGAAAAGCAGGGATGCCATTGGGGATTTGTTTAAAGGTAAATAGAAGAATAAGTGGGAAGTCTTGACTCCCAGTTCTCTCTTCTGATCACTGAATCACACTAAAGGGTAACTTGTTTAATCATCCTATGTCTGTATAATACCAGCCTGAAGCTTGTAAAAAGCTTCCTTAGTATTTCAAGGGCTTTGTTTCTTATCCTGGGAAAAATACTTACTCTTCACAAACACTCTCAGTATCTGTGCAGTTCTAATATTGATACTGGACTCTTCTGAACAGCAGCTGACTCAGGTACATTTAGGTTGCTCGCTGTTGCTGCATGAACATCTGAAGATGCTGATGGAGATTTCTGTGATATTGTACCATTGTTCTCAGTAGCCCAGAAGTTTTTCCTTGCATCCAGTTTTCTTAGAGCTTGATTTCTGCCCCCAAACCTTTATTGATGTCTTCAATCCCTGATTGACTCCAAGTTAGGAAGGAAATGCCCTGAGACAGAAAGCACTCATCAGCACACCCTGCATACTGAACAATTATGGAGAAAACCCGTGTCCATTGGCAGAGGTGAACAAAATAATGGAAAAGAGTTAATGTAGTCCATTGGAGCAAAAAATCCACTTCAACACAGATCTCCAAGAGCTGAGGAGCTGTCTTTGGTGAGAAAAATAACACCGTTTAAACTACGTTTTCCCTTGCAGGGCTGAGAGGTCCATGGTCTTTGGAGAACCAAGCAGACGCTGGCTTTGGACAGTCTGGATCCAAGGTCCTACAGTTCTGCCAAGACGAACTGGAAATCTGAGAGCTGTTTGGGATGGGAACAGCTTCCTGATATGACAGTTTGCCAGACATAGGGTAAGAGGCAGAAATCAGAATTTTTTGAAGTGACTGATCAGTTCTGACAACATGGGGCAAGTTAATCACAGATTATGCTGCAACTTGCCATCAGACAACTGTACTTCTGCATGTCTTCATGGTACAGTACAGTGCACTCTTGCATAGCAGTGTGGTGGGTTTTGCCCAGCTAAGCATTTCTTTGTTAATAATCTCCAGCTTTTCACAAGAAAACTTCTTTTAATTAGGGTTGTCTTATCTATTTGGACTATTGCCTATCGTTCTAGCATCTGGTGTTTGTTTTGTAGGTACGGACCATTGCTGGCACTCGCAGAAAGAAGTTTTTTTCCTGGTCTCTGATGAGGCTTAGAGAAGAGCAATCGCGGCCCAAATCTGCGGTCAGAGCAACATGAGTCATTTCCATATGGTGCTTTGAGTCTGATGGGCTGCAAGAAGAGGGAAAAAGGGAAATGCTCCCTGAGCGTGGCCATGGGAGCTGAGGTCACAACCTGGTGGGACATTTTCAAGGAGCACTGAAAATACCTGTCATCTGCATTCTGGAGAAATTATTTTCAAGCTTTTTTTCCCCTCCTTTTTTTCTCTTTTTGCCTCTTCTGTCTTTCATCCTCTCCTTTTCATTTTCAATTTCAGCCACTTATCTTCAGATATTTTTGAAATGGCTGGGGAAAAAAGGAGGCAAAAATGAAGCCAACATAAGGGAAATTGAAGTGTGGGGAAAAAACACAGCAGCTTACTCTAGACCTTGTTTAATGAAAAATAATTAGAAAATTTCAAAACACTCTGCAAACTGCCATCCCATTTTCTCTTTATTCATGATGGACAAAAACTTGAAGCTTTGGTTTCCCATGATAAAAGCAAGCAATATTTTTTTTAATCACTTTTTTCCCCCCCATTAATGCCTCGGAGAGCATTTACATCTGAAGCAGACACAATATTCAGAGCTATGCATTCTTTATAACACTTTTTATCCTGCTTCCCCAGCACAGTTGACATTTACCTCCATGACATCCATCCTCTCTGGGTGGGCACAGAGCTAAAGCCATTTGCTGAAGCTACTAGTGAAGTGGTGCTGCCTCATGGAAGGAGACAACTTGTGTTCATATCCTGTTCTCCATCACAAGGAACTGCTGGTGGGACTGGTCCTGCCAGGTCTTTTTGGTTTGGAAAGCAGACAACAGTGAGGGAAAAAAATTGAAGGCACCAAAATAAAGAATGGAAAGTAGGAAGCAAAGAGTGAAGAATTATTCACATTTTCTCAAAATGCAAGACCTACTTTGAGCCAATGAAATTATCAGGTGACATACCTGAAACAACCAAAAGACAGTATTTTCCACCTAATAAGCTATGAAACTTGTTGCCACTGGATGCTGCAGAGAACAAATGTTTAAGTATACTTTAAAAAAAACTGAATAGTTATGAAGAATAGCATTACTGGTACCCATTGAACATGATGGATCATGCCCAAGTTTCAGCTCAGAAAGCCCTGAGCTACCAACTGACAGAAGCTGGAGGGGTAAACCAGATTACAATATGTTTTTTCCAGTCTTTCTATTCCTCTTTCCACCTCTACTTTCAGTGATAGGATGGACCTTTCATGTGTTGGAGTTTGTTGGGTTTTCTGTACAAACATGCCATTCCCCAGCCAAGTTGCACTTGGATTCTCTTAATTAAAAATTGAGGATGAATTAGCTGAATCAGTAGGTAAATCTAAACCATTGAGTAAATACAAAGATTTACCTCCCAGATATCCACCTGAAGCTCTGTCAATGCACCAAGTGCTGTGGCAGGAAAAGCAGTTTTATTCTTGACTTTTTTAAGCTCTTGGATAAAACATTTTTTCTCTGATTATTTTCTTTTCTCACCTGTGTTGGTTCTGGACTGTTTAGAGCAGAATTTCTTCAAAAACCTAGATGTCTTCCACTGTTAGTACAAAGCCTAGTACCATGGATCTTTCACCTTCTTGAAGGTCTCTAGGTTCTTCTTTAATATAAGCAAATGATTATAATTTCTATAAACTACAGCATCTTCAATTAGGTCTTGATAAATTTCTTCTGGTAAAACAGAGCTTGTAATAAAATCAGTCTTTGGTCTTACTGAGTGAAGAGCAAAGTTCTCTTTTTTATGCTATTTCCCTACTTTCTCCTTTGAATAAAGTGGAAAATATGTGAAGGATGTATAAAGGGTGCTTCTTCTGTTGTGTTTTTTTTTTTTGTTTTGCAAGTGGTGGACTATTTTTAAAGAGATCTAACCTGAGAACCCCAGGAGTGCATTGATTAAGCAGAGCTAAATATATCAATATCCATGTAAAAGTAGAGGTGTTGCTTTGCTACTGGAGACCACAGGCAGAAGGTGGAGTGTAAGCTTTCCACATAATAGCATTTGATCATTCAGGTAAAAGAAGATAAAAATTGCCCCTTATGAAGTTATTTTCCTAAGTATAAATAATTACCAAGTGCTATTGTGCTCGTCTGTCTTTGCATATGGTTATTATTCAGCAGCATCACGTTAGCTTTGGTTGCACATTGCCATGTGGAAGCCATTTGGATGATCACAATGGGATATTTTTGGGGTCAGTGGGGCAGGAATGGGGGGATGATCTTCTGTAAATGTGAACAATGAAGGATTAACCCAGATTTTCTTTTCTGACAAGGATGTAACTCGCACAATATGAAATTAAAAAAAAAAAAAAATGCCTGGGAGACAATTTGGATTCAAATAATGTTTTCTAGAAGGAGCTGCCTGCTGGCAGTGTGTCTCAGTTCACTGCGTTTTGACAAGCCCAAAAGCAGAGCTAAGAGGCTCTCTGAAGTTGACTGAAGTCAGTGTCAACAAAGCTGGGATTTCTTCCAACCAAAAGCCGTGCAACCAGTATGAAATGTTTGTCGGGCTGTAGAAAGGAACAACTAGAATAGCTACCAAAATATTTAACTAAGACTCTCAGAGAGACATTGGGTTTCTACTAAAAGATACTGCAGTGGCATTCGACACTGAGCAGTGTTTTATTCAGAAACTTCCTTGAGTTCAAACTTCGGAGAGACATCATCAGGAGGTATCTGAACAGTTGCAAAGTATTTAATGTTCAGGGCGCAGGGGAGCTGTGTTGTGCTATCCAGCTCCAGTTGGATGTGGGACATTCAACTCTAGCCCTGCAATTTGCAAACTGCACCCCCTAGCAAGTTTCTGCCTGGTCCTGGTGTGCTAAACTCCATGCTCTCCTCAGTGTCTGCCTTGAAAGTATTCCCTGGGGGCAAATAAATGCCCCGCGGAGGGAGAATCATCCTACTTCCATGCTCCTCACTGACCGCCTAGGGAAGGATGAGTGACTGAAGACCTAAACTGGGCTCCAGTTCAGTTGTGGCTCTGACCTGACAACAGCCTATGCAAGAAAAATCATCAAAGCTGAAAGAGGTAGAAGGAATGGGCAGCTGGGCATAGTTTAATGACTGATGTGAGGGGTTAAACCTGCTCCCACCAGGACCTAGCATTTGCAAAGCACCTCAGTCGGGATATTGTCGGGTGCTGTCTCACACCAATGCCTGAAGGAGTGCTATCCATTCACTGAACAGCTGTATTTCGGAATTATCCGATGCATGCTTATCAGTTTAAATCAGTAGGCTAAGCAAGTTGCATTCACTCTTTTGGTTTCTTGTTCTCTTTGACTTTTCTAATCTGCTTCAAAGGATTTTTATTTATATTTCTATGAGCTGCCCCAACTGCTCTCAGAGTATTGTCACCTCTAGATCCCCAATGATCTAGTGCCAGCCCTAGACTGTGTCTGGCACTCTCTCCCAAAATGCAGATATTGAACAAGAGTGAATAACTATGACTTTACTTCTCTGTGGTGAAATGTAGCAGCTCTGATGAACACATGGATCACAGCACCTATGTGGCATGTCCTTGAGGTAGGGGTTTGGTTAATGGCCTTGAAGCACTAGAAATGAAGCTCCACCTGAAAAGCCAAGAGGAACACCACACAAGCAAAGTGATGAGGACACCAAAGATAGCTCTCCTGCTCTTCAGAAAATGTTTGTGGTTTGCTGTGCTCACAATTGCTTCCAGTCTCAGCTTTATTTCTCATCCAAAGGGCCTCTACTTGGTAAGACATTGGTTGGGAATCAGTTTCTTGGTCTGTAAACTTGTATCACAAGGAATCTTTGCAATGGCCTCAGTGGCTGTTTCATTGAGAATAAAAGAAGACATGAATGTTAAAGAGGTAACATTCCCTAGAACAAGGGACTTATATGAAGCAATTTCTACTTGCTTTCCTACCTAACTTGAAGATGTATTTAAAGTGCATGCTTTCTCGGCATCCGGGATGGCGATCCAGTGTGGCATTGATGATGGTTATCTACAGAGCTTAACCATGAAAGCCACAATAGTTGATTAATGCATGGTACCAAAGGTCAGTAGGATTCAAGGCTAGGAGAGACAATTAGATTATTATGTTCTGTTCTCATGAACATACAGGGTAGAAAATGTCATGCAGTAATGCCTGCACTGAGCCCAGGTTCTCATGTTTGATTAAACCATCTACATCAATTCAAAATCCCTGTCACTCCTGCTTGCAGACTGTTTTAACCAGAAGTCCTATCTTGCTTGAGAATTACAGGAGCAAAATGGCAACTGTTGAGTCTATAAACAGACCAATGTGCTATCAAATATTATTTTGTGATCATATTAATTGAGACTTTTTCCCCTTGGCACAGGAAGAGGGGGAAAGGCAGGGTTTACACTGACTGGAGGTAGCAATAAATGCTGGACTCTCACGGGCTAATTTATAGGACCCTGTGGAGTGCTGAGGAGTGAACATTTTGACCTGGCAGAGTTGAAGTCAGTTCTGTTCGATACACTACAATGAAAATATTTTTGAAGGACTGTTTTTGCTATTGTTTGGCATTAAATGAAAGAAAAAAAAGGAAAAGAGAGTAAAACCAAGAATAGAAAAAAAAGATGAGAGAAAAACTTTGGCATGGAGATCACCATTTTTTTTTGAGGGAGAAAGGCAGGGGAGAAATAATCCCTTTCCTCAAAGATTTTGGGGAGAAAAAACGTCCCTGCTGTGCTTGCTAAAATTCCCTTCCAGCTCCCATTGTCAGTGTTAATTGGTGATAGCCCCCATCACACAGAAGCACTGTGGAGGTAAAATGAAAGGAAATATGTAAGGGGGTGTGTGTGAATAAGAGGCTGCTGTATCATGTGAATGAGGAGCGCAACAATGGCCCAGAATAAGCTAATATATATAAATGAAAATATCAGCTTGATCCTTTGCTGGACTTTTTGATGCTTTGAAAGTTCACGTTAATTCCAGCTGCGTGGGTCCCTTTATTAATTAAATGGTCAAGACAAGCTCCATGTGCAGTACCAGCTCTGCTAGCAAACGATGAAAGCATCGTGTTGACATCCTTATTCTAAGCTCCACAGTCACCTTCGGGGCCCGCATTCAGGGTGAATTACTTTGGCTTCAATGAATTTAAAGAATCCCAGGCTTCTCTCAATAGATTTTAAATCCTTCAGTGCTGTTCACCTAAGAAATGAGGAGGTCCCTTGCTGACACCCTTCTTGATGTTCCTGATAGTAAAAAAACTTTAGAGCCAAGTAGGTAGATCTAATTATTTCAAAGGGTTCCCAGCTGCACCTCTTCTTAGCTTTCCCTTTCATCATCTATTTAATTAGAAAAGGGCTTTGTTTTATTTATTTTTACACAGTATGTGGTAGAATGTTATTTTAGACTCCTAGTAGCTCGTGGTTTGTCTGTGTGCTGGAGACCGCAGCACATGTTCCTCTTGTGCTTGGGCAGAGTTTGAGACCAGGTGCTGACACTACTTCTGTAGGCAGCTGCACAAGCGTGGATGGCTTTGGTGACATTAGAGTATTTGCTGTGCGGCTGACCACACAGAGCAGCTCTGTCTTCTCTGTGCATGGGTAGGACACAAGTATAAAAGCTGAGGGTCCTTGCAGTTGCAGTCTCAGTCCAAAAGCCACCTCTGATGAATATGCAACCTTTGCTTTTTATGACTTCAGTGCGTGGTGTCTCTGGGTGGCTCTGCAGAAACACACTAAATGCAGACCCCAGAGGTCTGCTGAGGAGGAGGAAGGATAGCTGTATGCTTAATGAACGGAGATGTCCCAGAGCCCTGTGGCTCTGTTCCATGTAGACAACAGTGTAAGGATTGTTCTCCCTCACCCTTCTCCTCATGGCTGGGTCTAGTGACTTTTCCTCATTGTCTTTTCTGCAGCCCCGAAGTTCTGCAGGACCCAATTCTCTCTGCAGGTAAAGTGATGCAGTGTTGAGGTGTTGGTCTCTGCAAATAACAAAGGATTTAGCTTCCTTTGCTGAAGAACTCCAGAAGTCCATGTCCAAGCTAATCTAAGCTTGTGACCCTCCTCTGTGTCAAAGGAGGGACTTCCTCACAGATCCTCTTGACTAATGTCCAGATTTTGAACCCTTCTGGAAGCCTTTTGCAACAGCGTCGAATTGAACACTAAATGAAGGCTGCGAAAATACGGGCAATGGAAATGACATCAACCTTCATGTGTGAGGAGGAAACACACTCTGGGAGCTACAAGGAGATCTTCCTTGGGGACAAACCCTCACATCACCAGTCCTTCTGCCCTGGCAGTGCCAGGCAGGGAGACCCAGCCCTGACCTGCTACAGCAGCTCCTCAGAAGTGGTGTCCAAGTTTGGGTGCTGTGTGTGGGGCTTCTCCTACATCTGTGACAAGTTTTGATTTTCAAGTCCCAGAAAAGAAAGTTTGAGCTGATTTAGGGATGGATATCATTATTCTATAATGATTAGACGTTGCATGAGCTTTCCCTGGCTTAATTAATTGTTATTTTACTCTATCCTATCATGGCTCATCATCTGAGGTTTGAATCGGTAATCTAATAACATGCTTCAATGCCTGAGTCAATTCCTCCTCCTGGATATTTTTTCCTTTCCTTTCTGATATTAATAGCATTAAGGGATATGAAGGCACTGGATTAACAGTTGGGTCTGGTGGCCATCCAAAGTGGTAATGGCTTTTTCCCAAGCAAGCACATGCTACTTGCTCCATAGTTTAATGTGCCAGGTGTCCAGAGCATAGAGCCAGGTCTTAAGCTGCTTGTCATCCCTGGGTGGCGTCATTAGTGCATCATATGTTTCAAAAAGAGAGAGCCCGGTGAGAGCTGTGCGTTGCAGAGCAGAAGCAGAATCGCTGATGCTCTGCCCTTCTGTCACCAGGAAAGCATTGCAGCAAACAGTCGGGTAGGTCTGGATGCGGGGAACATCTCTCCCATGCTGTGCACACCATTTTTGTGGAGCACCAGTCACGCTTCTCTCCCCACAGCAGAGCATAGGACAGAGAACACCCAGAAAAAGGACTTTGCTTTAATTTTCAGGGTGAGGTTTGCGTTGTTTCTCTGTTCTTTCTCCCTCTTTGTCTGTGTGCACACACACACAAACAAGCACCCTGCTCTTTCCTAGGTGCATTTGTCCTTCACAAACTGGTTATTTATCTTTTCCTACAATACCGAGGAAAGCTTTACAACACCTCAGCCTGTTTTAGAGGATGAATTCAGCCTGGAAAAGAGAAGGCTCTGGGGAGACATTATTGCAGCCTTTCAGTACTTAAAAGGGGGCTATAAGAAAGATGGGCACAGACTTTTTAGCAGGGCTTGTTGTAACAGGACAAGGGGTGATGGTTTTAAACTAAAAGAGGACAGATTCAGGCTGGACATGAGGA
Source organism: Streptopelia decaocto (assembly GCF_964273445.1). Lineage (NCBI taxonomy): Eukaryota > Metazoa > Chordata > Aves > Columbiformes > Columbidae > Streptopelia > Streptopelia decaocto. The sequence continues at coordinate 157,202,443 of NC_138655.1, forward strand.
GGGAATTTTTATACTGAGGGTGGTGAAACACTGTCCCAGGTTTCCCAGAGAGGTGGTGGATGAACCATCCCTGGAGACATCCCAGGCCAGGCTGGACGGGGCTCTGAGCAGCTTGAGCTGGGTGAAGATGTCCCTGCTTATGGCAGGGGTGGCACTGGATGGGCTTTGAAGGTCCCTTCCAACCCAAACTATTCTATGATTGTATGAATACAAGTTACACTGTTCATGTCTTGACTCTTTGTTACCTTCCTGTGACCCTCCTGCATGGCCAGAGGACCTGAGGAGCTCTGCAAGAGCTCTCAGTGGGGTGCAAAATGTGGTTCTGGGTTGCTCACAGCCTCCCATGGCCCAGTGTTGTCCATAGGTTAGTGATGTAGGGCTGGTCCATGCCAACAGGGATGCCTCAATGGCACCTCCCGCCTCACTCTGCAATGACAACATGGCCCTCAGAGACGAGGAGGCTCAATCAGAAAAGTAATTGGCACTAATTAGGGCTCTTGTGAGCTGTTGAGTTCCTCACTGGCAGCCACATGGCCTTCGCAAGTGCATAAAACTCTTCCTGGGTTTCATAAATGTCAAAAGATGCTTAATACAAACCTGCAATGAACCCCCATGGTGGAAGAGGTCTTTGGGAAATTAATAGGGGATTTGTGTTGCCCAAATGAGGGAAAAGAGGGGGAGGGAAAACAAACCCCATAGAAGTGTATTTTTTATATTCAGAGTTTTGAGACGATCTGTGGTTATTTCCCTGGAAAGGGACCTGTTTCACTAAGGACACGGCCCACCTGTAACAACACCGGCATGTTTGCTACGGCCAAATCTTTAATACAGTTGCCTGCACCTACACTGGAGGTTTTCCAGCATATAGTTGTTTGAGTGGAAGAGCTCAGTGCAATCCCACCTGAATGACCGTTACTCCATCTTTTCCCACCTCTGTCCCTCAGTTTCCCCATATCTAAAATGATGGGACACCTCAAGAACTACAGCAGAATGGGATGGGAATCAAGCACTAACACAGGCCAGGCCACTGCCCTCACTCTGGAGGTTTTCTTTCACACACCTTTTATTTTTTTTTCTTTTTTGAAGAAAGAGGGCTTTCTGTGTGCTTGAAAACAACAAGCTGAAGACCACAAGTGCTTGGAAGAGGCAATATACGTATGTATTTCCATGGGTGCGTGCACAGTCCTGCCTGAGCCTGGATGGCGCACATGCAGAAGGTACTCGAGCAGAGGAAAGATGAGCAGCTCCAGGGATGGAGGGGACCTTCATCGTGCAGACCTGCAGGTGGCTTCATCCTGCTCCTTCACCTGGCGTGCTTGATGGGGGGAAACATCACAACATGCCCAGCAACAGCATGTTTTGCTTCTTCTCAGGGAAAACAGCTGAAACGAAATGAAGTTATAAACATGCTCTGTGCTCTTTAGGAGGAAAAAGCATGTGGAAGGAAATACATTTAATGAGAAACGTATAAAATTAGATGATTCCAAAATGTGTGCATGTTATCTAATAACTTTATGATGAAATGCACTATCATTTGGGCTGTTTCCAATCTTTGCAGAATTAAAGTAAGTATCACCACATTTTGTGTTTTTAATATTATTTCTGTTGCTCCTGGAGCACAAGGTGGCCTGATCCTATCTCAAATTCCTTTGTGCTTGGCACTGCAAAACACCAATTTGAACAGCGAAGGGAAGATGAAACCAGGAGGGTAAACACTAAAACCTTGTTTCGGCCAGCTCAGTTTTCCTGAGGGTCTGAGGTTTATACAACCTACTGACACAATGCCTGTGAGTGGGATGCCATCGTGGGTGACACATTCGCAGAGGTGCCAATTGCTACATCCTGATTGGAGAAGAGCCATCCCAGTTACTCTTTGGCATTTTGGCCCCTCTGGTGCCATGGGATGAGGAGAGGACACAGCGTGTGTGCAATGCACTGACACAAAGCGCTCCTGTGTATGCAGCACGCATTTTCTTTCCCCATTACAGCTTAATCCACCTCCCTGAAGGGACAGTGTACAGTTTTCCACTTTGTCACAAATAATAATTATCTCGGCAATAGCCTGTGATGGGAGCTCACCCTGAGGAGGCTGCTCTGGCTGCAGGAGGCACAGCAAGATGTTCCGAATGATGCTCTGTGCTATTTTAGCTGTGAACTTCTTGCACTGAAGGAATCCGCATGGGAAAGGAGGAAGAACCTGGTGCATTTATCCATCAGAAAATCTTTGGATATGTGTGCTTGGAGTGGTACAGATATTTGCATCCTCCCCTTTACCTTCTGGCCTTGCTCTCTACACCTGCCCAGGTGAAGCAGCCTTCCAGTTTAAGCATTTTTCTGCTCTCAGGGACCACAGCAGCATCTCAATATGTATTAGCCTCACACTCTGGCACTGCTGGTTTCCATTCTGTCCTGATGAGTCCCTTACCATTAAAACAAACATTCATCATTCAACATGTGCAATAAACCAGGAGACTGTATTTTATTCAGTTCCAGCCCCAGGAATGGGGATATGAATCTTTTAAGCATAAGCTCATCTTTAACTTGTCCCAAACGTGCCATGAATTACTTACGTGGTTTGTTAAATGTCTGTAAAACAATCCTGAAATTGAGAACGATGATGTGGCCCCAGCAGAAATAGGCTTACGTTTGTAAAGGGAAGTTTGCTTGGACTGTAGGTTGGACTGAACTGTGCCTTACTTTCCTGGCCTGTTTCAGATAAGGTTTCCAGGGGGCTTGCCCAAATGTGAATAATTATGGTTTGTGCCATCCCAACAAAATGTGACTGATGGGAACACCCAGCCACTGGAGTGTAACCATTTATGTTAGAAAATGCTCAGACCGAAGATTAAGGAATGAGAGAACTGTAATTTACTGATTTTCCAGTGTTTAATGACCACAAGAGGTCAGGGCTTCTGTTTTTACATTTCAGGTGAGAGAAAAGCCCCCTCAGCATGCAGTATCGTTAAAGGTACAGTTTCCTGAGCAGTTGAAATTGAGGACTGTGCAACCAGCTGAAAGAGGCATCTGCACCCTTTCACCATCGCAAGCCATGTTTTCTTGCTTCCTCCTTTACCTGGCACTGGTAATTGTGCTGCCATGTGAGGGGATAGCTCTATTTTCTGGTCTAGCTGAAAAATTACAGGTGAACCCTATGGTTGCAGTTGGTAGAGCAGAGGGATGGTTGGCTGGCTAGAAGACCATGGGTGGTGTTGCTTTTGATAACAACACAACCCTTGATGGGCTCATACTGGCTTTGAAACCATCCCCTTGGACCTGCAACATTCTCTGGCCATTTGATAGCCCTTACTATGTTCAAATAATGACCAAAACCAGTTCTAGGAAGAACAGGGAATATGAAAGCAAATACCCAAGGAACCTGGGGTATTTGAGATTACTAACTTTGATGGGAACCCAAAGACAGGAATGCAAACCCAAACAAGCAGATTCTTGTGGGCAACTAAGGACATGTTTGGCTTATCAAAAATGCAAAGAGGAATGCAAATTATTCCCAGGAATGGACCATGCTTCATCTTGGAGGTGCTCAGGTCATTTGCCTGCTGAAGACAGTTCTGTCACCTTTCTCCTGAGAGGTGTAGACACTGTCTTCTGATTTCTTGACTAATTTGTGGCATGTTTGTACTCATGGAAGAAGGAGGGAAATATGACTGTTTGCAGGAGTCTTAATCCTGATGACTTGGAGGCTGACAAGGACTATCTGTTAACCTGAGTTTCACCTGAAGCTGCATTGAAAAAAAATCCAAACTCAGTTGACCTCAGGAAGTAGTGAGGCCAAACTCAGAAAGGAAATGTTACTCAAAGAAAGACTCTGGAGAGGAAAAGCACTTAGGGTGCTTTATAATCTGGGAAAGAAGTGCACCCAAATATCTCAAACCCGTGAAGATGCAAAGCAAACCACAGGCACAGAGCAAGCAGCAACCATTCCTTTCCTCCTGTGTCATCATACAGGTTTATCCCACCAATTTCTATTCCAAAGCCTTGTTTATGTCACCAGTGCCAATATTAATGGTTTTCCTTTTCAAACCTATGCCTTGTCTAGAAGGTAGCAAAAGCAGCAACTTGTATCAGCCCTGTCTTAACTTTAGAGTACGGGGTCTTTAACTACCAATGAACTCACCAAGGTGGAATTTCTGAGCCTAAGACTGGAGGAATGTGTACATTCTGCTGTATATCAGAAATAATATGCATGGACATGGCTGTGCTAGGAACTTTGTCATGAGCTTATTCATGTTATGCCAGAACAGTAATTTGCTACCAGTCTCCTGCTTCCAGAGCACTGCAACGTCACTCCTATCAGGTTTCTGCTTTTGCTTTAAAGTGTGTGTCAAGCCCCAGGGACGTGATTGTTTTGTAAAGACGAAAATTGCTTCCTCCTCTCCTGAGATGGAGTCACAAGTGTGAATTCTAAAGGACCTGATGAAATCTGGAGTGGCTAAAACAGATAAAATACCAGCACCGGGTACTTCAATATGCTATACTAACAGCAAACAGGAGCTTCAGAGGCAGAAGGACCTCCTAAATACTTATGATAATGTCTAGCAAGAATGGAAGATGTCAGACAAAATAGCAACTATGCATCTTAAAGGAAAATCCTCGATGTTTCCTTAGCTCGTTGGATATTTATCAGAGCATAACGTATAGGTTAGCCTACAAAGCACGAGAAAACAAAGGTTCTGTGTTCGGAGCTTTCAAGGCAGAAGGTTAAACAAAGGACATTGAAATATGCTATGTCAGAAGATCTTTGTATTTAGACATCAGTGGAATAAAGGATTTGGAATAGCCACCTCACTTCCTTCATTGTCCTGCCCACGGGTGTTTTGAAAAGCAAAGCAAAGCAAAGCAAAGCAAAGCAAAGCAAAGCAAAGCAAAGCAAAGCAAAGCAAAGCAAAGCAAAGCAAAGAAAAGAAAAGAAAAGAAAAGAAAAGAAAAGAAAAGAAAAGAAAAGAAAAGAAAAGAAAAGAAAAGAAAAGAAAAGAAAAGAAAAGAAAAGAAAAGAAGAAAAGAAACAAAAAAAAACCCAAAACAAATTAAGAAGTAGAAACAATTGATATGTATTGATGCAGTTGTTCAAGTAGCCATATGGGCATCACCTGGAACATGAATTATTCATATTCCAGAATGTAAACTGTGACCCACTCCAGCCAAATTTTTGAGTATTCTGCTGCCATGAATGCAGGATTTTCAAGATAAACTAATTGAATCAGGGAGCTTAGATACAATACCAAGTAAAATTAATCTATGACCAAATTCCACAAGTGGGACATATGTTCTAAATATTGGAGGGTTTTGTTACTGGTTTTTCTTAGGACTGGATAAACCAGTTGTACCTTCAGTGGTACATCATGGCATTACTGAAATTAAGAGCTCTTTCTTTAGGTGACTGAAAACCACTGCAGAGAACTGGACTGAGGTAAAAGGATTATCATATTCTTTATAAAAATCTCTGTATCACAAAAGGACCATCATGCAGGGCTGACTCTTATATCTTCTCTGTGTCCTTCTGTATGCAACTCAACAGCAAAGATCCTCCTATTAACTCTGTAGGCTGAGCAAAGTCCTTCCAAGGCTCCCTTGCCCACACTGTCAAAGGGAAATATCTTTCCATTCTTTGTGCTCCAGACTCTGGAGCACACGCACCACATTTCAAAGCAACCTGAGATAGGACTTCATCTTGTTGGTAGTCCCTGCTCCATGTAAAGGTTAAGAGACTTGTGTAGATGCCAGGTAATAGGTCTGCTCTGATATCAGCCCATTCCTCTAGTTGATGCCAATGCCAGATGCTCTACGGGGTAATTTGTTGGTGTGCAGTCACATCTCACAAGGCTCCAAATACCTCACCAGAACTCAAGGAATAAGGAGAAATACTTTGAAAGCAGCAAAATCACAGTGAAACCACAGGAAACAAAGAGGTTCACTTTAAATACAAGTGAAATACCTGGTCTTAAAGAAACCTAGTCAGCTTCCTTCTGGATGGGGAGATGTATCCATGCAGAGGGGCTTATGTGGCTGGCACGCTGACAATGAACAGCCGGTGTGTGCTGAACGAGCCTCGTACACGTGGGTTGGATACCTCGTACTGACTGTTTTTATCCAAAGCACCTGATCAAAGATGCCGTGGGAGACCATACACTAGACTAGATATTTCACTGGGATGCTTTAGTACTTGCTTTGTATCTGTTCAAAACCATACAGTTCACCTCCCATTGCTTTTCAGGCCAAGAACGTACTGTTCCCTGATGTCAGTCTGCCTATTGATGCTACAGGTTTAAAAACCAGAAAAGCTAAAAATTGGCCTTTTTCAAATATGTAGGATGGCTTTCTGTGTTGCCTGCAGGCTTCACATTTTAAGAAGCAACTTTCCCTCTCTAATGGCTAATTCTGATGAGGTAATCACACAATCTGGTGATGATAGCTACTGAAATGCCTGTAATGTAAAATTAAATGGGTCATTCTATGTGTTTCAGTGATAGACATAAAATATCATAAAAGTTGGGCAACTGCAGCTGGAAATTACTTTTCTTACCTTTTGCCACTGAAGTGAATATAATCAATGTACAACAAAGAATAAAAGGGTTTAGCATGTACATTTGGATCATGGGGACAACTCCACTGTATGAAGTTAAGATTCTTAACTTTTAATGTTGATTGCTTGAAAAAGCCTCTCCAGAGGAGCTTTCCATTCCCTAGAAACATGGCCAGGATAAATGCTCCATAAATAAAGGAGAGGACACTTAGTGGAACTTGAAATGATCAGAAGAGATGTGAAAATGGCCCTGGGTTTCAGGTACTACATTTCAACGCCAAATAGCTGGCTTCACTTGCAAGCTCCCACAGGCTTCCCGTGGCTGAGAGCAGTTACATGGGGCTTCACTTCCCATTTAGAAACCAAAGGAACAAAGCAGTTTTAATGCACTTGCACAAGCCCCTGTTTACTATACTCTCAGCAGCAAAAGACTCATTTTTTTTGGAGAAAACCTGCTTGGAGAGCAGCTTGCATATGGCAGCTGTGTTTTATTTAACGTGCAGATATTTTTTTTAAATGTTACTTATTTATTTTGAAATTGTAATTTAAATATTGACTAAATTAGGCCATTTCTATCTCTAGTGGTCCCTCACAGACACCATAGAAAACCGAGAGCCAAAGCCACACCATGGCTCAAAAACAGCGGACTGCTGTCATGCTTGGTTACAGTGATGGGCCAGGGACGAGCCTTATCTACATATTAATATAAAGCATATTAATGTTCAGCATGTGGAAAGGCTTTTCTCTAAACTCTGCAATTCCCAGTCAGGAAGAAGGGGTTTATCTTTGTAGGATCAGCTCCCGTGTGTTTGTTTTGGGGTGAGGGGGACTTTGGTGGCTTGGGACAGGGAGAGGAAGCCCTAGTGTGATGTTGACTGGAATTAGGGAACATGATCTCCTGGGGACATCTGACCTTGAATAAACCCTAAATAAACTGGTGTAGTGGCATCCCCATGGGCAATGCACCTGGGCCAGGGGGAATGTGTTAGGGAAGTGTCTATGTCTCATCAGCCAGTTGGGGAGCAGTGCAGAGACAGACTTTTGGCTCTGGACTAAGGGTGTACTCACTTGGCAACAGCTCAGTCCAGTGCTGTTCTCTTTACTTTATGTTATCTGTGACTTCAGCAGCCTTTACAAGCAGCATAAACTTGATACAGTGCAGTGCCAGAGGAGCAGGCATTTAATGAAGAGTGCCGATAAGCAGCACTGTGTTTTTGGATTTTACCCCAGAATCGCTCCTAAGTACCCGTTAGTGGTAGGACTTTACTAGATGTGCTCCCAAAAACCATCTTCCAGGGCCCTTTAAGTGAGAAGGAATCTCCTTCATGTGCCGTCAGGCTGCACCATGATATGAACGGACCATAAGAGGGTTCATTTCCAAAATGCATGTGTGCTCCAGATTAAAATGCTGATGTTGATGTGCCCCCCAGGAACCTTGATGGAAGATGCAGTAAACCTCAAACCTGGAGCACTAGGTCCTTCCCTTAGAGTGGAACTGAATTACCTAAACATACCTATGATGCAGAACTTTGGGGAGACCTGCACCCTCCCGGGGTAGGAGCAGGAGGCCAGACTACAGCACCTAAAATGACATTAGGTGCCTGCACTGAAGGAGCTGAACCCAATCCTCTGTGACCAGTGTCCCAGCACATCTTCAGACCACCCAGAGAGGACCAGGCTGCATTTCTGCTTGTGCTATCACACTCCATGGAGACAGATCAGGCTGCTGTGGTTGGGTGACTTGGGAGGCAGCTGGTGGGGAGAGCCCCAGAGATCTGGATGGAGCTTCTAACAGCGTGTTGGGAAGGTATCTAATTCAAATGGGATAGTTCTTCGTACATCAAAGGCAGAGACTTACAAAAAGTTTATCGCAGTGAAAAACCTGTTAAAGTGAACGTTTATCCAAGTCCCTTGGGGGTTTGCTAGATAGAGAAGTTATATTGCAGTTGCCTTTTTCCTGTCATCTATTTAGACTATACACAATCTGGGGAGCATGTATCAGCTTTTCCTCTGCGTTCAGTGCTGTGAGGCTCAGGTCTCTGCTGAGCCCCTGGCTATGATTGTGATTAAAGCAGTTTGGGGCAAAGGGTGGCTTGTGGTGTTCACTCAGAGACCACAAATAATACAAACAAGATGGCAAGTGAAGTCTGGTCTGAATTCTTGGATAATGCTTCTTTGTGGCTAATTTAGAAGGACTGAGGCTTGGAGTTTCTGTGGTTAGTTCTGCCACTGTGATCTGGTAACAAATCTGGCCTCGCAGAGGCAGGAAAATAAAACAAGTCACAGCATCATGTCCTCTTTCACAAGCGAGATCCTGGGGTGCTTATTTAGAAAAGCCTCCCGTTGATTCCTGCAGTATGAATGCACAACATCCGCAGGAATGTAACCCAGAAGTGTGACCCAATAAATGCCGCTTCTTCAGCCGTCAATCTGTTTCGCATCATGTTGTTCTCTCAACTGTTAATCCAGATGTTATTTACATCGGTACAGTAACATTAAATGCTTGTACAAGCAGTATTAATAACATCAATAACAATACTAAACATAAATAGCGGCAGCACTGATAGTAATACTTCCAAAGCAGCTTGTAATTGTAACAACCTGTCATTCCTTTGCTAACTCGTGCTGACTCAAGATTAAATGCTCTGTGTGTGGAAGGCAACATGCAAAAGAGCCCATCTGTGCCAAGACTGTTTTCCTCCCTTTGTATTTTTGTTTGTTTGCTTACACCGACTAGCTGAGAAAATGTCACCATGCTTTACCCTCTTTATTGTTACCATGTTTTCAACGGGCATCGTTCACACGCTGTTAGTCCTTGGCAATGGAAGATAGAAACGGAGTAACCATGAGTCCTCCTGACAGAGTCTGAATGCTGGTGAAACTGCACTGACTTGGGTGGGTTGACTCCTGGTTTATGGCCATGAAATCTGACCTCCCCGATCAATTATTAAAAAAACAAGCAAAAAAAAACCCAAAACAAAACAAAACCCCAAAACAACAACAACAACAACGAGTTGTCAAAATATCCTCTGGCTATGTTTCCTACTGTTTTGGTTTTCAGCTGTTTCTGGCAACTTCAAAATATCCACAGCAGCCAAATTTCTCTAAAATGGCTCTTGTATAGAACAGATGTGACCCGTTCCTGCTTCTGGGTGTGAATGGAGTCTCACAAGAAAAGAAGTGAGGATTCTGATATTCAACACATCAAAAGTGGCTGTGGGTTTTTTGAATTCCTCTGCTTGCTAAAAGGATTGTCTCCAAAGAGAAGACAGGTAGGCTTTCATCTCCCAAAATTATACATTTTTTTTTTTGATGCAGTATGACAATGTTTCCAATTCTTAATTAAATAGAAGTGTTTTCATGTTTTAAGAACATGCAGAAAGAAGGGGTTTCCTGCATTCCTTGTAGAATTTTCTGTATCGTCACATTTATTATAAAGCCAGCAAAGAATAACTCCTATAAAATAGGAATTTGATATGCTTTTTGCTGGCTATATGGCTTATCACAGATTGGGGAATATATCTGTATGCCTTCATTGCACTATGGATCAAGCCTTAGGTCGTCAAGTATTTTCAACAGTATTTCAACAGAGTTGTAACAGTGATAACAGAGAGGAATTAAATATAACATGTATTTAGGCAGATTTGAGAAAACTCCCTGAGTTTAATGCAGAAGCAACAAAGGGGTTTTGTGGCTTTCTTTTTTAATCACTGTTATTTAAATTTTTGGTTTGGATTCTATCCAAAGTGACTAGCTCTGCTAGACTATATTCCTTGCCCTATGTAGCTCGTAATCTGTTCCTCCATGGATTTCATATCCACAGCAGCAGTTTTGGGGTAGGACAGCAATTTTACACCTGCAGTCATGAGATGATGAATGGAGCAAGAGCATGGTCACTGCATGGTGTTGTGTAGTGTAGTCATCTGTCCTTCTGCTCCCCGTAAGATGGACACAACACTGTTTAGCTGCAGAAAAGGGACGTTCTGAAACATGGATCACTGACAGCTGGTCTCTGACAAACCCTGTAGCTGCAGTTTCAGGTGTCATCATGCTTAAGCATCTCACCTGTCCAAGGAAAGTGAATTTGTGCTAAGATACCTGTGTGGAAACCAAAGCAGCAGAGGGAAGGACAGGCAACATGTGGAGGGGTCACCATTACCTGTGGACTGGCAGGATGGGTACTTGGGGCAGCAGCTTTTTGAGTGACCACAGGAAAATTCTATTGGAAATACCACCAATCATCCTTCACTAAATAATATTAAATGCCTAAAGCTTACGTAAAGAAAATAACTAAATAGACAAAAAGCTGTATTTGCATGTCCTCTTTTCTGACAACCTCACTTTGAAAACCACCATTGAAGTCACCGTTAGCTCCTGCTTCTTGAGTTTTCCATTTGTTTGTGTCATAGAAATTATAAACAGAATTGTAAAATAAACAGTTAAAAGCCCAGTCCGGTTATTATCTTCGAAGAATTTAAACTATTGCAGTTTAATGGGCCCTGGTGATGCTGAGTTTAAATCAGTGGCTGGATCCATGACAATTTGCCAAGGGGTTGGCCTCCACATCCTGTTGTTGCTCCCTAGTCCCTGTCTTAACATGTTTTCAGGGAGCTGGTAGAGAAACATCTCCATGTGTCTCAGAACAAATGAACAATTTTGTAAGTGGATGTTGCTTTGAGGTGCTGGAGTCAAAGGTGTTCATCTGGCTTGGGTGACAGAGGAGGTCAAATGAAAGGATCATTGTAATGTTGCCTTCTAGCCCTTAAAATGCTGTTAATACATGGATTTGGGGGATCTTGGAAGATAGGGCACAATGTTTGCTCATACTAAGAATTGTAATAAAACTTTGAAACTTCCCTTTTTAATTTTAAGAACCTTAAAAAAAAGGGAAAGTCGAAAAGTTAACTGTAGTCTTGGTATGAGTGGTTGTACCTTTTCACAATTCTAGCTGTCTGTAAATGTACCCCGGAAACATTTTTCTAAAGAAATGAATTATCTAGGCTTGGGAGGGCTCTTCAGAATATGAAACAGGAGTTTCAAAAGTCAGGGGGAGATCCTCCTTTGTATCATGAACTGTATTTTAACTATGTTTGACAAGTACAGTTCAGTTATAGAGATTCAAATGTTTACTCAAATTTTATCTGACCTACAGAAATCTCCGAGTGTGCCAAATTAGGCTGCAATTTTGTGATAACAAGATTCTTCAGGAAAATTACAGTATTTCTGATGGGTCCTAAAATAACGGCAGCGTAATCTGCTGCAATGTATTCAGCCCACTCTCTTCTGATCGCGAAGGGATTGTGGAAGAAAAGTATGGAAATAGAAAATGTTGATTTTTTTTTTTCCTTAAAGAATATCTCCAGCTGTGGAAAATATTGTATTTTCACTTTTCAGTTCCAGAGGGTTTTGTTTCCCTCCTGACAGTTGTGGCCAATTTCCCCCTGGATAGAAGTGGTGCCAGACTCTCTTTTGCCAAAAATTCAGCCCATCCAAATTGCCTTGTGTTCGCTGTGGGATGAAAGTACACACACGAGCCGCTACATCACCCATGATGTGGCTGACTTTTCCTTTATATCTGATCCCTACATCCCATTTTTTTGAGAGTTAGCTTATTTCATTGGCACCCTACCTTATGCTACAAGACATGGAGTTTTAGGGGCATTTAGCAATCTCAATATGCAATTTGGCACCTGAAATATTTCTGAAAATATTCCTGAAATATTTGGTGCCTAATTGCCATTGAAACCCGAGCCCATCTAGCCAAGCACATCTTCTAAAATGGGATGTAGGTGGCCGTAGCCTCTGAGACTCATACCACAAAACTGAATCCATAGGACTGCACCCAGCATGTCTCCATCAAAATAGTGCCACTTAAAAATTAATGACATGGTCCCCATCTGGGCAATTGAATGCAAAATGCTTTTCCTCTTCTGACTGCAGGAGATAAGTAAAATTTTGCTTTTGAAAAATATCAAATGAGAGCAAGTCTGTTTTTTTGGCCTTGTTTTAGAACCTGGCACAGGAGTGTGGGAAGCTGACCTGCTCTCTGAGGCTCCTAGAGGGAGTTTTACTTCCATGTGACTTGGGTTGTGTGGACAGTATCCTAGGACTGATATTCCCAAGTCACTGGGGAACTTCCCAATGAGTCCTATACCCTGTGGCAACTTGTGATGTGCCAGTTAGGGCACAGGACCAATTCTTAAGTCTTTTTTTTATTGCGTTTTGATGTAAGGCAGCTCTGTGCCTCTTGCTAGATGGAAGGTGTGTCCCGTGCAACAGGATTAATGATGAGCCATTCTCTCTTGTCATGCTGATCTCTGCCATTTCTTTGGATGCCCCTCTGCTCACCAGTCCTTCTTATGCTCCTTCCTCTTGCTGCTTCTTGTCAGTCACACTGAGGGATGCTCCACGGCCAGAGATCACCCGGCCTTTGCTGTTTCTGTACTGCCTGTAGCAGCCACAGAGTCATTTGGTCTCCAAGTCATTAAAACCATAGTTTCTTGGTTTACCAGAATGGCTGTGGGACTAAGTTTACTATTTTTTGCAGGCTCTTTTCTTGAGTCTCAAATAAGAAGCTGCTCAAGCACAGCAAGCCCTGTCAGTGCATACATATCCTGCATGAGAGCACCACTGGGTTTTCAAATGTTCTGATTAGATTGGAGAACCAAACTTGCAGGAGTCACTCTGTAGGACTTGAGCATTGCTCTGCCATTGGTATCTTCTGAAAAACGCCCTTCTCTGGACACAGCATCTCCATATCACTCCACAAGTGCTCCGGTGGCTGGTGCTCATTTCATCCCTAAAGTAAACAGCACAAACACGGAGTAGGAATTTGAATACTCACATTGCACAGTTAAAAAAACTTTTCTTCGCTACTGTTTGATAACAAAATGTCACTTTGTCTGGCCCCATGAGAAGAGGGTTTCGCTGTACATCCTCCTGGGAAATTCCTCTTGGCTGGCAGTCAGGAGAGCGCTGGCGTTTAGAGCACTGCCGCAAGATGCTGCAATTACTGTACTTGTGTTTCTTTGCGTTTCAAGCTGTTGTCTTAGTGTCAGCCTGTGCACACTAAACATGACAGTGCTGTGTCGACTACTCTGTGATGCCAGTATATCTCTGACAAAAGCAGATCCCAGGAACATGGCTAGAGAGGAGTTTTTGGCTTCTTCTGCTCCTCTCGTTTTTACTGGTGGGACTAGAGGTGACTCAGGCGTGAATCTGGAGCCAGTTAAAAATACACCAAAAACCTCAGTGTAGCTATGCAAAACATTAAACAAAACCCAGGAACGTTTCACAGGAAGGAATTGTGTGTGCTGCAGGTTTTTTATTAGATTAAAGAACTGGAATGAAGCAGTGTGATTCAAAGTGGTCACACAATAATAATAATAATAAATAATAAATAAAAGCTGCTCTGAAATCCTTTAATTGGAAATAAAAATCAGCTTTTGCTAAGCAACCTGGAGAGAGGGTACAAAGGGAGGGGAGGGAGCATGGATTTGGAGCCCTTTTGAATGATCTATTATGCTGAAACTGCTTTTATCTTTTGTTTGGTGCAGTTGTTGAATGCAAAGTTGGCTTCATCTGTGTGACATGTGTGGCAGACGCCTCTTTGGTCTGTGCATCCTACAGGGTGCAAAAGACCAGCTGGCTCAGCAAATTCCTCCCAGTATTATTTGCTGCTTATCTTATATACCGTGCACAGGGATCCCCTGACATCCTTGGGAAAGATGGATGTGCACAGGGAGAGGGAGGTTGGGGAGGAGAGAGCAGGGGAAAGGAGATGAGGTGAGAAGAGGTGGCTGCCTCCTGGTACCCTAAGATGCTTCTTATGGTTCCCACATCCCACACAGGCCATGGAGATACTTTCCCTGCCTGTCTGTTGCCCTCAGTCCAGCAGCAGGCATGTCCCATTCAATGAATGGACAAACTCAAAGCTACCTGCACACTGAGTGCTTTGGTTAAGCAATTTTTCCAAAAAACACCTCCCACGGCCTCTCCCCAGGCTGCTTAGCAGAAGCAGAGCCTTTTCTCATGTTACAGTTTCCAACAAGCTCCTTCCTATTTATTAACAACATCGTGTTATCATTTATTATCATTGTGAAGCTGGTGAAGGGTCTGGACCACAAGTCTGAAGTGGAGCAGCTGAGGGAACTGGGGCTGTTTACCCTGGAGAAAAGGAGGTTCAGGGGAGACTTTATTGCTGTCTACCTGAAAGGAAACTGTAGCATGGAGGCTGTTGGTCTCTTCTACAAAGTGAAAAGTGATAGGTTGAGAGGAAATGGCTTCAAGTTGTGCCAGGGGAGATTCAGATTGGATATTAGGAAAAAATCCTTCACAAAAGGGTTGTCAGGCATTGGAACAGGCTGCCCAGGGCAGTGGTGGAGTCACCATCCCTGGAGGGCTTTGTAGATGTAGATGAGGTTCTTAGGGACATGGTTTAGTGCCAGTGTCAGGTTAACAGTTGGACTTGATGATCTTGAAGGTGTCTTCCAACCAAAATGATTCTATGATTCTGTGAGTCTATGATTCTATTGCTTGCCCACTTTTAACTCACTGTATCTGTCTAACTGAAAGGCAGCACATCAGAAGACAGTGGGCAAGTTATTTACCCATCCTATGGTGGGTAACAAACCTCCGGGGAAATGTGTGTCCCAGTGGTTAATGTCAGTTTGGACTATGGGTGATGGACAGTATTTTTCCCTCCTACAAGCTTTACCAATACCCCTGTCTGATGCGTGAAAACCTGACCCAACTTGAGCATTGTCCTGTAGATGGAGTTACCCTGTACTGCAGAGCCATATAAAATATAATTCTGTCCATCTATGGAGGTGTTAAACATGAAGGTTATTCTAATCAAATTGATAAAAATGCTTGGATTGAACTCCCCTGGAAAACTCTGAAAGTGATTCTGCTCCAGAAGGGGTCTGGCATGGGACATTTGCAGACGGCACATGGCGTATTTTTCATTTCCGATCTGTGCCTGTAATAACCTTTATGGCTGAAAGAAAAGTTGACAACTTACAATAAAGGTGCTATAGCCAGAAAAAAAAATATTCTAATTTATGGTGATTTAAACACACTGTACCTGCACTGCCATTTGAAAACCATGATTGTAAAAGAACTATAACATGAAAAACGTGGGGAGGAATTTATTAAAGGCCAGGCCACTTTAGCAAAGCCAAGATCTGAGCTGCCTGAAATGTAATGTGGTGCTTATAAACTAAAGGCATAAGTTATTAACTTAACCTAAATGATTTCAGATTTGTGTTCAATGGACTTGGTAATTATACCAAGGAATTTAAGCTGACCTCATCAAGCCTGCTTTCTCTTTTAAAATGTATTTCTGTGTCAATTAAAATGCCTGAGTATAAAAAGCAAAGTTTTTATAGGCCCAGCCATACAAATTCATTATTGTGCTATTATATACTTGGCAGTCTACAAATATGCCAGTGATTAACTTAGTGTGCATTAGCTGCCAGTGTTGTAGCATTTCAGATAAGTGTGGCTATTGTCTACACTCAGCTGACTGAAATTGCCATGGATATAGACCTTGGATATCCTGGAGAAAGTAAGTCCTTTGCAGCTGATAGCAGCTGCCTGCGAGATGAAGCTTATACTGGATACAGAAGCATCACAGTCAATAGACAGATAACTGTTCCTGGAAAATGACTGCTGTAGAGGCAGGTTTTCTGCAGGGTGCTGGGCAGGGATGCCAAATTCCCAGTCTGGGATCAGTTCTCACCTCTGCCCATGCATGGCTGGATGGCTGTGGTCAACAGTTTCCCTATCCATGTGTTTCCATCATCATATTATTCCCACTTTGTTTATATGTCTGCTTTACATTGTAAATTTTGTGTGGCAAGGTCTGCTTTATGAATGGCTGTTACTGGGTTATTGTAAAATATTATCAGCCAAGCTGAAATTTCTCTAACGCTTGTTTCTGCTCCTCTGTCTCACCACTGTGATGGCAGTGGTGGTGGGGAGATGGAGGAGATCACCACCAAACACAAAGATCCAGGGAAAGATAACCCCTCCGTCTCCATCCCATCATGATTGTAGCAAATCAGGCCAAGAATGCCCAGGGGACACTTACGGGGGCAAATGCAGAACAGGGCACACCTCAGAGTTGCAGTTTGGCACCAAAGCTGTAGACGTATCCTTTCCCTCTGTACCTTCAACTCTGTTTAGTTAAAAAATAGGATAATATCTAACCCTTCTGATAAATATTTCAAAATATCTGATATAAAGCTCAATAATGTGATAATGTCAATAGGGGAGGAAACTATTTCCTCAGGGTAATGAGCTCTTTCTGTCAGATAATTGCTGGAGCAAAGCCTTCAGCTGTAATGGTAATAGACATCAGGGCAGGCCCAGGGGAGATGGGTTTGACGCTGTGACTGACTATTTTTTCACTTGTACTTTATGTGTGGGCATCTGGGATCTTGTTTTCTGGTGGTTCTGTGTAGCCACATTCCCTATGGGAGATGGTGGTGCCCAGTACTTCCAAAAATCAAGCCTCTCAAGATGAATCCTGCTAACCTTGGCTATATCTGAAGGTGAGTGACAGCTGCCCAACAAGGTGTGAATCTGTAAAGGAGATAATATAGCACTTTTCCTCTGCTGTTTTTAACCCTTGGGAAGAGCTCTGTGTTTCTGGGTTCCAGCTGGAGCAAGTTTCAGGAGTAATAGTCAGAGAGGTGAACCTTAGACTTAGTGTATCAGGAGGCCAGCCTGTTCTTGCATAATTTTTACCAGTCCCAAAAGGACTTCCAAAATGCAGACACAGTAATCTGGGGAAGCATGAGACTGGGATTCCCAAGCTTGGTGTCCTCATTTCCTCTGTCAGTGGTAGCTCTACACTCCAAGTATCCCATTGAGACAAAAACATCTCTCATCCTGCATGTACTGCAGTTGGGAAGTCAGTCCTAGCAAAGCCATCTGGGCCTCATGTGTGTGTCTGGGCTTCTTGTCTGTGTCTGGGCTTCAGGACATCATGTAGCTGAGATGAATCTTACTCCAAGTTTTTAGCCTTATGATAAATTTGGGACCTAATCTAAACAGTTAATCAGATCCCTCTGCAGTCAAAAGTGAGGGCAGCTACGATGACAAGACCTCCAGCTTAGATGCTGGTTTTAGGCTGCCCATCCTCTGCAGATGCACAGGCATGCACAGGAGAAACCTAGGCTGCTCGCTGACATTAGATACTCAATGTTTAGCTGCCTGAAGGTATGAGAGTAATTCCACCCTGACTGGATTAGCTGATCAGCAATTTGGATCCATTCTCAAAAGGCCACCTAAATATGAGCTAGTAGCATGGTGGTCTCCAGGAGTCTGACCTGTGACTGAGACCTGATCTGAGTAACTGATAACCCCTCCGGGCAAAAAAAGTCCAGGACTAAGAAGCATGTATGAAATTCATGTTTATGTATATGAAATGAACAGTTCTGTCTTAGACTATAAACAAAATCAGGCAATGTGAATTGAGATGTGTTGTATTTTTTTGTTGTTTAAAAAATACCTGATGCACTTACCTGCCTATGAAGTCTGGCTATGATTAGGCTAGACCAGCTTGGAAGGAACCCAGAGATTTCCATACCAAGCTGTACATCTCTTTAGCAGATCTTGCTGTATATTTCAGGCAATGATGGAGCCAACAGACACTGTTGTTATTACTTTATGTCACTGCAATGTACACCCATTTGAAGCTCACAACTGTAGGCCATGGTGAATATTAAAGTCTCTTGGTTTTAGCCAGTCTGCAAACAGCCTCTTTCTGGACAGACTTACTGCTTAGGGTAAGCTGAAGACAAGGAGGAGCTGGAAGGGAGATACGTGCCTTATTATTTCTTTACAGCTAAAGAAATAAGATAGAGTTGTTTGTGGAGAAGGCAAAGCCTAAATGTAAATTTTCTGTTTTGCTTCACGCATGAGATGACTATGAACATCTCTGGGAAGGGGATCAGTCTCACTTGGGAGATAAACCACTTTGGGATCACAAGCACCTTTGTGGATTCCCACAGACAACGTCTTATACCTCAGGTGTGGCAAATTCCAAGGCATGAATGGAGGGTGGTGTATTAGAGGTCCTGATATATATTTTACTCCTGAGCAAATAAAACTCAATTATTGAAGTTTTTGGAATGAAGGAGGACAATTATGTATGCAGCGGAATACTTAACACAGCTAGACATGTCACAAAATGAGACTCAAACTGATGCATTATTATTTAATTAGCATTGCTCCATTTAAGAAAGCCCATTTGTACTTGTACATATCACAAGCCCTTAATATAATCCATTCAGGCACAATAATGGCACAGGAACAAACAATTTAAAAACGTACCTTTTTGTAATTGGAATAGTAAAAAGTCTGCTTTGGGTCCAGTGAAATCCTTCTTTCTCAGCAGGAGGATGTAGCAGTATTCACCAAACAAATGACGGTTGTCCTGTGGATTTGGAGTATTTGGGTACTCAGGGAATATTGAACCTGGTATGTCACCCATGAATCCCTCTGCTAGAGGTCTGGTTCTCAGAAGTGGATGCAATAGCATGTTCATAAACAATGTGTTGTACTGTGTCTGCCGGGGCAAAATCAGACCCTCTCTTGAACATGCATATAGATTTATGCCTGAGGCAGATCTGACAGTGTCCCTACTCAAGTGCTCTCAGATTGGGTACCATCTTCTCTTCAAGATGTTTGTGGCACCATCTCTGCTCCTCTCTGTGCCCAGATAACTCTCTGTTGGACACAATGGGAGGAAAAGATGAGGAGGTGACATTCAGGTCATGGTCTTGAAATACCTGTGGGTCTACTGGGAGGAGTTCTTGACTGAAGTGATTTCAGTTGTGTTACAACCAAAAAGGTGTCAATCTGTTCACATACCTTAACCCTGCCTATAAGTGTTTATGTGAACCTGGACCTTCTTTTGCCTGTGCTTTGAAATGCTAGAATCCAATTTTACACCTAAAATAAACAAAAGTAGTCTAGACCTTATCACTGTTGCTCTTACCCAGACATGATTTGTACAGTGATGCTCACCTGAGTCTGAAGACAGACTACAGACGGCTTCAGGGAATAGGGAACACGAGTCATTCCTCAAACAGGTGGAAGTGCTGCAATGCCATGACATTTGTGTTGGTTTTGATATTAAGGACAACGTAACTTAGCAAATTGTCTACAAAAAGAGAGTGCAGCTGACCCCATCTTTGGGCAGAGGAATGGTCAAGACACCTTCCAGTCCTACTTTCTATGATTTTTCTATGAAGATGACAGTCTGTGCTGGAATAGTCAACAGCAACAAGCAGATCCTGGGAGAGCGTCACCATTTATTTTTCCCTCTGGGAAATCATGGACTTTTTTTTTTTGCCACTACGGCCATTTGTTATCCTTACTTAACCTCCCTCATCTCTGTCTGCTGCGGGAATCAGTGAGCTCAACAAGATGGCAGAAGCCCTCATGTCATTTATATTTGATGTAATAGCTTGGGACGTGTGGATGTTTTTTTTCCCCCCAAACTAGAAACATGCTGTGAAAGTAGATGCCTGCTATCTCCCTGCCTGCTGAGCCGACGGAGTGAGCACAAGGGAATGTTTGCTAATCTAATGGGCTTCTGGCGTAGACCCAGCCCCAGTTCCAGCCATGCGAGACTGAATCTGTCCCCACTGTGGCTTCGGTTTCGAAAAGGCTGGATAAGAGAAGAGCGCTACTTTCCATGCATTTCATCCTCTTGGCAGGGAAGAGACATGGAGGTAGTAGGTTATAGAAAGGGGGATGAGTGTGCAGCGTGCTGGAAAGAGAGGGAGAAGCCCAGTTAACATGGTTGTTGATGATAAAACCGCTCAGAATATCTCCCTGTGCCTAAATCAGTGGCACTTATAAGGACTCAAATCAAAGTACTGCTGTGCTGTGACAGGCGAGTATTTGTTTTCCTAGCCCAAGCCTAGGCTACGATGTGAATGATCTGGGCCAGAGACCTGGCCTGACAGACTTGTTTGTCATTAGAGAAGGTTGTGACAACATCCATTAATCTTTTTAAAATTCTTCTATTACCCAGGTATTCTTTTTTTTAAGCAGGGGATTGTAGAATGAGCAATTTTGTCTCTGTTTTTAATGATCAGTCTCTGTGAAGTCAAACCCGTATTTATTTATATAGGGTTAATATTTGCGAAGCATAACGGTGAAGTGTCTGATAGCTTTCTGTCTGGTGATGCCATCCATCTCAGCTGGGTCTTTCAGAGGAGACTATCAGCTGAAGTGAGCAGCGCTTGTTTTTTCCTTGGTAATAATTTGAGTGACTCATCGAAAAGATCAAGACTTCTCCCCTTTAAAACAAAATCACTCACCTGCATGTGAGAAGGCTGCCTGTACCACTCACTGCCACCAAACAATGCTTTTTCCTTCTCCTTTCCATGGAAGATAGATGCATCTCAAATAGTTAGACCATCCTGATTGCCTCTCCTCTCCACCTTGGCCTGGGTACCAAGTGGGGAAGCACACTTCGTAGTGATACACAAACGTCACTGCCATGGTGTAACAGTGGCATGTTTGTTATATTATCAGTAAGAAGTAATGTAAGCTGTGTTTGCTGCTAGAATGACATTGTGGTTACTGAGCCCCACAGCAGCTCCTGGCAGCTGCTCTTCATGTGGTGTTATTCATGGAGATTCTAGAGCTGGCCACAGTGAGCTCAGGATGCTCCTGTAGGAGATGCACCCCTCTGCCCCTGAAAGCATTAGAAACTTCTAGGCTCATGGACCACTATGGTCATGCACACACCCCTTGGTTGACAGACAGGGCCTTTGACCAGTGAGATGCCTTGATTGAGAGAAGGTTCTAGACCACTACCATAAATGACAACAGCTAGGGTATAAATAGAGCTGCTGGAGAACGCTATTGGGTTTATCTTCTTTAGAGTAGTGGGTCTGCAGTTGAAGATTCTCCTCCTAAGACTGGACATCTGAGGAACATTCCTTGAGGACTGACACACCTTGCTGAACTAGTAAGTGACCTTCTGGGTACCCTTGAGAGTCCTCACTTTGTAAGAGGGAAAAGATGCACATTTTTTATCATCACTCTAGAGTTGTAGAATCTGATGCTTTGACTTTGAATTGGCTGTGTAGTAGCTGAACTCCTAACCAGTATCTGAGCCTGTGTTTTGTAATGTTGTTGGAGTGCTGAATAATTTTGGATAGACCTGTTTCTAGTTGGTTTCTTTGCTAAACAGTTCTGGTTAGAATAAAGTCTGTATGGAGCTTATTGTATGCCTAAATTGACTTTTGGGGTGTCTTTGTGACATCAATACAGCTCCCAATACAGCAAAGTTTGCTTTGTAGAGAAAGCATCTCCACAAGTGTGCAGCAGATGGTTGAATGGATGTTCCATGACTCTGAGATGCATTGGTTTTAAAATAAAGAGTATTAAATACAGCATGATGGCAAGAATAGCACAATACATTCTTGGAAGACCTTCTGGACAGCTACCAGAGAGAAGGAGCCATTGAGGGATCTTTCACTTTAAATATTAGGTCTGTTGTTGTTGAAGACAGTTGACTTTGAATGGGTTTTGTGCAGAAATGTTTTGAGGAAGACCTAGACATCCACAGATGGGGTACTTTGGGATTTGCAGTATCATGGCTTGATCTGTTGACAAGAAGTGAGAGAGATCATTAAGGCACTCAGCTTTTCTGAGGCAAGGGCAGCAATTTCACCTGAGCCCCTGAGAAAATCTGGCAGGCTCGAGGTCCAGGACAGGTCCTCCTACAAATGGTGAGACTCCATTGAGGGGAGATGTTCTCAAAGCATGTTTGCTTTTCATAATTGATTGCTTTCTGTGGTTTTTGATTGTTGTTTGGTGTTAAAAAATTCCTGTGGCTCACCAATGTTTTGGCTTTGCTGTCATCTAACGCTAAGGAATTAGCTGAGAAACCAGAGCTCCAGGCACCTCTGAAAGTAGCTTTCTGCCTGACTGTTGTCTCAGTAGAGCTGAAGGGCTGTTTCCAGGCTGCAAAGAGATGGGCAGCAGGGCCACATATTGTCCAAACAAGACAGTCTGGTGTGAGCTGAGCCTCAGGGTGCCCTTGCAATGAGCTGGTGGCCACAGGAGAGGGAGACAGGACCACTGTGAGACTTCATTTATTCATGCTTTACAGATCCCATCAGGGTGTTATCTGAGCACCTTTGCCCTACAGAACAAAGGTTGTGCTTCTGAAGTTCACAAACTATCTCAGAGCCAATAGGACTTTCTGTTGTCAACACACCCCCGAGGGGATCATCTAAGACTGCCTATCAACGTGAAACAGCCACATGATGCAATGAATGAAACAGCGTGGCTGGAGACCATCCTGCTGGTTGTCATCCAAACCATGTGGACTGTAGTCAACTGCTCCATTGACACCTCCTCAGAGCCATTGTTTACACAGCAGGTAGGTTTTGCCTGGAACCAGCATCCCAGTTAGGGATCAAGAGGGAACCTGAACCATTAAAGTAGTACAAAATACAACTGGGTGTCTTGGCGTGTGGTGGGTCAGAACCCATGTAGTGCTGTGCTCTCTGAAATCCTACTGAAATGGGGAATTTTGGAGGATGTTGGAGCTCTGGGAGAGTAGTTTCATTCTGTGGTTCTTCCATACACCTCTGGTGATCATGCTGAGCACCTGATTTGGCTCAACAATCATGCTTTTAAGGGAGGTTCCCTTGCATTTGCATGCTACATGCATGGGTGATTCATCCTATCATGTCCAGTAGGACTGATGCAGGCTCCAGGGAGCAACTTCAGTGATTGCTGAGGCAATTATTTTGGGTTTGCTGTCTCCATGGACAACAGCCAAGAAAGGAATTGTTGTCCCACAGAGATCACACAGATCTAGCCTCTGTACCTCTTCCCTCTCTTTAAAATTGAGATGATACTGCTTTTTTCTTTTTAGATGGTTTGCTTTCTGAGAGAAGAGACATTTCTCACTCTTTATGTTTACTACTTTGTACAAAATGTGAATGCTGATCTGCTGTGCCTCTCATTATATGTATATGAATGACCCAGTACAAAGGGTCTCAAACTATTCAGTAACAGATGCAGCAGACATGCTTTTCAATACTGCCTTTGCCATACTGAAGCCGACAGCTTAATAAATTAAATAAAAATTAAAAGGGGAGCAGAATGGATCTTCAAGCAGTGTGAGGTGCACAGCAATATTGCTGGGGTTGGCAGTGCTGGGTTTTCATGATATTTGGACTCCACCAGCTCTCTGCCTTATAGTCTGAAAGCTCCTCAGAGGCCACCACACCCCACCAGAGCTGCCTTTTCATCGGTGGCCAAGGTGGCAGGTGCTGTTTGATTATTATTCATTCCTTTTTTTATTACCTTTGACATGTTAAAATATTGTTTAGTGATTTACTCCCCCTTGTATTTAAATGTAGTGATTAGAATATCTTTTTATATTAGACTGCAGTTTTACTTTGAAGATGAAAAGTGCCATGTATTAAATTATGGTGCAATAACTCATGTTATTCACAGTCTGCATAACCTGTACTTGAGAAGCAGCAAGTTGGACACTCTTCACATGTGTATCTGGATCCTTTTGTTGCTCTGACAATTGCATTTCTGTAGGGGATTAACTGAAAGCATCAAGACTATGTGGTCCACCTGTGTCCTCACAGCTGATACCAGCAAAGAGTTTATTTTGCCTCCTGAAGAAAGAAGAAACCCAGCATCCCAGCAAAAGCGTATCTACCCATTTTTAGGAGAAGGTCACAGACTAGGCAGGCTGAAAAGGCCATTCAGCAAAAATAAACAGAGGGAAATATGACCATCTGTGCTCATCTCAGATGAGCAAATGGTATTTGGCATAGTCATAGTCACAGCTGAGTACCATTACCTTCTGTCCCCTCCAGAGAGGGAGTGTGAACGTCACCATTTAAGCACCAGGAGGTTTTGAAGTTGAACTGGCACCGTGAGCTGTGAAACCTTGTCGTGTGAACCACAACCTTCACTGCACAACTCTGAGTATTTGTGACTTTTCTAACCCTCATGTGTATGTAAAGCAGACAATACAAACCATCTCTGTTATAACTCTGTCCCCTGCTGTGGCTCACAATCACCCTGAATTTGCCCCAGAGGGCTGACAGTGTGGCCCACATTCAATCACAGAATAGTTGGGTTTGAAAGAAACCTCTGGAGATCATCTAGTCCAACTCACCTGCAGGTTCACTAGAGCAGATCGCACATGATCGTGTCCAGGTGGGCTTTTAATGTCTCCAAAGAAGGAGACTCCACAACCTCTCTGGGCAGCCTGGTCCAGGCTCTGGCACCTCAAAGTGAAGAAGTTTCTCCTCATATTCAGATGGAACCTCCTGTGCTTCAGTCTTTGCCTGTTGCCCCTTATCCTGTTGTTGGGCACCACTGAAGAGAGTCTGGTCCATCCTCTTGACAGCCACCCTTGAGACATTTATAAACATAAATAAGGTCCCCTCTCAGCCTTCTGTCAGTCACCCCAGAAAGCCATGAAGTTTGGCATTAATTGATACCTGTCTTCTGCCTGACTCCAGTTAAGCTCAAATTGTTGTGTAATCTTGGCTTGCAAGGCCAGATGTACTCTGGATTTAACTGATGAACTCCAAGAACCTTCAGGCAGAAGGCAAGGGCATTTTCAGTAGCCCATGGGCCCAAGCTATGGTGATGGTAGCATTTGGTTCAGCTCTTGTGTAACGGCTGAGTGCAAAGTTTGTGATGTGAAGAGCTAGTCCAAGGCTGAGACACCAAGTTCAGCGCAGTTACCTTGTCCACTTATTTGCACTTTTCTTAAACACCCAGTTCCTGGAATTGTGGTTTAATCTGTCTCTCAACTTTCATTAGAGATAAGCACGTGACTACAGAAGAACTATCAGGATGAGTCTTGATCATTCACAACCACAATAAAACAAAATGTAAAGTAAGATAAACCTGACTTTGAGGTGGCCTTGATCTCTACGTAAGCCCACTTGCCTCATGAAAGCCCTCATGATACAGTTACAGGTGTCTCTTTCAGGATTGCTCACCCTTGGCTCCATCAGTTTCTTTCCCTGGGGGAAATCCAGCTGTTGTGGCATTACCTAGTCACCTCATCATATGACTGCACTCTTTGCCAGATTTGTGAAATGAAGTATTTAAAAGAAATTAAAATCTCCCAAAAAAATGCCATGATGCCAGCTGGTCTGAGGTATGTGCAGCTAATGTCAGGAGAACTACTCCCCTACTTCAGCTGCTGATGTGCACACCCGACTGTAGCTTTTACAGCATCACCAGTGATCACCATGGACATGGTTCAGTTTCCTAAATATGATATCTAGGCAACTTTTCACGCCACTTGATGTGCCCTTGGGTAGCTGAGATGTCCTCATGGGTTAGGCAGATGTGACCCACTGGAGACCTGTGCCTCTCTGCAGTGGCAGCTGGGTCCACATAGGATAAGCTAAGACAGCCCAGATGACCACAAATAGACACTTAAATGTCACCTGATGTGTCCACACTGCTTTCATTGTATAGAAAAAGGATGTGGCTTTTGAAGTACACAGGCAGTTACATCAATATGAGGTGGCTTGATGTGACTTGAGCACACAATTACATTTCCACAGCCAGTGTGTGCAGTTTGGTGTTCACACTGCCCATCTGCTGACCACAAGAAGATGGAGATCCTAACCTGAATAGGAGAATATGGACAAACAATCCACATCTGGCATAACGTCTTTTTGGACTAGATAACATCCGGATACCTTTGAATCTGAATTTGGCTGTGGTTTGTTTTGTTTTGGGGTGGGGAGGGCTAGTGTTTGTTTTTTTAGTTAGGGTTACATTTGTGTTCTCTGGCCACGGTGCCTTTTATGGACACCCTAGAACTTGGTTTATTGAGTGGTTGATCCATGACCCATCCAGGCTGGCATCAAGCACGGGACATTTTTATAATTATTCAACTCCATCTGCACTAAGGCGTATGCCAGTGAAATGTAACTGATTCTAAATGAAAGGATCACATGGATTTGCAAAACATATATAGGGATATAGCACACAGGAACATGAAAAGTAGTAATGGGCTTATCTAGTTCCTATCTGTCAAATGTTGTGCTGCAGCTATCTTTGTGTATATTCTCTGCATATTTCTGTTACGAGACCTGCTGTTTAGCTTACCCCTTTTTCACTGTGACAAGCTATTGTGCTTAACTCACAAGAAGCAGCAATTAGTTACCTTGCCAATTTAAGTTGCTGCAACTCAATTGACTGATTGTGTCCTGGTGTTTTAGGCCGAGTCTATCATGGCTGCAAATGTTAATTTAGGGATTCACCAAATGCTTGTTTCTGGATGGGGTCCAGCTTTAAACAAATGTTTTAATCCTGAAAGATGTATTCATGGAGGATTGCTAATTTGCAGGCCTATTAGTTAGGTCTCTTTCTTCAACAGGTGCTTCTGCTGCAGGAAAAGTTTTTCTTCTGTCTGTAGGGGGCTATGGGAGGGATACTGGACCAGCACCAGCCCCCCGCATACCCATCCTCTCTCTGCCCCACAAAACCCAGGGCTCTGAACAGCACTACTAGCTGTATGGGCTCACTCAGGCTTCAGATAACCCTTTAACAGCAAAACTTTTGCATGAATTTGGACTTTGCATGGCTTTGCAGAGATTTGGAGTAAACCTGCATATATGCCTCAGTCAGCTGCGATGTGTAGATATGACTCAACATTGCACCATGCCCTGGCTGTTAAGTTGTCCTCTGGTGAACCAAGAAAACAAGAGAATTTCAGGATTTAGGCCCACTCAGCCAAAGCCGCCTGCTTACTGCTCACTGTTTTCCTGGAAGTCTCTGAGAACAACTTATGCCTTGTATGGGGGCTTGAAGTGACAAGTGGCTGGGTGAACCCCCTCATCAAAGAATTACATTTTAGTTTGAATATGTTAGATTACACCTTGAGCAAGAAGCCAGAACAGCCTCAAGAGCCTCTGCAATGAATGTTATTTTGTGGTCACTGCCACCAAGGGAATGGGAGGAAGATGTGCCAGGGCAGGTTCAGGTTGATGTTTAGAAGAGGTTCTTCACCCACAGGGGGCTGGAGCACTGGAACAGGCTCCCCAGGGAGGTGTCACAGCCCCAAGCCTGACAATATTTAAGAAGTGATTGGACAATGCTCTCAGATACATGGTGTGAATTTTGGGGTTGTCCTGTGCAAGGACTGGAGCTGGACTCGATGATCTGATGCTGTATCAAAAATAGCGTGGTCAGCAGGACAAGGGCAGTGATCCTTCCCCTGTGCTCTGCATTGGGGAGGCCACACCTGGAGTATTGTGTTCAGTTCTGGGCCCCTCAGTTCAGGAAAGAGATTGAAGTGCTGGAGCGGGTCCAGAGAAGAGCAACAAGACTGGAGAAGGGACTTGAACACAAGACCTGTGGGGAGACGCTGAGGGAGCTGGGCTTGTTTAGTCTGGAGAAGAGGAGGCTTAGAGGTGAGCTCAGCACTCTCTAGAACTACCTGAAGGACAGTTCTAGCCAGGTGGGGATTGGTCTCTTCTCCCAGGCTGGATATTAGAAAGAAATTCTTTACGGAGAGAGTGGTCAGGCATTGTAATGGCTGCCCAGGGAGGTGCTGGACTCACCGGCCCTGGAGGTTTTTAAACTGAGATTGGTCATGGCACTTAGTGCCATGATCTAGTAAATGGACTGGAGTGGGACCAAGGGTTGGACTTGATGATCTCTGAGGTCTTTTCCAACACAGTCGGTTCTGTGATCCTTGTGGGTTCCTTCCAACACAGGATGTTAAATGATTCTATACCCCCTGAAGAGGGTGGGGGTTTCTACGTAAACTTCAAAGGTGAGTTTGTTTAGGATCATGTTCTACCATCCCAAATGGACCTTTGCAGGGCAAGAGGATCTGTGGATACCACTGATGGCCAGTACAGCTGATGGCCACATGAAGAGCCTGGCCGCACCATGGTGCGGGACCCAGCCTTGATGGAACACATCAGGGCTCGGATCCAGAGTGGCATGGGCATATGCACAGTTATCACTGGAAGGAAAGGCTTTCCAAACCCACATACACAAAACGAGATTTCAGGCATAACTCGGGATTCAAAATGGATCAGTGCAGGCTCACAAGCAAGGTAGGAGCAAAGCTCCCCACCCTGGAGAAAGGCGCCAGGCCCTCTCAAGGAGGTAGTTTTCTACAAGCAAACCACAATTCTTAAATCTCAGCCTGTTTCTACCCATGTCCCAGGGTATCCACTGTGTTGTGTCTCATGAAAAGGAGAGAAAGATTTCCCTGTCCTGAGCAGCGTGACTTCCACTGCTGCCTTTGGGAGAGTCTGTGCCAGAAAATATTTAAGGGGAGTATTCAAAGCAGCAGCAGTTCTCCTAGTGTTTAATTTCTCTAGTGAGAAAAGCACAGGGTGGGCTGCAGATGATCTAAGCATGTCAGTTGTCAGATGAAAGCATTTCCAAATGGCTTTCTGGTTATATTTATGTCTTCTGGCTGAAAATGCATTTGATATTTTTTTCAGATGAGGACTTTTTTTTTTCCCCTGCCTGTCTTAGAAAGGGAATTTACTGATTAAAAGTCACTGCATTGACAGCGCTGGAAATTGAAGTTCCTTTTTTATCTACAGAACAGGTACAGCATGTACAGAGGCAGCATAAACCCAGGCTGCTGATGTGTCTGAGCTCTGTCCTGAGCTTAACAAACTCAGAAGAGGGAATAAGCTGCTCCTCATAGACCTGTTAGGTCGTGCTGCTGTTCAGATACAGAACCCTGGCTTTAAATCTGGGATAGGAGGTTTTGTTAATGGGATTGTCTGTTCAGCAGGAGTGTGCTGAAAACTCTCGGTGTCTTTGCAAAGAAGGTAACCGGATAGCTGTCAGGTACTGACAAGCGTTGATCTTCTGAGTTGGATTTGAACGGCTCAATGATCGACGAAAGACTTTTCCCACTTCTAAGAAAGTCCCTTTAAGAGGAAAGCGGTCTCCGTTTGACTGCTAAGGAGATCCCATTACATACTCACAATGAGGATATCACTTTACGTACAGGTCTCATTCTTTTAACAAGTCTCTGAAAGAGGTCTTTGTCTTGTGATTTAGTAACGTCCACTTTTTTTTTGAAAGATCTTTGCCAAGAGCTGAATGTATAAACTGGTTTGAGAAAAACAATTCCATGGCAAGATAATTGTCTGTACCATGAAAACCAAGGGCTTCCTTACCATTTGGTGTAGAGATGCTGTTTCTGTTTGCAAACTTAGACAGCAAATATTGCAGTAATAGACCTTTGGTGAGCAGTCTACATTTTTTATTGCCTCTAATGAGGCCAAAATACCTTGAGAACAGTTTTATTCTGGTAGATCGTCAGGACACTGGATGTCAATGTAGTATATGACACTTGTTTCTGCATACAGAAACAAAAATATAAACATGAAATAAATGATCATTGACCTTTAAACAGGTATCTGTGTGTATGTAAGAAAAGATGGGGGTGTATTTCTAGCCTACATACTTCAGGAAATAAGACTTATATGGTGGGACATAAGACTGTGTCTGTGTATACATCCCCTTGCTACCTTCTAAGCCTGCTGGCCTATTTCAATCAAATTTGAAACAAGTCTCAAGATACTTCATTGCTACAAGTTTCATTAAAATAGACAGTACAGGAGGCAAACTGTCTTAATGCCTTCCCTAGAGAAAGGTTGCAGTGTGAGCTTGGCTCTTTGTAGACACCAGAGTATACCTCCAGAGATGTCAAATTTGCGGGAAGACTGCCTTCACTAGTTCTATTATCTGTGGAGTTATTTGGTGAATTAGAGGGCAAGGTGAGGGACTGGAGTGTGCTGTCACTGCAGGATCTCCTCTGTATGTCCTTTGCTTTTCTTTCCTTTAATTTTCACAGGAACCTTGGTGGCCACAATATCTCCTATGATTACCAGAACATCATGAGGGTATATCTGTTATTGAGTTTAGGTTAAGTTCCTTGAAGTCCTTGGGCAGATGTTTTGTACCAAGGAAACTTTGTACTTCAACAGGCAATGCAAAATAATAGAAGAAGGAATGTTCCAAACTTGAAAATGCTAATGCTCCAAAAAACCAAAATACTGAGAGGAAAAATATCCATAGTTTGACTTGCTGGAGAACAGATGCAAGTTTTTGAAGCTTTCTCGCTCAAATGTTGAAAGGGTGTTTTGGTTCTTTTTGCAGAATGTTTCTTTCAGAGCTCGCTTTTCTTCTTCATCTTCTTTTTTTAACTAGCTCCAGTGCAAAGAACATAAAGCAAGTCCTTCAAATGAGTGCATTCATCATTAAACTTGGATAGTGTTCTTTATAGAAGACATTTTTCTCTTGAGCTGGCAAATTAAGTCCATATAATAGGGAGAGGTTTTGGTTGAGTAATCTTTACATAGCATGCTGTTTTCAGTCTGCACATTGCATGTTATTTTAAAAAAAGTGGTGATCAAATGTTTAAGGTGGTACTTTGCATATGTTGTTGTTGAATTGGAGGGTGAATCCTCTCTTGAGTGTAAAAGACACCCCCAGAGAAAGCTCCAGCCCTGATAGAGGCCACAGTAGGACCTTTGGTGGCTCTGAGGTGGCGGCAGTTACAAGTAATTATCTTCAGTAGGTCCAAAAATACATTTGACAGCATTACCTCTCATTTTCAAAACATCTCTCATGCAAGGGACAAACCCCATTTGCCCTATATCACAGTTTGCTAGAGAAGGAAAATTTTGGCAAGGTGGAGGATCTGTCATGTTGTGTGTGACTGGAGGCAACACAGCACTGTCTGGGGGCTGTTTTCACGCAAAAGTGAAAAAGTTCTCTAATGATTAATAATCGGGAGGTGTGGGGAAAGGGGGGAGAAAGAGCCCAGCTAACTAGTTTCAGCTACGCAAAATTCATGTGGTCAGTAAATCAGTTAATAAACCTGTCTGTTGGAAATGCCCTGTCTGACGCTGATCAAAACGTTCCAGCAAGCAGTGCCTCTGAGACCTTATAGCTCAGCAGAGGATTGCAAACTGTTAATCTGAAAAATATTAAGAAGCAAAGCACAAAATAAAACAACCCTCTCCCCCCCCAGCCCTGAAGTCAAGTGTCTGTGGTTCTAAATGCATTTTGTCTGTGTCACCCCGGCTACTAAATGCTTTCTATTGATTTCTTACTTACACACATTTTACCCTGTTTTTATTTATTTTTTTTTCTCTTCCTTTACATTCAGTCCACTTGTTCTATAGGTACAATGCACAGATTTAAACAAAAGCCACAGAATGACTGTTTGGAAGATCACATCCCTTTCTGTTGCCCGTGCCAGCAACACCTTGGGAAGCCGATTCATGTCTTTTGTTCCATCAGGGGACATTCAGAACAGTGGCTGAGCAAGAAGTGGTGCTCATAGAGCCCCGGTTGAGTATCATCATCACATACATATGCACCCGTTGCTTCCACCCCTTCCCTTGCATATGGGAAGGAGCAAAGAGAGGGCCCTTTCCATCTGAACCAGGCCCATCACCACCCTTGCCCTGCGTGTCTCAGAGACCCCCAAAAAGTCAAATAACCAGCAAGCTGCTGCATATTCTTCTACTGGCTTCACTGAAGATTAGTTAGCATCCCATAAAACAGTGCTCTTTTGAGACCAACATGAATAGTTAAATAACAGGGAACTTTAGAAGCTTCCATGCAGTGGCAATCTAGTTCAAGTGACTCTACAGCCCATAGCATCATGTCACTGTTTTCATCTTTTCCCTTCTCCTGCTGCCCCAGGGAAGGACCCGCAGAGATTTTCCAGCTGTGTGGGGGTGGCAGGGGAGCACTGGTCCAGTGACAGGCGCTGCTGCAGCACGGGTTGGAGACTTCGGAGGGGATGTCTCACAGGAGGAATTCCCGCTCCAGAGGGTTTAGTGTTTGTGTGGGTTGTTGTGACTGTTGTTGTTTTCTCCTTTGTTTTCCGCAGCGCAGTATATTGTTATAATACAACAAGGCAGCATGGGAGTTGTTTAAAAAAAAAAAAAAGTGTTTTTCCCTCTGCTGTTAAGGAGCAAAAGGCAATCCAAGTCCTCTAAGGTGGAGGTAAAACATGGTGTGCAGAGGTATAAGCCACCTGGCTTGAGATATATAGGCAAGCTGCTTTCTCCCCCCTCCCTGCTTTCTCACCATCCATCAGAGTTGTGCTCAATTCAAGTGTCTTGGCCGCAAATTTGGTTAGTGAGCAGGGAAACTATGCCTTTGTTCTGATGCTGGCAAACCTCAGCAAGCTTGATTATCTAAAATAAAACCATCTGCAGCCACTCTAATCAATGGCACATGCAAAAGCTCTAAGCTCATGGCTCGTGTAAAATGTTCATTACATCAGACTGTTGTGCTGCAGGAAAGAATTTATGGGCGAGAGCAAGTGGCTCAGTATTACCCAAACTTGTCAGTGGGACACATGTCCCACTATGTGCCTTGTGACTCTTGTCCCCTCCAGCGGCTGGTCCAGCAATGATGAGGATGCTGCAGGTACTGGCTGGAAGAATCACTGTGAGTGCCAAGGTCATTCCTGTGGCACTGCAGGTCCTGGATTCAGGACTCATTACATGGTGATGTTTTCAGGCAGGCTTGGAAAACAGAAAGGAGTCATGAAGTTTGTTCATATTACTTGTGGGGTGAATGAGATTACACTAAAGATATCAGGGGGTTTGCAGGAAATGGGTTAATCTCCATGCATTAAACCCACTGCAAGCGGGGGGCTTGTGTTCAGGTCCTTGTCTCAAGGGTGAGGTGCAGCCTGCTGATAACCACAAACCATCTGAGTCTAACTGGTGACCATATACTGGATCATAGAGCCCAACTTTTCTTAGGCATCCTTTCACAAGATGGAGCAGATATCTAAGGCAGCTTGGTGGTATGGGAATCAGCAATGCAGTGTCTGTACATCGCTTGTCTTTTAAATATGTGTGCCAGCCTGGACCAGAGCACATAGGAAGATCTTTTCTCTTCAAAAGCTCAATGCAGGTGCTATGTCTAGTTCCAAGAGAATTTTCTTAAAAACTGATGGGAGATCAAGGCCAGGAATAAGTTCCCATCTACTCCTGTAATTTTCTATTCTTACAGCCTTGTGCAATTCAGCTAATGATGCACCTGCCAAGACCAAATATTTCCTTAGGCATGAAAAAACTATATCACTTCACCACTGGAGCTCACCTGCCCTAACGTTAGAGAAGTTGTTCACTGCCATCTTTTCCCATTTACACTTTTCAAGTTGAACTATTGTGCCAAAATTGACAGGCACAGCAAAGCTGAGATGCTGAATCCATTATCCTGGGTGATGATAATCACAGCATCTATTCCTCTGAAAAGTATAAAATACTGGTCCCCCATGGTCTCTTTGGAGCAACGTGAAGCCTGGTACTCGTTAAAAAATTTCTTTGACTTATATTTTTCTGTGTGTTTGAACAAATGGTGAGCCTGGGAGATCCTCTCTGAGTTTGTGATCTTCCTCCTGCAAAACCCACCTCTTTGTTCAGCAGTACGTGACACGGTGGTAGACGCAGTTGCTTTGTATTCTGAGGCAGCACTTAAAACTAGCCTTTTCCCTTCAAAATCTGATACACGGGTCAAAGGGGCAACTCGTCACGTGGTTTCATCTACAGGCGCCTGACAGCTCCCATCCTCTTCTGCATATTCATTGCTGCCTCTTTCACTGCAAAATGATGTACTTGAAAGTCTACTCTGCATCCGACCACTTTGGGGACTGATTTATGATAGCAGAGATTTTTTTTCCAAATTGTATTAATCTTTACATATTGAACGTGGCCCTGGGCTACAGCACATTGGTTTCGGGTCTGAATGATTCTGTTTTTTGAAGGGTTGTGATGTTAGTTTATAGCAAAGATTGATTTAATCGGACAAAATCTCCCAACCTAGAACCAAATCCTAATTTAGCTAACCAAATCCACTCAGCAAAGCATGTAAGCACATGGTTTATGGCAAGAAAGTGCTTAAATTGCAATAGGGTCAACAGGTTTGAATGATTTTCTTAGGGAGCTCTGCTGAACTGGGTAGGGAAAGCAGAGGAGGAAATACATCTCTACTACTTCTTGCGCCAAAGTTAGGTCACTTGGGTACAGTGAAAGCAGTGGTGGGAGCTACACTGATCAAAAGCCAGCTGGCTTCTTCTCTCTGCTCACAGAGGCCCATGCACTATTGGTGATGGAAGCTTCACGAGACTTTTTCCAGTCCCACTGGCTACTGTCCCACCAGCTTTAACTCATGCACCCACCAGTCCCACCAGCTTTAACACATGCACCCAATGGTCCCACCAGCTTTAATGCCTGCAGTGGGTCTGAGCACTTTGCAAGTAATGGCATCACCTGCAGAAGATACTTTGCTAGACACTTTCTCTAGAGCAAATAGGTAGCAAGGTGGAAAAACCCCTTCCAGCCTTAGACAAAGGAACAAGGTGTAGAGTCATAGAACGTCTGAGTTGGAAGGGACCCACAAAGATCATCAAGTCTAACTCCTATCCCTGCATATGACAACCCCACCATGTGTCTGAGGGTTTTGTCCAGTCTCTTCTTGAACACTGTCAGGCTTGGGGCCGTGACACCTCCCTGGGGAGCCTGTTCCAGTGTCCAGCACCTCTGGGTGAAGAACCTTTTCCTCATGTCCAACATAAACCTCCCCTGGCACATCTTCCTGCCATTCCCTCAGGTTCTATCATTGGTCACCAGAGAGAAGTGTTCAGCTCCTGCCCCTCCTCCTCCCCTTGTGAGGAGCTGGAGCCACCATGAGCTCTCCCCTCAGTCTCCTCCAGGCAGAACAAACCAGGTGACTTTAGCTGCTCCTCATACAGCTTCCCCTCCAAACCCTTCACCAACTTTGTGGCCCTGCAATTGCCAATTTGCATCCATATGAGAACTCTCAGCCCACAGCAAGAGCGAGGTAATGTGCTAGTTTAACCTCCACCGAGGAGAGGCTCAGTTAATCCAGGTTTCCTCAACCTGATGTTGTTCACAGGGGCAGCTATCATGGATCAGCTGTTAGGCTGAAACTTGTCACCTGCCAGTAACTTTGCTCGTGTTTCCAAGCCCCCAGATGCGCCACAGGCACATATGCAGCTTTGATATTTACTTTCCTGTAGCACTATTTCACCGTTCACCGAAGGGAGATTCTGAATTTGACAACAGCACTCAGCAAGGGTGTGAATTTCCAAGTTTTACGCTTGCATGTGCAGTTTGAAATTCATCCTGCTGTTGGTTACTTACATAAGGCTTTTCAGGGAGGGAACAGGAGCGTTACCTTGACGTTCCTAGAGCGAACCCACACAGCGTGAGCTGCAAACTGTACGGCTCAAACAATCTGCACACTGATTATGATTCACCGAAGAAACCTGCAAATAATTTTAGATGAAGAGTCCAATCAAGAATCTATTTGCAGACAATTCACAAACACAAAAAGAAGTGAGATTCATTGGATAAATTATGCGTTATGAATTATTCATCCGGCTCCAGTTAATGAGGTAAATGTTACTATCAGTGTTTAAAGTTAAGCTTATTTGTATATATTGGGCGGATCAAGGCCAAAGTAGGAGAGGAGGTTTTGGGGGGATAACCTGGGCTCCAAGGAGCTCAACAGCAGAATAACTAACTATGTGTGCAACCAAAATTTAATCCTTCAATCTGAATGTAATAGCTTGTCTGTACTTTTGAATCGGAGGAGCAAAAGAAGGTATTCCTAATTCCAGCTTTGGATCTCCACATTAGGTGCCATTCTATGGGGTTTGCAATGAAACCAAGAAAGAAAACATCAGCAAGGAAGGGAAACCTGGGGTGGCTTCTTTAAAGGTTTTGTGATGTATTTAATATGGGGATTGGCCAGAGTTGGAAATCTTAGGTCTTGACTGGTGGGGTTTTTTGTTTTGTTTTCTTTTGTTTTTGTTGGTTTTGTTGTTGTTGTTTTAGTTTTGTGGGGTTTTTTTTTTTTTTGTTTGGTTTGGTTTTGTTTTGGGTTTTTTTGTGTTTTTTTTTCAAGAGTTAAGTGACATCCAGGCATCCATCTGTGTTACAATGTGGAAAAATCCTATTGGAGGATGAATCATGAAAATTTGAGAATGTTCTAAAGCTTTCCTGTTTAAATGAGCTTTGACCAATATTTTAAGACTTCCATACTTAAAACTTGGCTTTAGACCAGCAAAGCACTTAAGCACATGCTTGACTTCAATGACATGAGTAACTCTACTGAAATAGAGGGGAATACTTCTATGAGCAAAGGTATTTGTAAGCATAAGTCCATTCACAAAACCCAAGGTTTGGTTTTAGCCACTCAGAGATTTAATCAGAAATAAATGAGAGGTCGAGTGGATATTAATGTCTTCCAAAACATTTTTCTTTAAGAGTCTGAATGTGGATATAATACCTTCGTTTATTCACCCAAGTTTGAAAGTTTTCACTTTTAATCTTCTGTAACCTTGAGTAGAAGAATTCAGAGTATTCTTCATGGAATTGGTTATTACTTTACTGGAAAAGTCTTTAATTCCAAATCTAGCTTCTATATTTTCAAATTCTTAATTTTTAGAAAATGATTCCTATTTGTTCTAGGTCCTGACATTTTTAATATGAAATGACATTGTCAACAAACAGGTTTTTTGAAATTGCTACACTGAATCTTTAGCAGGTAATGCTTGAAATTACAGGCCCCAAATCTCTGTAAGTGCTATTTACTAACATGATAATTGTGGAACATTCGATGATGTGTTAAGTACCATGGAGTGGCAGTATAATTACAGTACATGGCACGTTACAATATAAATATAAAGTAAATACATGATTATTTCTGGCTTAGGTCACATGGTAAATACTAAGTGCAATTACGGCACCAAGTAATCTGCAGGAACGTGTAATTACTCTTGGGCTCAATTAATTTACAAATCCTTGTCCAGCTTTTCACACCACATGGGTTGTGGAAACTGTGGAAAACAGATTATTCATGGCTGCAATGTCCTCCTTATTACCACAGCCAAACCTTATATATGGACGATGGCTCCTCTGCCCTCTCCTGTGTCCCAAAGGACAGAGGTGAAGGTTGGCATTATCAAGGCAGCACCGTGTAGCCAGATGTCCATGGAAAGCTGGGCCAAGAGCTCTCTCCAGCTCATTTGACAAACTCAGCTGACATTATCTAATAGTTTTCATTTCACCAGTTTTGCTTTAGTGAGATCATCTCTTTCCACTTTTGAATTATCCGTCAGCAGAGTGGACTCTGTCTTACTCTGCACCCTGGAAGTTGAAGTTTATGGCTGATGCTGCTCATTGTGCATTGATCCCAGGCTGATCCTGGAACGTACCATTTTGCAATTTCAATTTGGATCTCTCTGTTCTATGAGCTTGTAGGTACGAAGGCTCAGTGAGATGGCTTGGGTGATACACCAAACACCTCCACAGGTTCAAGAGCAAGAGATGGAAGTAGAAGCAGCCAGAGCACATGGAAATTCTGTACACCTAACAGAGAGCAGACATTTAATTCCAGTGGTGTGAAACAGTCAGGCTATGGACAACCACAGTGCATGATACTAAAATAAAAGTCTGTCAGAAAAAGGAAGAAAAAGTAGGGGAAATAAAAGTTTAAAGCCACCAGAGCATCGTTCTGTTTATCCAGCCAAGAGAAAAACATGGTGTCTCAGACACCATCGGCTGACTGTTCTCCCAGGCACCTGGGGCCTCAGAGAAGGTGATCCCTGCTGTATTTTGCTAGGCAAGATTATTAGTATTAATCTTACAGTCTGTCAACAGGATCTGAACCTGGGACCTTCACTGTTAAAGCCCAGATCCCCTGAGATAACATTAATGACTGCAGCTGTTTGCCATTAGCAAGTCATGCTCTCCGGGGACTGCTTCTGGGGTAGCTGGGATTTTGGCTTATTTCTTTTAGGGTCAGCTGCGGAGCATTTGAAGTGGAGATGGGAGGTGGGAAACCAAATCAGATACAGCAGGAAGATGCCATGGTCTGTGCAGCTTCAAAACACACGGGAGGCACTGGCTCCCAAGTCGAGGTGGCTGACATGATGAAAAGAAAACTTCCTGAACCCAGGACGAGCATCTCCTGAAGCTTTGAAACTCTTTCAACACTTGGGTGTGGGAATATCCCAACTGAAGAAGCGAAGTGGCTAAAGGGCAATGTGGCTGCAGAAACACCGCTATATTTTGGCTCCCCTTGAGAGCACAAATGATGCTCCTTGTCTGAAACCTGCTTGCCTGCCCTCAACTGGCCAAACACAACTTCCAAGCCTGGGGAGGTGGATCACCCCTGCTGTGTTGCTTTGCCATGCTCTCCTCACTCTCCCCTCTCCCAGCAAAGGGAAAGGTTGCACTGCTGAGCCAAAGCACTGGAGCAAGGACAAAAGGATCTCTCAGCATTTTTGTTTTATCCTTCTGCGCTCCCTTTCAGTGTGTTTTCCTTTGGCTCGTTCAGTCTTACTTGGTTCAGTTTTTCTCTCTGTCTCCCTTGGCCAGAAAAGAAGGAAAAATAACAAACAGCCTGAGGAAATATTTCCAGTTGTGTTGCACACACTGCAGTGCACAAGGATAGTTAAATGGAGCCTTGGGGCTAAAACAGGGGGGAGAAATAAGAGAAACAGCGATGATTCTGATTTAACCTCAAAATGCATCAGTATCTCCCTAGTAAAACCATTGAACACTCCTCTACAGTTCCCCGAACTTTGGATAACATCTATGAAGAGGTGTCAGGTTAAAATTTCTGCTTTGCATTAGGCTGGAATATGTAATTGTATATGATATGATTATGGCACCAAGAGAAACTCCAGAGCAAGAACCTTCTTATTTGTTGCACGCCATTTACTTTTCATGAAATACGAAACACACTTACACTGTGATACAGCCTTGAGAAATCATTATAAAAATCTGTCATTCCAAGGGAAGACTCTTGCTTACTCTAACCAGAGCAAAGGCAATAACAAAGACATGAATTACGTGTTACCTAACTGAAGGGAAAAGTTCCTTGCCCTAGTTGAAGACTAGTATAATTTTTCAAGATACTGTGTCTAATGCTAAGTGTCTGAACACTCTCAGGTTGTTTAGAATCAATTGGCTTAAATCTCATGTAATGAAAGTGTATTTGCTAAATAGGCTCAAGCTTATTGCCATGCAAATTAACATTTGCAGGGACAAATTTCTAGGTCCTTCCTCTCTTTGTTGCTTCCAAGATGTTACAGATACAATTTTGCACTTGCAGTTATGTGTGGGTGCAGTTCGTGTCATTTAAACTTCTAATTACGGCATCTGATTGCACCCACGCATCTTATCAGCTAGTTAGACACGTCAATGACATGCACCATAACTGCAAATAACTGGGGGTACAAAATTGCACCGGCAATTATTTGCACCCACTGAAGGAGAGGATGGATGTAAAGCAGGCCATTAAAGTGTTTAAAATACTTTTCTTACAGTAGCATAAACCACTGCTACAGGGATATTACCTGCAGAAACGCAGAACAAACATTAGGCTGAATTTTGAGCAGCAGCTGGGTTGGCTTCATAACTAATCTAACCAAGGTTCTCTTTATGGGTGCAAAGTGTGTCGGCCAGGTCTGAGTTTACTTACCTGGCTTCCTCTCTTATTTCTACTCAGGATCCTGATATCACCAGCACTGAAACATTTCCTTCAGTCCAGCTGAAGCCAACAACGATGCCCGTACTGCACCCTTTTTAAAATGTGCTTTGGCAGTGTCTGAGATGACACCTGCAAATTCACTGTGAGCAGTCTGGTTTCTCGAGCAGCCTCAGGGTTTCTCTTCGCAGCCAGAGGAGATATGTGGATGGGGATTATGCTCATATTTAAATATAAGCTTGCAAGTGCTCTGCTGAATAGGAGTGTAAATGGAGCGAGGACATTTTCAGCAGAAAGAAAATTAAACTCAGGATAATAGAAAGCAGATTCATGACCTTCCTATTAAAAATGCAAATAACAAATTGTGGTCATCTTTGGGACACATATCTCTTCCCAGATCTCTGTAGTCTTGCTATTATTTCCCGGAACATTCAAGAGGTGTCACCAGCACCATGGCAAAACATGGTGAATACTGTGTGATTGTCCTACACCTTTGTGTTAGCCCAACCTTTTGGTGTTCTACAGAAGGATGGTCCCTGACCCAGAAACCTTCCAGGCTGGTTCGATTCCCTGTATCAGGCATGGGACATGAAAATGGCATTTGCTCTCATAGATTCATGAGTGGCTGAAGGTATTAGATTTCATAACAGGAGCTGAAATAATGGTGGTTTTGAGTGCAACATTGTGAGGCCAGATCTGGTTTAAACAGGTCTCTTTTAAGTGATAACCATCCTCACTCAGAAATGGTGTCCATTTTCTCATGGATGTTTTGCTGTCTAAATTGAAATCCCCCACAACAACCGAGGTGGATGCGTCTTCAGATCTTTTTTCCCCTATCAGAAATTCTTGCAATTATTCAGGATTAGATCTGAGCTGGTGACATTACAGGAGCTGAGCCAGAGGGGCTCATAGAAAAGAGCCCTCCCAGAAAGTGGAAGACAGTAGAGAGCACAAATATTTACATCCACACAGATAGTAGTGGTGATGAAGGGGTTGTACTGGAGCTGTACTGATATTAGCTTCTTGGAGTCCAACCCTGATTTGTCTTTAGAAAGGAAAGGAGTGAACAAAACACCAACCTGGGAGGATTGTCTTCTGTTCTCATTTAGCCTGGTGTAATCCAGAGAAAATTCAATGATCCAAATGGAACTAGTCCAGATTTCCGCTGGCCTAGATGGAAACATTGTTTTCATATACTAGTGGGGAATTATGCCTTCTTCAATATCATACTTTTAAATTTTGCTGTCACCATGAGACACTGAAGTTTTATTTTTTGGCTTTTATTTTACCCATGAAAGAATTAATTGCTTCAGCTTCCTAGAAATCATTGCATGATTCAAGTTATTATTTTTCATAGCTTGTTCGAAAGTTGGACTTAGTTTTCACCACAACCACTCCCTAACCTAAAACATTATTTATATCCAGAAACTACTGCAAGTAAGGAACAGCCAGTGAAGAAGTAAAACAAACACAGTATTGCCTTTTAGCTGGAGTTGCACTCTGCTCTCCAGAAGGGATGATGCTTATAAATCAAACACGGGTTTAATTAACCTTCCGTCTTTGCACAGGATTACGAGGGCGGGCGCAGTCACACCGATTTGAAGATGCAAGGTGCTCACACGACTACTTCACAAAATTTCAGGGATTCAAAACAATAAAATAAAGCATGGTTTAATAAACTAAGTTCTAGGTTTAGGGCTCTGCCAGTGCTGGCCCAAAGCTGTAAGAGCCATGATGAAGTTATTTCAAAGCAGCGCACAATCAGAACATTGTGCCCAAAGTGAGTATTTCTGTCTTTTATATGGCAAAAAAGATTTTCTTTTTTTTCCCGGATGAAAAGACAGTAATATATGCTCTAGTATTTGAAAGGGGTTTGCATATACTTTACCATCTTGCAGTCTACAATCATATACACTTATCCTTAACCTGTCGTTTCAGTGAGTGACACCACTGTAGTCAGAACCTCATTTCTCCCTATTGAGAGAGAGAGAGAGGAAATTCTTCTTGCTTTGAAAAAATGTTGTATCTTAGTTGAAAGGCATCCTTCCTGGGAAGCCCTTCTTTGTGCAAGTAGGCAGTTCAGTAACCATTCATAGCCTAAAATTAACAGTTAGTATAAAGTCAGTCAAAGAGGATAGCAGCTCCTTTTGCAATGAAGTTAATTAAGCACATTAATCAAGATTTGGGTGCCTTTTGAGAAGGAGAGCTCTAGCTCAATCATGAGGTGTGAGTGTTTGATGTGGGAAGCACGGGGTGCATTTCTGGGTCTATCACAGCAGGGTTGCGTGCGATGTTCAGACTGATTCCTGTGGCCTTTAAACTCCAAGTCTACCAGCTCTGCCTGTGCTGGGAACTCTTGCCAGAACGTTTGTGCTATGGATACCGTCATTTGAATGACATTAGTGGCAAAGAAAACACCTGCTATCTACAGGTCACTGCCTTACATTCTTATTTTCATTGCTGTGTCTGTTACAGCTGCTGGGTGCTCAGGCCACATGAATCCTCCAAGCTTTGCTAGCCCAATGCGGGGAACTGGTGCTAGCAGAGGAGATGCAAAAGCCTTATCTGATGTGCACGGGGCATGAATATTTCCAGAATCTCACTGAAGAATTCTGCAGATGAAGATTAACAGTGATGGAAGTGTTGATCTCGGTTTTCTGATTGACCCAGAACTCATTTCCACTTGGCAAAGCCTGTTACGAAGGTGGGCTGACACCTCTGCCTAGAAGCCCATGGGATGGCTTCATTCCTCTACACCCACTGTTGACACCACTTGTATCAGTAGGTATCAGCTTGGGAAAGTGTTTGGCACTGCCTGGGAGCCTTGGCAGGGTGGGTGGCTCCGCTTTTTATAGAAAAAAGATGGTGATGCCTGGGAATTCAGCAAAAATTCTGGGTCTTGATCCCCAAAACTAGGGAGAGCCCCAACAGGGAAGGGAAGGAGCAGGGCTAGCGGCTGCTGAAGAAGGGTTTGCCCTTGGGCAAGAGTTAAATCCTGCCCTGATGTCCAGTTAGAGGGAGAGAAAAATTTTCTAGTTTGTCATGATTCTG
Organism: Streptopelia decaocto; assembly: GCF_964273445.1. Lineage (NCBI taxonomy): Eukaryota > Metazoa > Chordata > Aves > Columbiformes > Columbidae > Streptopelia > Streptopelia decaocto. The sequence continues at coordinate 157,245,620 of NC_138655.1, forward strand.
TTCCTTTTGTTGGCATTTCAAAGAAAATCTGGCTGGGCATTTTGCTATGCCTCTTGTTGGACTAGCCTGGCAGGACACAAGACCAACCTCGCTAGCCTGATCTCGGCTACTGAGGGCACAGGGCTGCTGGTCTGACACCTGACTGCAGTTCTGAGCTTTGCCGAAGGATTTTAAACATAGATTTCCCCTTCTCAGTGCTTCAATTTCCATCCTCTCACCCATTGCAATGCTGCTGTATTACTAAGAGTTTGAGGAGCATCTAACGGCTCCCACTGGAGGAGCCTACAGTCAGATGAAGCTCCCAACCTCCTCCCATGGATCAAGTATATGGTATATAAAAAGGTGCAGGGCACGGAGATAAGGCATTGGTAATCCAGCCAGGAGCGCAGATAGAGAAAGCACTAAACAAATTGCTCTGCAATGCACATTGCGTGTGTGTGTGCAAAGGACATGTTAATTCTAACTCCATTTTGTGTTTCTTCTCCCCAGTGAGCATTGCTGATGTCCGATCTGTTTTCTTGCCTTGTTATTTCTAAGGAGCTATCAGGTTTAAGTGCTGTCTTTTTCTGTCTTACAAGAAGGCAATGCTTGAGCCTGTTGATTAAACACATCCCTGTTCAGGCACAAATTTCCAGACTCAAACTCTGAATGTAATTTCTATTCCTCCCACACCATGTGCGTGTTGCAGAATTTTACCGTCACATTCCAAATCTTGCAGTAAAAACTTTTACAAGTTATTAACAGGCAGGATGGGTACTTCAGCTTTGGCTACTCTAGTCTTTTGGATTGGGCTGGGCTCTTTATTTTGTTTTATTTTGTTTTATTTATTTTAAGTGAGGGATTCCAGTCCTTGGAGATCTGGCGAAAAATAGGTTGAGGCAGGATTGCATGGATCACTTGTTTGCACCATGCTATCAATCAAGGTGAAACACAACATCCTAGATCACCTTGTAGAAGTTCATATAGCAAAATGGATAAGCATGTCATTCAGGTGAAGAATGACAACCAAAAAAGGTACTGAAACTATCTGATCTAATTACAGTGTGTCTAGCAAACTATGTGCTATGGTTCCTGTATTGCTTTGCTATTACACATGTGTATATGGACATGACACAGTGCAGTGCGCACATTATTTTTAATTCATAGAAATATTAACTGGGAAGCCATAAGTCACAAGGCAAAACTTGCAATGTGCATGCCTGTGAGTAGGGAAATGATTGACGGATTTTCAAAGGACCTCTTAGGGGCTTCAAATAATTGTCAGGGCCAGGCTGTGAACCTCATTCTCCAGGAGATCCAATGCTATTCACACATGTAGCCTCTCTGGCTTCACTGGAATTACTCATGGGAATGCTCACCAGTGGGAGAAGGAGGCGCACAGTCTTGCTGTAAATGCTTTTTTCCCCTGGGTTTCTTGCAGCCAAGTAACACTGATAATTATAGTCACCCACAGGTTTGAGACATGTAAAATGAAGCACTAGGGAGCCCCTCCTGGAGTAACCACACCCCAGGAGTTCCAGTTCCTACTGCTCTGAACATGGGCTTCAGGATGCTTTCCTGCCTCCCACATTGAGTCTGGACACTGGATTTTCTGTTTTCAAGCCATGACTTTGGGTCTTTTCTGATTTCCAGGTGATTGATAAGGTGAGGTGGGAAACAAGGGCTCAGTACTAACCACGTGCCCTATTGTGCGACCCAAAACATGGTGTATGTCACCATGGCATCAGCATCATCCTTGCGTCCTGTTTGTGTCTCACCACAGTGCAGTTGCTCTGGGGTTTCTTTATGAAGAACAACAGGAGCCTCCACTGCATAATTTATGTCTTCAGTGGGCTGCATGCTCTCTGGAAATGTCACTGAGTACAGAGGGCAACTGGTGTGACTATGTTCAGGCTTCATGGCTCTCGTAGACCCTGAATGTGCCATCCTGATGCTCACAAGAACCCTCTGACAGTATTACTGAGAAAGGAGAAGCGTGAGTTGTCCATCCCTTACCTACACTTCAAGCGTGTGAAAAGATCTTGGCATTCTGGATCTGATAAAATGAACTTCTGAGTTCAGGATGGTGGGGAGCAGGGTGCTGGGAAGCCACTGTGTCTCTTAGGCAATGACCGGAGAAGAGAACTGCAGCAGCAGTGCCTGAGCGGCTGAGTTGGGAAACATGAACACCATCAGGAGAGGGCTTCTGCCAAATGTCTTGTTGATGGTGAAACCCCTGATCCTTCTGTTGGGCTCAGCACAGTAGAGAGTACTTTGGAGACGGTGCTGGGGCACCTCTGGGGAGGTGGCAGAACTGACACTACTCCAGAGAAGGCCACAAAGAACAGCAACCCAAAAGGTGGTCTCTAGGAAGGACCCTATATTTAGTAATTCACCTGGGGATGGTGCAGAAGTCCTGGATCCACAGTGTCCTATAGAGATGGGGCTGGAGTTGGGGCCAGAGTAGAAGTATCTGAGGGATCACATTGTCCCGTTAGCTTGTCAAGACTGAAGTAAGACTAACACAAAGGACATCCTGGAGAAGGGTCTTTAAATGATATCACGTTCCTGATCTGCTCAGTGCTGGGTTTTCTAACTTGACTCTGCTTTTCCATGTCCTACCACTGTTTTGAGTCCCCAAACTGTTCCAGTTTTTTTAAGTCTTTGCACTTAGTACTTGGAAATGAGAAATATTGCACATCAAAGAGCCTGCATAAGGGAAATATCTCTTCTGGAATTGCACTGAGGTTGCTGATATTTTCCTATCCTTCTAGTGAATATACTCAGCCACCCTGAGTGTTTGGGCTGAAGTCACTGGCCACCCAAGCTCTATCCTTCCCAGGACAGGAGCCATTCAGCTGCAGGATTATTTGGGGAAGACTAGTTAGGGAGCAGATGGAAACCACGTACAAATCCTCGACTGTGCTCCTGCCTGAGCTTTGGGCCAGAATCAAATACATTTGAGCAGCCTTCTGGCTGTGGAGGTGGCATAGACAAGAAGCCGTGCAACTCAGCTCACAAAGCCAGAAGGGAAGAGCGGAGAGATTCCATCACTCACCCTTAGAAACCTCCACATTTCTCTGCTCTTTATTCTTCTTTTCCTTTATGCTGCTCTTGCCTCCCTTCACAAGAGTCCTGTGCAGCAAAGGGGTGAATATCTTTGATATCTTTCTTTCCGTCAAGCTGCAGATATGATGAGAGGGAGATTCACCACAGTCTAGATTCACCCATCAAACTTCAGGCATTTCACCAAGGCTCCTAAATTAGAAGCCTCATTGTACCGACTTACTGCTGTTTGTGCCAGCAGCATCTTGAGAAATGAAGAAATACTGGCATCTTGAGAACATGATTCACCCTCCTCAGATGTGAATCCATCTCCTGAGGTGTCTCTCTCTTCTCTGTGACTGTAGCTGGTGCCCAGATAATGACAGTCCTAACTTCAGCGTCTCTGCCTACTATCAGGTGGGATGTATCTGAGCTGAAATGCCAGACAAGCAAAACAGCCCATCAGAAGTACGACGGGGAATATGAAATTGACTGATTCAGTCTTCTTTGTGAGAGAAAAAAAGTTATCAGAACTCTTTAAATCTGCTTCTGGGATGATATTGGTCCTTTTTTACATCTATCTTCTCTGGTAACTCACCTCAAGCAAGAGCAATGGCAGTTTTTTAGTCTGCACCTTTCAGAACAGCCAAGGAAAAGCACTCCCCCTCTTCCCCACTGCTAACAGATGAGATGTCCACTGAAGATATCAAAACAAGACAAAAACAAACAAACAAACAAAAATCCCAAACCCTAGGAGTAGATAAAGTTTAAAATAAATGGTTGCTGCTTTCCAGGAAAAGGACGTAATAGGAAATATAAAACCTCTTGAATGACAAACCCATATCTACCTTGCCAGCAGGTACCACTTCCCAAAATAGTGATGCTTTTAAGCCTTAATCCATCTGTCAGCAGTGATAGGATACTTTTAAAATGAAAACACTGCTCCAAGCTATTGGGATGAAAATGGAACGGAGTATGTTAGCAAGATGTGTTACCTGTCTTCTGACAGCTAATGTGTCTTTCTTCACATCACTGTGTCTGTCCTCTTTTGTTGCCAGATAAAAACAGAATCAGTATGGATGTCCCCAAAGACAGCTCGGTAAACATATACAATAAATTAAGTTCTAGATTTTCCCAGTGGGATCTTGGTGTAGAAAATTCCACGCTGAGTCTGAATGGAGTCCAGGTACTGGACTCCATGGTTGTGTCCAGAGCCGGTGAGAACAGCAAAACCTTAGACTGAATTAAAAATTTTCTTTCTTATTTGTAATGTTCACCCTTTTGCATTTTTTTAAGGCTATTCTGTTTGTGTGCCTGATCTGCCAAAGTCAAGGGAGCTTTGATATTTAAAAGTCACTTACACCAGTTAGAAGAGAAATAGTGAACCACTCAGGTTAAAGTATCAACCACACAAAGTTATGGTCGGAGGAAAGCAAGACATCAAATGGTGAAGGTGCTTTGGAAGAAGTGAAGGGGAAGCACATGGGTTTGCAGTTGGAGGAGAAAGAAGGCAACATACTATCAAGACAGCTTAGAAACATTCTTCTGGTAACTAAAGAGAAGAGAAGAGAAGAACTTCTTTTCTTTTAAAAAAGCGTTTACCTGACTGGTGGTAGGACAGTGTGAAACCTTACAAATAAATCATTCAGAGGATGATAACATGAATTTAACCATCCAGATAATGGTTTTGCATTGTTTTCTTGCATTGAATATCAGTGTTGAGGAAAAACAGAAGAAGTATCCCCACAGAAGTGATAATTCTGTTTTCAGGAAAAGTTGCTCTCAGTATCTTCTCACATGGAACTGGTTTTGGCCGCATTTTCCATTATCCACCTGCACAAGTTTTTCAAATAATTTGCACTCTGTGATTTGTTCGGCTGCCTGCTTGAGGGCATTGTCCCAGGTCACAGTCAGGTGAGATACAGGAAAATCAAATGGTCCCTCAATGAGATAAAAGAAAGTGCATGGCTTGCTTCCAGCAAAGAGACTAGAACCATGGCCTTGCAGGTCACCTGCTGCAGTAGGACGTGTGTTTCGTTCACTTTGCAGCTTCACTACAGACATCCTATGAAATCTAAGGGGACTTTGGAATATTTCCAGAAATCTATGCTATTTAGTAGATCAACCAAACTGATTTTATCCGTCTCTTCTGGCCTTAAAATCTGTGCTTTGTCTTCACACTCTCATATTCCTTTCTTAAACCTCCCTTGGGCTGCACTATAGGATAACACATAGCCATTCTTCTAGCTGGATTGTCTTTGCCTTTATGGTTATGATAAAAATTCTCAGCAGGGGTAAATCACTGCTCCACCATAGGGAATAATGTGAAAATTCTTACTCACTTAAATGGATGCAAATCAAGGGTAGTTTAAGACAAGTTAAGTAAAGAATTATACTGGTAGAAAAGTAAATGTGGAATGTTATTTATTACCAGTAGTCAATGGTATGGTGATGCTTTAAGTGGACTTACTTATTTCCAACCTTGTCCCCTTTATGAGGGGAGTAGCAGAACCTGTAGCAGTTCAGGAAGGTCCCTTTCTTGTCCAATTGTCACTTAATTACAAAGTTCTTGAAGATGCAAGGTGGTAGGAAATTCCTTCACTGGGAAGTGACTCTTTCCATGTTTTTTGAAGACTGCTAGTCCTCTACCTCCTTCCCTCTACAGACTTCCACCAGCTCAGCTATCCTGCTGCCTTCCTGCTCTCCCCTTGCAGTCAGGGGCTGCTGCTTGGTTCATATTTGCTTGCCCATCTCACAGACTCATATTCCCAAGCTGCTGTTGGAGAACAGCCATAAAAAATCCTTCCGCTAATATATTGCCACCTGGTCTCTGAAAATCTGCTTGATACCTGGTTTTCTTGCAGGGTCTGTGACTTTGTTTTCTGATTCTCCTCTTTCTTCCAGCCTTTCACAGGTCCTTAAGACCTTTCCTTTCCCCTTTTATCTTTCTCCATGACGAATTTCCTAGTTTCTGGTGGAATAAATTGACAATGCGAAGCTTCTCACAGTGCATGCCAAGTGATTTTTTTCCCCTCTCACCTGCAATCTACCACTTAAAATGAAGCTCCAGTAAAGGCTACAATTCCTGCTAGAAATGCAAAGTTATTTTGAGCAGCAAGGCGTATTGGCCACTGATTGTGGCTTTAATGTTTATACACACACAAAATGCTGTCCTGGAGACTATTCCTTGTGCACATTCAAACCTCAAGTTAAATGTAATCACCGTGCAAGTGGCTCAATATTCCAGGATAAGAGATTTTTTAGAGACATTTTGAGGATACAGTCTTACGACAATGCTTGGCAATTGAGAAAAGATCCTATCTGGAAGTGGTTGTGTTATTAGTGCTATTTTATACTAAGAGAAATGGCCAGATATGATGGGATGGCTGTACTGAGTCTCTGACCAGTCAATTTCCATGGGCTCTGGCTCCTACCATCAGGGATGTGAACTTCATTACAGACGTGATCTGCAGCAGCAAGAGACAGCCAGTTCCTCTTGCATGACCATCTAAATTCTGGGGTCTATAAAAGACTGACAAATCAAAGTCTAGGTTTAGCTAGGAGCAGGGAAGGGGGTTTAAATCCACAGAGAGAAAAACTCTGAGAGCATTAGAATCCCTGAGCTAGTTACAGAGATGTGGAAGAGTGGAGCTCAGAAAAGACTGGACTGGAGTCTTCTACATTTTAGTCTACTGTCTGCTTGGCAACTGAATTAACAAATAAAAACAAACACTGAATGATCTTTTAAAAAGAGGAAATATTTATGGTAAGTTGTGTTTATTCTCTTATTTGTTCATAATGAGATCAGAACATGTTTAACAATATTTCCTGAGGTGTCCTGTCTAAGGCATATTGTATGTGCTTAGATCAAAGAATGGTCAACAAAATCTACGGTTTTCCATCTCTCAGTGTTTTTCGATGGTTTAGAGGCATGGGCAGTTCCCATGAATACTGTGCGTTTTGAGCTGACTCCATGCCATAAATACTTATAAATATTGTGATTTCCATGCTGTATAACCCTGAAAAGCTCAACCTTGAGAATTGTCATCAGGTCACATTTAGCCTTTCTCCGGGAAAAGGCAGGGAGCTGGCAGTCCTGACCATTGGGAGGCATCAGGTCTCCTGCTTCGTTGTCATTTTTCTATAGAAAGCTGCTCACCATCACTCAAATTTTCCATTTTGCTATTCCTGTCTATGGACAAATTCAGTCATTAAAGTCTAGACTAATTTGTATGGAGACCATAAGTTCATCAGGACAAGGCTGGTGTCTCATTGTCCACATATACTGAACTTAAAACAGTGGGCACCTGCCAAGAGCTGTGCTGTGGCGCCTGGGATTGCCTTGAACCAACTTGTGCTCCTCTTCCTAGTGTCTCTGCCTGCCTTTCTACAGACCCTTTGGGATTTGACCACACAGAGTGCATGAGCTTAATTAAAATTAGCTTAAAAACAGAAGCAGTTGAAAAAATGCGAAAGATGCTGGGGACACAGCTGGCAAATGCAGAGCCTGAAGTTAAACTGAATTTAAAAAAATAGGTTTAAATCCACTGAGAGTATCTGCACAAGCGTTTCTACCAGTTTAAGTTAATTGGTTTAAAAGAATGCTTTTAATTAATCCTGTGTGTTCCTATAGGTGGATGAGACCTTCCTCGGAGGCACCAGCAAGTGGCCAGTGTTCTCAGACAGGGATGATTGCAAGAAAAAGCATTTAGCCATCCATGTCCTCCTCCCGTGGGAGGAACAGACAGCCCAGCCACTGCACCAGGGATGCTGATTCAGATCCTTGAAGTATCATAAAACATTTTGTGTCACCCAGGGTGAGCTGCTTAACATTTTACCCATTTTTCTGCCCAAGAAAAAAGAAAAAAAAAAAAAAGGATAATTGCATCTAGTTCCCTGGAGTGCCTAAGAATAAATATATAAAGCATTATGAGGGACAAGATACTGCAGTAATGGGGGCCATGTTAAAACTACCTCTTCCCTTCTATGAGCTGGTTCTAATGATGTATATTGCTTTGCAGGGTAGCTACCGGCCATCCATTGCTTTTCAGACAATGTAGGCATTAGATGTGTCACCAGAACAATTACTGCCAAACTTGTGATGTATTTTTTTATGAAATTTAAACATTTATGGAGCTTTGCAAAAATAAAGCAAAAAAAAAAAATATCTACAAGCCCTTCACCCTTAACATCTTTCAACAGATCTTGTGGTGTTGGATGGAAAATGAATTTAACAGGATATTACTGTTCTGTTGCAATATTTCTGGTGTACAACAATATTATAGTTGGTGTTAAACTTTATTACTAGCCCTGTGATAAAATTAGTTCAATATTGGCTGCTTTTATAATGTGGTTTTACAATTGCAACATGGGATAATGTGATAGTACCAAAAGAAAAAAAATTAAAACCAAACCCAAATGCCCCAAACCCAAAAGTGTGGAGTGGAGGAAAGGAACAGAAAGTTACATAGTGGGAAGGTACAGGACAGGGGTTGCATTTTAATGTAGGGTGCTGTGAAAATTTCTTTTCTGGAACGGCTTGAAGCCAGAAGCAGCCTTTTGATTATATTATACACAGGCTGATGACTGTCACGGTGGAAAGTGTCAAATGGGGAGCAGGCAGGAGAGAGGCAGGAAAGACAGCAACAATCTCACAGCAGTGACTAAGCCTGGTTTGCCCGGAGGTGAATTTAGAGCAACGTCATCGTGCTGTCATTGGCTTCTCAAGTAACGGAGGCTTCCGAAATGGGTCTTTTTGAGGTTATTTGTATTAACCTCAGAATGGTTTAGTATATTAGGGTGGAAATACAAGTCTAAGCAGCACTGTAAAGGCATAATCAGTGTGTGGCATTCAGACACCCAACCTGCAACACTCTGCCATGTTCAATCAGACATCTTCCTTTCACTGCAGTGTTTCTGTTTCATTTTCTGTTTCACTTACACAGCCTGTGAGCTCCCTTGGGCAGATATTGTCTCTTATTTCATGTTTTTGTACAGCTTTATGCAACAGAACTTACTCCTTGCTGTTATTTCTGGTTACTGGGATAGCATAAATCCTAGTGGAGCTTGAAGAGCATAATTCTGAACCGGTGCAAATCTGAGGAGCTCTACTGGAGCCAGGACTAAGCAGGCAGAAAAAGAGGCCAGAAAGGCCTGTTTATGGCAATTGAAAATACACATCTGGAGACAGTGACTTCAGGGTTGTGCTTAGGATCATAGAATCATGGAATAGTTTGGGTTGGAAGGGACCTCCAATGCTCATCCAGTCCAACCCCTGCCATGAGCAGGGACATCTTCACCAGCTCAGGTTGCTCAGAGCCCCGTCCAGCCTGGCCTGGGATGTCTCCAGGGATGGGGCATCCACCACCTCTCTGGGCAACCTGGGACAGTATTTTACTACCTTAATTGCAGAAAATTTCTTTATTATGTCTAGCCTAGCATGTTGTAGGTATGTTGTAACTTTTGTCCTATCATGTCTCAAGGTCACCCTTGTCTTAGGGATCCCCATCCCTTAGGGAGAAGCTGACCCTCACCACACCTTGTCATGGAATAGAAGATGAAATCAGAATCATATACTGATTAGTATTATAGTATTATATCAACTTCTTTTTCAGTGAAAGTAAGAATTTTGCTTCTTGAGAATTATGGCATCTACTGGATGCTGCTATTAAAAGCAAGGCTGAAATTACACACAGGGAAGAGTTACACAGTTGTCTGTGCAGAGCCCTGGACCAATTCTGAAAGAAATTTCTGCTGTACCACTATTGAGCCAACCTGGCTCCAATGTTTCCTCTGCTTCAGCTTAATCTGTTCTCATGTTGGAGCATATCTCTGGTAAAAAGGAATGGAAGGTGGAAAGAATCTGGAGAATGTATTGCCTACATGAGCAGTGTGTGCAGCCAGCAAAAGCAGCTATTCCTAGTAAAGAGAGCTGGGAATAGTTAGGAACACTCACTGGAGAGAAAAAAACCCTTTGAGTTTTGGTGTAAAGATGTAGTGATACAGATATACGGTAGTTTCCAGGAGGAAGATGCATCTAATGAAAAGGCATAGCAAAGTATCAGAACTTGGAGGCGAAGTTCAGACATTCCCCAGATTACCAGCTAAGCTGCTAACTGCCTGTGGAAGCCTGAGCTGTGCCAGCCCTTATCTAACCCATCTTGAGACACCAGAGCTAGATAGCACCAGCACAGACCTGGTACAATACCCACTCCCCAGACAAGAAAGCAGGATAGTTGTCAGGACCTGCTCAGCAGAGGGACATCATGAGCAGAATGTGAGCCTCAATAATTTGTTGCAGTTTCTGGTGGTTCTAACGTGCTTTAAACTCACTACAATGATCTTATTTTGCTGTTCATAGGTATGCAGGCACTTTTTTTTCCCAGACCATGCACCCTTGTCACACTTGCTGATCCTGAAAGCCTCTTTTCTCTGAGACTCTTTCTCTCCTCCAGCCAAACCATGCAGAAGATTTGGGTTTGTGCATAACTTTTTATCTGAAGCAAATTCGTCTGTATATTGTCACATACTCCATAGCATCCAGTCCATAGTACACAGATGAGTTACATCCCATCAGGTGGGTTTCAGTGACCAAGGCGATAGATTGGAGGGCAGCATCATTCATCGCTCAACAATCTTAAAGGTCTTTTCCAACCTAAATGATTCTACAATTTTATGAGCAACCTTTAAAGGAGAATATAGCATTGCAGTGGATGATTTGCTTAAAATAAGAGTGGCTGAAGGGTGCATGAGCCTGTAGGTGGAAAGGATTTGAAGTGGTGAATAGTTAAAGCCTGCAGATGAACTGTCTGTTCATTGCTGCAATGGCCTTGGTAGCTCAAAGTGCTGCTTCTACCCATGGCTGGAATTGATGGGATGCTTAAGCTACAATGAAATGGGGAACAAAACTTGTTGAAGTCAACGATCCTTCACTGCAGAAAGTACAATATAAACTCACCCAGAAGGACTGAATTCACCCCTTGGTGCCCACTGGTGGACCTGAGCTAAAGGCAGACCAAGGCTGCTGCTGGGTGCCACCATCCTCTCTCTGTTCCTCAGTGTGAATCCAAGAGACGTCCGCCCGCATCTCCCAGCTTTCCTCCTTGGACAGGCTATCTCTATCTCACTCTGGTGGCCAGAGCCTCTCTCTGTCCTCTCCACTGTCTCCCAGGCTCTTCTGGAGCAGACACCAGCTTGGAGCAAGCAAGAGTAGGGGCAAGGCTGCCTTGCACCCCCCACCCTCAAATGCAGTCACCCCAGGGTGCCCACCATAACACAGAATGCCTTTTCAGGGGTGATTAGGAACACAAAGGGCTCTGCCTGACAATTAGGGAGAGACTGTGGGACTGTGAAAAGCACGACTGGAATCTGGAGCACTAAAACCATCCACAGCCACGGCCTCAGCTTTATGTTTCAGCAGCAAGTTTTAAAGTTGAGGGACACATGTTTGTGTGTTTGTTTGTTTTAAATTTTTTAATGTAGATTTTTTCATGGTTTTCTCAGGCAGTTGAAAGGAAACTATGGTACTGAATCAACCTGTGGTGGAGGCAGGAGGTTTTGCAGTGTTTAGACCTGGAGTAGAGAACCAGGACCCAGAAACTAACTGTAATGAGAGTGAGTTCTTTCAGAGGCAGCCATCAGGGAGAGCAAATCAGTCATGCCCTGCCCTCCGCTGGGACCAGCGAGTGATTGATTCAGCTCCTGTCGGCTGCCCTTATGGACCGGGATGTGCGTGAACATGAAAGGAGCAGAACAAAGGCCCCATTACCGCAGTGGGCAGAGAGAAGGCTCCCCCGCTGCTTGATGCATCTCTCCCTCTCTAAGCTATTGCAGCCCTGTCTTTATCCTCATTCCTCCTCTGTTGCTTTGATCCTTCCTTCCTCTGCTTTCCAGCCAGCCTGACACTGCTCCCTTTTCCCAATTCCTCCCAGTTGCAATGTTTTCTCATCAGGAAAGTCCCAATAGTCTCACATCTGGACTACTATTCCTGGCAGATCCTTGCAGTCAATTTTCTTTCCCATCTATTTATCTCTCCCCAGACCCCTTCATCTATCCCTTTTTGAATAAAAATCAGGCTCAGCTGAGCGTCTGCTCTTTGGGATTTGTCACTGGTGGTGTACTGGTCTCCCAGTTCTTGCTTGTGGATCCCAATGTTTCTCTCCTTCTGAGAAGCTCCCATTTTTCTTTATTTGTCTTGGGTAGGACTATGGAGCTGATTCACAGAAGTGAAATGGAGCGTGGTTATTTTGGTTAGAAAAAGTTTCTGTCCCTTCCCACTGTACAGAGAAGTGTGAAGGGATGAAAATTTGTCTGTGATTTTTTTTCCCTAAGCTCTTAGTTTCACCCACATTATTCATAGTCCCTGGCTCTCCCCGCTCAGGGCTTTTCTGGGTCCTGTTGCTGAGGCCCCTCAGCAAATTGATGGCTGAAGCCAGCTGTGCCCAAACTTGAGCTGAAGGGTGCAAGGGGTATGGTACTGCCTGCCCTGCTGCCAGCCAGCTGCCTGAAGATAACCTGCTTCTCTGCTGAGTGACTGGCATGTTTTTGACACCTCAAAGATGGTGTGAAGCTTCATACTGTAGCATCTCGGGTGCCACCTGAGACCTGTGGGGGTCTTGTCCCAGCTCCAACTATCTCCAGGTGTGGATATTGTTGAATATTGAGTCCATCCAGCTTGAGTTCACAGGCTGATGTGCCTTGGGTGATGCTTTCTCTAGGACTTCTAGGCTTCCTGAAAGAGAACACAGACGGTGAGAGCTCCAGCAACCCAAAACATCTGCTGCCATAATTGGCCTTTGGCTTGTGAAGATGGGTTGTCCCAGTGCTTGTTTTTTCTGTTGTCAGCTACTGTTTGACCCAGGAACAAGCCCCAGAGCTGCAAGTATAGCTTTGTGAAGCCAGGGAAAGACCTGACACTCCAGGATACCTGCGGTTCAATAACCCTCTACTGCTTCCAAAACATGTGGAGTGGCTCAAGGTAAGGAAGAACATCAACACCTGGCCTTTCCTCTGATGATTTATGGAACAATCCTCTCTTTAATATGTCCTTTCTTACTTGTCTGTATTTAATCACCCCTCCATTACCCATTCAGTCTAAAAGAAGTTTCTGGTTGTGCCGAATGAAGAGTTTTTATTTCTCCAATCCATATGCCCGTGCAAGCTCAGCAAAATCCACTGGTATGGAGCAGCGTGGTTAGTATTCTGCAGCATCATGGGAAGGCTTTGAGGTTGTTTTTTTTTTCACCTTCATCTTTGTGTGGACACACACACAAGGAGAGGGCAAAGGCTAAAACCTCAGAGGGGCTGCTTACAGTTTCATCAATATTTCATGATTAAGAAGGTGACAGAATTCTGCTTTATTTAATAAGAATATTCCCTAGGTAGGTCCTGTTTTTCCAGCCTGCTCCTGTAATTACAAACTGTTTGTGCATTAGATGAGCAGCTTCACTGAATTGTCTTCTCCTCAAGTGTTTTAAATTAAAGGGTTGACTTTTGCCTTGGTCAGACCCATGCTTTTCCTGGAAATCAGTGACATTTTTCAAAGTTGATATTAAATTAATCAGGAAGGCAAGGAAAAAAAAAAAAGTGTGAGAGAGAAACTGGGTAAGATTGGAAGAGCTGAATTTCACCCTTTCTGAGCACAGCCTGTGAGCATCGGGTCGTAGTAGTCAAAATGTCAGAAGAGACTCTTTAAATTAAGAATTGTAGTCTGTGAGCAGCAGCACCCACCAGCTGGGTAGGTGACTGTGGATTTCCACAGCACCAAACATAACAGGCCAGTACCTGGCTGGCTTCTCAGGACTGGCACTCTCTCCATAAAGAATTTCTTTCTAATATCCAGCCTCAATTTCCCTTGGCAGAGTTGAAGCCCATGCCCCCTTGTCCTATTGCTGACTGCCTGGGAGAAGAGACCAATCCCCACCTGGCTATAACCTCCCTTCAGGTAGTTCTAGAGAGTGCTGAGCTCACCTCTAAGCCTCCTCTTCTCCAGACTAAACAAGCCCAGCTCCCTCAGCCTCTCCCCACAGGTCTTGTGTTCAAGTCCCTTCACCAGTCTTGTTGCTCTTCTCTGGACCCGCTCCAGCACTTCAATGTCTTTCTTGAACTGAGGGGCCCAGAACTGAACACAATACCCCAGGTGTGGCCTCACCAATGCAGAGCACAGGGGAAGGATCACTGCCCTTGTCCCGCTGACCACGCTATTTTTTATACAGGATCATTATAACTAGGCTCAAACACAGCTTTATTAATCAATATAGGAACTATTAAAATCAACATGTATTTTGCCAATGAGAAATAAGTTTGTTTATTCCTGTAGCTTAAAAATCCATGCTTCAGGATTCAATGAACTCTTGGAAAGCATTTTCTGCATCCTGCTGGCTGTGGAAGTGTTTTCCCTTCAAAAAGTTGTCGAGATGCTTGAAGAAGTGGTCAGTTGGCGAGAGGTCAGGTGAACATGACAGATGAAGCAAAACTTTGTAGCCTAATTCATTCCACATTTGAAGTGTTGGTTGTGCAACATGCAGTGAGGCATTGTTGTGGAGAAGAACTGGGCCCTTTCTGTTGACGAGTGCTGGCTGAAGACGTTGCAGTTTTTGGTGCATCTCATTGATTTGCTGAGCATCCTTCTCAAATGGAATGGTTTTGCTGGGATTCAGAAAGATGTAGTGGATCAGACTGGCAGTAGACCACCAAACAGTGACCATGACCTTTTTTTTGTTGCAAGTTTGGCTTTGGGAAGTGCTTTGGAGGTTCTTCTCATATCAGTCATTTAGCTGGTCATCTCTGGTTGTCATATAAGTCACTTGGTGCTTTGCAAGTCTGACATGTTGTTACAGACAAAGAAAGTACTGGGAACATGGCCATATTTTGAGTCCGTGCTCCAATTTTGAGGCCTCCCAATGTGAAGATCAGAAAGGGCTACAGAAAAACACGACATGTCTTTGCCCTCCTGCATTCCTGCAGCTCAGGCTGGGGATGGATGCTACTCCAATGTGAAATGGGCAAAGATGATGTCTATGGGATTGCTGCTACACCATGGGAGCATGCAGTGGTGCAAATAAGGGGAAAACAAGGGCTTAAGACTCTTCAGCACTCTCTTATCTAAGTAAATTTCTGGCAGGTTTAGAAGTGTTTCTGTTGCTGGGTCCGTGCTGGCTCATCTCTGCCTCCTGATGCTTCAGGGCACAGGATTCACCAGGAGCAAGCACAGGGTTTCAAACTGGGGGCTTTGACCCATGAAGAACTCCTCTCAGCTGGTGTAACACACTTTCTTCTCTGCTTCTTAGAGGAAATCTGATTTCCCTCTTGGACCAAGCAATGGACTAGCAACTCTGCAGCCCTTGGGATTACCCCCCTTAGCAGGATATGTTTCATTGGCATCTCCAAGGGATGCTGTTGGCTTGTCTGGAGGTGTCACCGCAGGAAGGCTGAGTCCTTTCAGGGCTTCCCACCATGTTATCTGTCTGCTTTTGTCCACTCAGCGCAGTCATGGGTTAAATGGAGCAGCATTTGCAGTAGGGTCATGGCAAGCAAATGACAGGATGAGCTGCAGGGGGAAGACGGAGGACATGGGCAGAATGATGGGAGGTGGCTGCTGCTGTTCTGCCTCCTTGCATTCATCTGAATTCTTTGTTCCAGCCTTAAGAGGGCAAATTCCACAGGAGATCAGTGATTCAGCCTGCAGTAGGATCAAAGCAGCCTCATTTCCAGGGTTCGTGTCTGATGTTTGGATTCTTTGGCACTGGGACAAAGTCAGGATTTTCCATCAGCTGGGGCACTGGAAGCTGTATGTGTTTGTGTGTGTGTATGTCTCTGTTTGGTTTCTCTAATGTCTAACACTGGCTGGGGTCTCCACCCTTTCTTCTGCACAGGGCTCTCTCATACCTGGCTGCCTATTTTTATGAAACTTGGAGGAACTGCTTAGCTTTGGAAGTGCTTCATTTCTCTCACACTTGGTGGAAACTGACCATTGGGTTCAAAAATTATTTGGGATGAAAACACGCAGGTTATGATTGCATAAACAAGCTATGAATAACCCTTCAAACCACTTCTCAGTGTCACAACTCCCAGATTACCTCCCAGCAGGAACTGGAGTGCATTTTTCAAACTTGTGATACCTTTTCCCCACCTTTTAACTGGGTAACTGAATACATGTAGTTGGAAATGCTCACTAAGCGCCATGAACATGTGTTCTGAGTAACAGAAATTAGTTTGATGTGAACATTGCTGCTCACTGGTCTTTTCCTTCTGAACACTGTCCATCACAGAGATCCAGAGATCCCTCTTTCTCCTGGATAGTTTTCCCTCAGCCAGCACCACATGGAGTCAGTGTGGTATAGCAATAGGATCTGAACAAACAGAAAAAAAACCATAATCTGTGCCTATATATCCCAAAGAACATTTAAGACATCCTGACAATGTCTTCTGGGGCATTGGAGCATCCTATGGTAACCTTGAACATATGGTCACCTTGTGGGGCAGCAGTATGGGTGGCTCAAACCAACAGATAATATTATGACCCACAGCTGCCTATATTTAGCTGGGACTCTGGTGATGTGGGATGGGGTTTCCAGCCTCTGTGCTGCAGTTTTCCTTTGGTAAAATGATGTACTGCTACTGACCTTCTTTAAGGCGCTTTGGGGGCTTCAGTCGGGAAGCATCCCATAAAAATTGCATATTATTGAGCAGAAAAATAAAAAGCTTTAAGTTCAGAAGGTGACTAAAAGAGCCATTGGCAGCTCAGCTGTCATCTGTGGGCAGTGATACTCTGGAAATCTAATGTCATTAAGTGGACACTGTGATGGCTATGAAAGCTCCTGCTAAGCAAAGGAGAGAAGGGAGCGACTCTGAGAGGCTACAAAGGCTTCTCTTGTCTCTGGCAAGTCTTGGGTTAAATGTGAGCTGGGATTAGGCAAATTTACGTCTCCAGGTACAGAAAACAAATACCAGGTCCTAGAAGGCAGGACACGCCAGGCGAGGGAAATGCTCACTCTTTTCTTCTAACACCAAAGTTTATTAATGAGATTGTCCTCAGAAAACAAGTCATCTGGGAAAGCTGTTTCACAGGCTCAAGTTCAGCTATTGTCTTGCCCCAGGATGAGGCTTTTAATGGAAGCCTTGAAACTAAAATAATAATAATGACAATAATAATAACTGGTTGTCTGCTGTTTATGCTCTAGCCGAGAGCTTGCGGCTCGAGGTGTTTGCCCTTATTTCACAGCTAATTTCCCTATGTTCCTGTGGGTGGATGAGTCCATACCATCTGTTATGAACTTTTGGGAGGTGGGGAGGCAGGTCGGGTCATGATGAGCCACAGGCTGCGGGCTGCTGTAGCAGAGGAAACTCTGCCTCACAGTCCCTTCTTGCAAACCCTCCTTCTCCTCCTCACCAGAAGACCTCTGTGGCCACAGGGCTACCACTGGCAGCACATGACAGCAGAGGAGCGGGGGCTGGTACATGCTGCCCCCATGTAATGGAGACAAACAGCGAGCTCAGAGCTCGCCTCCTTGTCTACTGCTGTTCTCCAGGTGATGCTCCATGTTCTCACCTGCAGTAGAGCCTCAGCACAGATGTACAGGCTGTCTATAGCTAATTTTAGAGAGATCTGTTAAAAGAGGCCATCTTCAGAGTGACTCCAATATATTGGGTCCCTCACTACCTAGTGCTGTAGTGAAGAGAAAGGGTGTTTATGGGTGTATTTGATCCTTGGATAGGATCTAGGAGGAGTAAAAACATGACTGTGTTTGGGGGATAGTCACATAACTGAGCTAGGAGAGCAGGTTCCCTCAGGGGCAGGGGAAGAACAATTACAAGTGGGTGCCATTCTGCAACAGCTGTGTAAGGGAGCTCCAGTTTAGTTAGGCTGAATATCCCCTTAGCAGATGCGTGAGTGGCTCAAGAGGAGGGAGAACAGCTGGACTTCATGCACCTACATGACGTTGTAGAATCATAGAAATGTAGGACAGTAGTGCAGATGCACCAGGAAGCCAGAAGGTCTCTGGAAGAAGTTTTCCATTTTGTTGTAGTGGCTTTCCTGAGCTGTCATGTGGCTTCCAGTCCCATGGCTGATCTGCAAGCTCAGACTGCCACATGCTCCTTAACAGTATAGGAAGATAAATTTGTAGAATCAGTCTTAGAAGTCAGAGGAAAGAGCGGAGTCTGTTTGCTTCCAGGCATCTGGTTTGTGGGGTTTTAGTCCTGTAGACTTACCACTTTTTTTGGTCAAGTGAGATTTTGCTCCATGGTGGAGCAAGTCACTAGCTTAGAGGGCGTGCTGCTGGACTTGGGAGCAGAGGCAGGTGCCCCAGGCAACCTCTCTTGCATCATATGGCACCATGGCAAGGTCTCAAATAATTGACTGGATCCGTGGACAGCCAGGTCTCTTGATCTCATGGGATAACCCACCACCCACTCTTCAGTCCTATAGGCACTAATGCGTCTCTAGGACCTTAAAAAGCTGCCTAGCCCTCCAGAGGAGTCCCCAGCTGCTCAGCCTTTCTGTGCCCCAGGTGGCTCAGGGTCTCTCCCTGCTTTGTACAAGTGTTTGGTGGTTTTTTGTTTGTTTGGGTTTTTTTTGTGTGTGTGATTTTTTGTTTGTTTGGTTTCTTTTGTTTGCTTGTTTGTTGTTGTTTTTGTTTGTTTGTGGTTTTTTTTTGTTTGCTTGTAATTTGAAAAGCAGTGCAGGCGTGACTAGAAGTGGAGCAACCTGGGCATGTGGGTCTGTGAAAATGGCTGTGGCATAGACGTGGTCAGTAATGGTAGAGTGGGGGCAAGTAGGGCAACTCCTCCAAAAGATGGGTAGTTATTTCCAGTTCTTCCATCAGCGCCTGTCTCACACTAGCCACAAAACAGGAGAATGATACCCCTGAGGGAAGAAATACCAGGCAGCCCTGTAGCCTTTTAGAAAGACTCTCTAGCCAGGAAGGGAGAAGTCAGAAGTTATTTTCCCTTATAAAGATGGTACAGAACGTTTGGGTGTCACATAGTTTGTACCCAGCTCTGTGCTGATGACTCAGTTTGCTGCAGTGAGACTCGCTGGGAAAACAAAACAAAACAAACCCCGCCTAGAATATAATTTCTGAGAAGAGGTGGGCTCACCTGAAAATCAGTGCTTGGTTAATAAAACTCAATCTGCTGAATCATGTCTTTGTGCAGGTTGGGCTGATCGACTGTGACCTGGGGAGGTGTTTAGGATCTGAATGCAGAAAGCTTTGGCATCCCTGCGCTGCTACAGAATCCTTAAAAACAAGTTTCATCGAGAGCAGTCGTTACTGTGAAAAACTCTGCCTCGTTTGCAGTATGTTTCATGCAGTCAAGGTCTAGGAGAAAGTTATATAGCAGACAGTAAATCCCACCTACACTTATTTTTTTTTTTTTTTTACAGACAGATGTCATTGCCTTTCAGTGTATGCTACTTTTCAAAGTGGCTTTGTAAGCCGATAACACATTCTTCCGAGGCTACACAATACTTAGCACTGCTCTAACAATTTTTATCTTCAAAGTGCTCTCCCCTGTGTGAAAGGAAAGTCAGTCTCTTCCCTGAAGAATTTCAAATCTAAAAAGACAAAAAGGGGTTAGTGGAGAATGGAGCTACATGAAGCAAGTTCTCAGACGGTAGTTCACTTGCCATAAACAAGTCATTTTTAGGTAACCTCAAACTTGGCAACATCGTGCCACATTTTCAAGATTTTTCATCCCCAAAGAATAAAATAACAATATTTTTTAAGAGATGGCAGTCTTGCACTTCGCTGTTTGCAAAGCCAAAACTTTACATCTCAAATCCATGTATTGCTTGGAAATATAACTATTTTTTTTTCTTCAACATAAGTATAAAAATAAAAGACACAGAGAATGAAACAGATATTTCACTTCAGATAAAATGAAGTAATCTTTATGTTTCCTGTTTCAGCCACTGAATCAAGAAAAATGAAATCAATGCTGGGAAGAACCTTTATAAGAGAAAAGCATTATAACCCCTCCTGTAAAATGGAGAAACTAAGTGGTAGTGGATATCGCTGCACTGATTTTTACGGTCGACCTTCTGGCTACCCTTGCCCTTCCCAGACCTATGTCATGCATCAAAACCAGCCATGCTGTACTCATGATTTCTTAGGCACGGCACTGGGACGCAGCTGCATTCCTTCATTTCGTGTAAAATAAGACCCTCACATGAACAAGTCTGTAAAGCACTTGCATTTCTGAACTCCTCTTGCAGGCAGCAGAAGAGGTACAGAACCTCCTGGAGGCAGTAAAAAATTACTGTGGGGTGGGTGCTGCTGATCACTCTTGTGGTGTGATCCTGCCCAGTGTGGGTAGTACCAAGCTCCTTAGAGGCTGTGGAAGGAAGTATTGAGATGTGAAGTATCAGTCCATCACAGGAGAGCTCCCAGGTTTGGGCTGGATTTAGAGTTTAAGCTAGTTGCCAAATATGATCTTGAAATTCATCTTCAGTATCAGTGGAGACACAGTAAACAACTGTGTTAGTTGGAAGGAGAGTTTAGATACTGGATAAGATCCCAGTCTGTTGTCTTGTGGTCGATAACTACATGAGTTGTTTTCTGTACGTGAAGGTGGGTAATAACCAAGGGAACATCTTTGTGAGGAGGATGAAGCCTGTTCATAGATGTGTGGAAAGGGTGAAATGTGCCCTCAGGTGCGTTGGTTCAGGAAAATGCAGTCTCCTTAATTGCTTTGATATGGCACCGGTGTTCAGTTTGTGGATCTCAAGCTCCTTTGGCTCTTCATTTGTAGTTGAGGCTGCTCGTAGGGACCATGAAGTCCTCTCCTTGTCTCCTAAAGCAAAGAGCCTAAACACAGTCTGATCATTGAAGGAGGCTGGAGGTTTTGGGATTCTCCCATCCCACAAAGGACTCACAGTATGAATTCCATCCTCCACCAGTGTTTTCACACCCTGCTACAGACAGAGGTTGTACAAGGGTGCTTGAGAGCACGGTGAGACTAAGCAGTCAGACCTTCCCTTGCCTTCCAGCATCCTTGCTCTGCACACCACAATAGCAGCTCACACTGCAAATTCACAAAAGCAGCAATGAAAGATCACCGTGAGTACTCTGAGAAGCCCCAGCATAAGGCCTCAGCCTTAAAATAATTAGTATTGATTTGCTCCAATAACTCGGGCTGAATGTGATAGTTCCACAAGCTACATCTGCCTAGAGGCTTTGTGCTCAAAATAGCTTCTTTTTCCGCTCTCCTTCAGCTCCCGCTTCCTTCGCTCCTCCAAATCACTGCGGAGTAGTGTTCTGCAGGGAGCTATGGGGAAAATCCCATTATAGACTGTGTGGGAGCTCATCAGATATTCAAAAAAGTGATCCAGGTTAAGTTAGGTTTGAGTATTAGAAGACAAATTACCAAAAATCAGGCCGCACTTCTATGGTGTCTCGCAGCAGACACCAAAAATCAGTGCTGACAAAATCACCTCCTTTAAAACTTTGTTTGAGAGGAGTAAACACCTCGTTTTCTGCAGACACTACAAACCCGGCTAGAAGTGTTGGCGAATAACTTTTTAAAAATCCCTGTTGCTTACCATCACTGCACTAACAGGAGAATAATACTCTCTCGTTTTATCTTTTCAGAATATAATCCCTGCACACTGAGAATGTCTATTTGCATTTGCCCACTAGTGACTAGCACAGTGGGTGCAACAGAAAGTTTAATTACGACTGGGCTGAGGGAGATGAGAGAGCCACGAAGGGGAGAAAGGTTCTGTAATCGACCATCATTTCTCCTCCTCGCCTGGTTTCTCAGAAAACCTCAGGCAAGTTTCTCATGCTTCTCCCCAGACTGAAGGGGAAGGCGTTTAAAGAAAAAATTGGGGGAGGTTGGAAGAAAATTGGTTCAATGTGTTCTGCCAGTTGGCCTCCTTATGCAGCCATTACCCTCTACATTGGTTACCTTAAAGTTTTTCTGATGTGTGCAATTACTGGCCCCCAGAGAAACTGAAATAACACGTTGCACAATGTGATGCTGGGGCCGCCCCTGGGCTTCAACTCCTTCCTCCCATAGCTGGGCACTCCTCAGCCCCCACATACATTAATACACTCCAGGGTGTGCCATAGCAAAGATTTGGGGATTTCCTCCCTACCCCCTGCCTTTTTCTACTTGCAAAAACAAAAGAAATAAAATAAATAATGGTTCAAAGCACCCAATATAATGATATAAATCATTGGGCTGTTATGTAGTAAAATAGTCGTGTCCTGAAAAACATGCTTATACCATTCCTATGCTCTTACGGGAAACAGCCTCACTCTTCAAAAGGAAGAAAATCTCTTCCCAGAGTCTTCTAGAGATGCATTACCCCTGAAAGGAGGGGAAATCCTCCCAGGCAGCTGAGAAGAAGCAGAATTTCAGAATATGAT
Source organism: Streptopelia decaocto (assembly GCF_964273445.1). Taxonomy (NCBI): domain Eukaryota; kingdom Metazoa; phylum Chordata; class Aves; order Columbiformes; family Columbidae; genus Streptopelia; species Streptopelia decaocto. The sequence goes on from NC_138655.1 coordinate 157,268,017, forward strand.
TTAGAAGAATAAATGTTATGATAGCAATATCTCCATGCAAATGAAAACTGAGATGTTAAGTTTTAGGGGATGAAACTGTACCAACATCCAGATCTCAAACAACAAAATAAAGTGGGAGCCCAGTATGAGATTAACTTCTTGGGGTAGACCAGTTTGCTGCTTGCTTTAAAATAATTTTATTCTTAAGCGACATAAGGGAAACAATGACATGGGGAAAAAGAACAATTAGCATATTTCCATCAGTGCTATTACCTGGCGGATGATCTGCTGGATTTCAGTGTCATGTGGGATCATGTGTGGTTGTGTCTTCCATGCTGTGCACATGTAGATCCACTGCACACACACTCAAATCCTGAGTCTGTGCCTTCCAGCTTTGGCAGCCTGTCTTCAAACTCCATTTTACCTCAATTTTTTTTAACTGAGTAACTGCGGCATGGGGACATGGTGGAGCAGATACATTTCACCTCCTCAGCCCCCATCTCATTCACAGGGGCTCAGCCTTGCCTTTGGTCACATTTGTAAGTTTGGCAGCTGAATGGATGACAAAATAGGAGCTGTTTTATTGAAAATCTGGTCTCTAGTGACCTGCTCTAGTGAAAATTAGGAGACTTTGACATTTTTGGTTGGGATTCAGCTCACAGATTAAGGCACACAAATTTAGACGTCCAGCTGTTCGAATTCCCATTATGGTCAATGGAGGTCAAGGATGTCATACAGTTGTCTAAACATAGGCATCTAGTGTCATTTTAAAAGCCGTCTGGTGTCCAAGATAACTCCTTGGGGCTGGCAAACATTACCCAAAATATATGAGAAACCAGTACAGCTCTGCAGCAGCAGCTGGCAACCAGGACACAGCAGAGCCTCTAATGGTACCAGATGCCTCTTTTACACAAAATAATTTTCTCCGCTGATCATACTTACCTAGAAACAAGAAAAACTGACTTTTACAGATGACCAGCATTGACTAGATCTCCATTGGCTATAAAAGAAATACAGCATCTAGCTCATAACACACTTAAATTTAAGAGTCAACTTGACACTTGATCCCATAACTAAGAGCTATGTTCATTCCTTTTGCTGACTACACATTCATAACACAAGTAGAGCAGCCATGGGCTCCAGACTGGTGGATCCTACCCCACACTCCAATACATTGCAGCAGAGCAGTCAGGAGACCTGCTAGGTCTGGTTTCTTTGGGGGCTCTTGGGTGGTTCATTGGAAGACAGTGATGAGGACATGGCCCAGATGGCTCCAAAGGGACCAGTGGCACCATGGAGCAGCATGGTGGCCAAAACCCAGGATGGCTCTGGCTCACAAAGCTCTGGAGCAGCATATGCCCGCCCCTCTGTGTGTATCCTTGTCCTGGCTTTTCTCTTCTGTTATGCTCTGTTTCCGTCATGTTCACATTATCCAGGTTTCGGGTGGTGATCATGGTGCTTTCTTTCCCTTGGAAGTAAGTTTTTTGCTTAATTTTAAGGCTTATATAAATTAAAGAGCTAAGAAAGTGTATATGAATATGACCTCATTTTTCCCTCCTACCTCCCCCCACACACTTCCCCAGTTGACATGTTTGTGCAAATGTTGGAGATGAATAACGTAAATAGACTTCTTTAACAGTGATAGCTTATTAAAATAGCATGGGTGTGTGAATTTCTACTGCTAACCGGGAACCCTGCTGCTTACCAGTTGCAATGCCATCCATGCATTATTCAGCAGCTGAAAAAGCCCATTGTTCCTGTGTTCTGGAATTAATCAGATGGGTATGAAAATTACCTGTCACCAAAATATCATGTTTACTCAGTCCATCAAAACAGCCTGCTCTGACGGCAGCTGGATTTCCTCCGTAGAGCGTTCCGTGTTAAAATACATGTTTATAAATGCGATAGAGACCTAGTGGTGTTAAGGAGAATGCAAGGGAGCAATCTTTTTCATCTGTCTTGTGTGCTGGAGTTTAAAACCTGTTGTGGAGAGGAGAAGGATGAAATGCATGGAGCAAGGAGCACCTGTGAGTTATAATTCAATCAATCTGAAACGCACAGTGTTATTGTGACAGATCTAAATCCGACTTCCAGGCTTAAGCATTTTCCAGCTGCAGCAGAAGCATGTGAGGTCCTTGACTTCATTATTTTTCTTCCATGCCGCTGGTACTTTTCCTTACTGAATGCTGCAGCCTTTCTTCCATTTCTCTTCTCCTGGCCCTTGACCTCTTCACTATGTTTGCTCCTCTTGTTGCCAAAGTGAAAGTATTTGAACATCTGGCCTTGCCTATTTTCACCACTCTGCTGCATCAGATTAAGGAGGCACAGGGTCAAACTATGATGTGGCTCATCTCAAAAGATGATTGTGGGCAGTATGACTGAACTAAGACCTGAGTGAACACTAGCAAAAACAACAACAAGTTAGTGAAGGAGAAAAGTGACATACTTGGCTTTATTTTTTTCCTTTTTTGGCTTTTGAGTGTTCAGGATATTTGAAATGGGCAGGAATGCTACTTATGCGAAATATCATTATTTTTTCTCTTTTATACACAATTTTTTCCTCAATACATACGAAAATATTAATAGAACAGGATCTCAGTTCTTCAGATGTGCGCGGAGTTGCATGGCCTCATCTAGAAACAGTTGCTTTTCTGAGCGGTGATGAAGGAGGTGATGGAGTTGTCCCTTTTGTGTTTCGGGGCCCTTGCAGAGCCCCTGCGGGGCAGAGGCAGATGTGCAGCAGCAAGGTGCTGCCTGCCTCTTTGGCTGCAGAAGCACTAATTCCAGCCTCCCTCCTTTAATTTGCCCAGATGCTGCTTTTAATTAAGCTCCTAAAGTTTCATGGTCTTTGAGACCTCTTTCATTCTGCCAATTTTTGTTGAAGCTGGCAGGCAGCGGGATCACAGACCTGCTTCCTTTTAAATTCAGGCTGAGGTTTTTGAGCAGATACGGCTGTTTCCGAGAAGGGTTAATGCATTCACCTGGGGTGTGAAATATCAGCGATGTTGCCTGTTTCCCATATGACCTTGAATCTGAGAGTGACTTGCCATATGCTCACCACTTAAGATGGTCGCAATTTTTTTCCCCCCTCGTTGACTTCAGTGGGTGTCTGTTCAGGGTCCTAATCTCTGTGTGCCTGCAATGCGAATCAGTAAATGGACTAACACTTTGCTTTATTTAAAATACAAACTCCTCATGATCACCATTTGCACAGATTCCAGAACGACGGTGTGGGTGCTGGTTTCTCCCTCTGGATCACTGATACCAAATAATAAATACCAAGCCTTACCACTCATCCCTGAGGGATGCGCCCCCATGGTCAATGCTCCTATTAGGGACTTTCATAGCGTGTCACTGTCTGTGTCTTACAATTGTATGTCAAATGTGACCATGGCAAGGAGTGTAATGCAGGGAGTAGGTTGGCTTTGATAGATAAGGGGTATGACCCCTCGCAGAAAGGCAACTGTCCCCATATCTGCTCTTAACTAGATGAAATCTGTTTTCCTTGAAAGGATGTTTTAAGGATGTTCTGCCATTCTTTAAATTTCCCAAGGAAAAAAAAAAAAAGGTAATTTTAATGGAGAGAACCCAAAGAAAGATAATGGTTTTTAAAAGTATGGGGAGTCAGAGGGGAAGATAATGATGCCACTATCAAATATTCCAATTAGCACTTTCAGAAGAAAAGCTATTCTCTTCAGAAATCTTTCTTTGATCTTTTGACTGGCTGAGACCCATTTTGTCAGTCTGAATGGTGGTATCTCTGCTCTTACTGTATAGAGCATGTCCCTGGCCTGGCCATTTGAATTCCCTAAGCTAGAAACAGCTTCATTCATTGCAAGTATGTCAGCTCTGCTCCAGGCTCTGTAATAATAACTCTTTCACTTCAGCTGATGAGATCTAGATATCAATCTTGCTGAGGTCACCAAAGGAAAAAAATGAGCCTGGTCACTTCTCCATTGACAATTCAACACAAACCATATATCTATGCCTAAGGGGCCTCACACTTCCTTCTTGTTTTATCTGAATTGCACAAAAAAGCACAACTGAGATTTCACTGAGTTAAAAAAAAAAAAATCCCTCCATGACACTGTTCATTTTTGATACCTACAATGTCATAAGGACAAGTGGCAAAAGGCTTCTTGTTTTATTAATGCCAACCATCTCTATTTGAAAGAAGTTGTGAGCCTGACCTAAGTTCTCCTCGAATGCAAAGCACAAAACCCCTGTACTCAGAGACATTTTACAAAGCTAGTAGCAGCCTTTTCTCTGATGCTTGCTACTACTGAGTAGAGAAAAGGGAGCAAATGAATTCAAGTCTGTTTATCCCCATCTGGTTAGATGATGTGTTATTGGCAGGCCTGGTTGAATTTGCTTTGTGTGGCACCTTATTCGAGACACCTAAGGCATATGTCTTCCAGATAAAAGTCAAGTCCCCTGATTAAAGGGTCAAAGCAGAGTGCTGACAGTGGGAAGATGAAGCAAGCTGTTACTGAGCTCTGCAGAGGGATGGGAGTGGAGATTTCAGAGCAAGACAGTGAAAAACTGAGAAAAGGCGCATTTCATCCAGGCAGAGATACCAGCACTGAATGGGCTGCACGAGACACAAAAAATATACCTGCTGTTCACCTCCAAAATGCAAACTGGAGAGAATTTCCACCCCTCAGGGTGCAAACCTGGACAGCAAGGAGTGGTGTGTGAAGGAGATATGGGAAGGGGCAGATGCTGTGATGTGCTCCTGGGGCATCTCTCATGTTTGTGCCTTTTGCCTCCCCACTTCCAGCGCCTGCCCCCACTGCTGCCTCCCCCTCCCTCCTCACCCACCTCTTCAAGCTAACCATGGGGACTCTGCTTGTGAGCACACAGGATTTGGGCTGAACCAAGAAAAAACACTGACTTTTATCATATGGCTTCATGTCGCCAAGCTGGACCAGCATCATCACCATTTGTCCCCTTCTTGTCTCTATTGCACATCCATGAGGTGTTTTGCTGTTTCATGTTTCCCTTGGGGACAGAAAGGTAGGTCTTGGTACATCCCAGAACTGGGGAGCTGAACCTCCTCTGCAGGAGCAGTTTCCATCTCCACGGGCAGCCCTTGGCAAACACAGCTCCACTTCCAGGGAATGGCTCTTGGTGCCTCATGGAAGAGGCTGCTGTGCGGCATCCCCGAAGCAAAGATTAATTAATGAGTGTTTGCACAGCACTTTAAAGGTGTGAAGAGCCATATAGATGCTGCTAAGTATCATTGTTAATTATGATTAGGTGTAATATTGTAATATATCAATATTACACAGTAAATAGTGTGAAGAGTATGAGAGAGAATTTCTCAGCAGCCACAGATATTTTATCTTCATAGCTGGAGATGCATCTACCCATTGGACCCAAACCTGGTCTGGGAATTTGAAGGGTGCAAGCAGTGGGGTACAGACACCAAAAAGCTATTTTGGTGGTAGAATGACTTACGTGGACTTTTTGCAGGGAGTGGGCAGAAGGCAGAACGAAGTGGCATTTTTAAACAAAACATTGGAAAAACTTACTATTGAATAAACATTATTTCTCCAGCCCATTTTAAGGAAACCACCACCTCACCAGTCATCATGTCTCACCAACAACAATGTTTTTGCCAAGATGTATATTTTTCGTTGGTGGGTTTTATACTGCTGAGCACCGAAAAGGGTGACTGAAGCCCAGGGACAGTCCCCAGGCTGGTCCAAACAGACACTTGTAGATTTCCCTCCTTGTTACAGCAGCTTTGGTGGTTGCAGGGGGGCTTCCATCTGCAGCTCTACATGTCTGTGCCAAATGTTCAGGTCTCCAGCTGGGTAGGCAATGATATGCTCCTAATGCCTGTTGTCAGCTCCCTGGGTTTGGATTTGCCTGTGAGCATTGGGGTTTGTGCATCCACCCACCGATCACCTAGAGGGACCAAGGTGGATGGAGATCACCCACCACCTTCCCATTGCCTCTGACTGCCTCTGCTCAGCCTGAGCAAAAGGGTTGTAAATCTGAGGGTTAAGCTCTTGAGCCAACACACCTGACAAACTTGCAGTTTTAGGTGAAATCCTATTAAAATCAAACACCTGAGTATCCCTGAGGCTGGGCCTCTAATTTCGCATTTGTTCACTTTCCTCACCTGTAAGGCTGCAGAAAATAATTTCCTTTATGAAACAGACTGAGGTATGTGGCCAAAGGGCCAGAAGCCAAGGAGAGATAACTTCTATTAAGTAGATTCTGAAGGTCAGAAGAACCATTATGATCGATAGGTCTTGTCCGTATAACCTTCTTCTGTACGTTCTTTGTACCGATCCTTTAGCCTCTGATTTAGTGCTGGCACATTGTTATTCTGTGACTTCATCCATCCCTGGGACCTCAGTCTGCCTCCCCCAGTGCCACCCCAGAGAATGGATCTGGTACCTGGTGCTTTTGGTACAAGTGCTGCTGTGAGGATGAATTTGTTAATTTATGTGAAGGGCTATAATTTGATGGCTGAGGGGCAGTTATATTAATCAGTGACAAGTGAGTGCTATCGAAGCCCAAATTTGCCAGAAAGAAAAGAAAAGAATAAGTGGGTAGAGCAGGGAATTGGTACATGATAAATCTACTTAATATACGGAGAGAGAAACTTGTGGGAAGTGAGCTGCTCTGTTTCCTCTCTTCTTTTTGGCATTCATGCCTTATTAATAATGCTTGTGATGTTAATTTTCATCTCACACAAATGACAAATAAAAAGACTTGATTTATATTGTTCTTGAAATACAAAGATTCATACACAGCTTTGGAGAGAAACTCTGATCATTCATTCCCCCTGGTAAACATAAATATTCAATAATTAATATTGAATTTTTGGAAGGCTGATCTATTCTCTTGATCTCTGCAGCAGCCTGTTGACCCTGTCATATGTTATAGGCAGCATGATATTGAAAACTGAGCCTCCTCTATATCTGCATATACCAAGTGTATCTATTCAATCCCACTTAGAAGGTGATATATTAACCGTCTCTGACCTGCCGCCACAGTGCTGCTGAAGAAGCAGCACCCTGACTATGCCTTTTATGCAAAACTTTGGAATTTTGTTTGTCCTGTATTCGCTCAAGGGAATTCTTGATCTTCCCCATTCCGTATTGCAGAGAGAGCTCTGCTTCACAACAGAGACAGCACAGGATTGCAGGAGAGCCTGGGGGTTTTTAGGCTGTGCCCACTTTTACCCCAAATGTCCTGGGTGCCTTTGAGGTTCATTGCAACCCTCTATCTTAAATTTTCCTCTGTACTATGTGAGAGACATCTATGCTTTCTCCATCCCTCTACAGAGCACCCAAGCACACCCTTGAGGAAGGAAGATAACCTGGAGGAGAAAGAGAAGAAGCAGCTGGTTCAGTCCTGGGGGGAATGTGGACTTGTCCTGGTTTTGTTAAAAACAAGACCAGTTCTCTTTTAGTGATTTTTCTTTTCAGCTAAGTTTAGCTAAGTGCCTTCTAAGTAACTGTGTATTTTTCTTGGACACTGTACTTGGTCCTGATAAGAGGACCAACGGAACGCTGAAGAAGCTCATGTTTAGATTTATTACTATGGCAACCAAGGTTAACTGATAATGGGACATATTTGGAAGGAGGAGCAGACAGAATAGGTGACTGAAACTGACCAACTGAGTATTCCGTCCCATCCCATAATCATCATGCCCTTATGGAAGAGGGTGATCACAAGGGTCTCTGTGCTCTTCAACCACGGCTGACATCTGAAGAGAACCTTGTCTGTTTGCCTCCGATCTACAGGCCTCAGGCCCTGCATCCCTGAAATCCAGTTTGCGGTTTGCTGTGAATTCCCACCCATGACTTCTGGGTGCCTGCCCTGCAGCTGCTAGAGCCACGCCAGCTCCCAGCTCCACTGACGCTGGAGTGACACCAACTCCATATCGGGCATTCAAGATTGGTTTTGTATATTTTCTCTATTTATTAGTAGCATTAGTAAAGCCTTTTACAACTTCTCCAACTTGAAGTCTAAGTCTCTCTTCCTTCCTCCTTATCTTCCTTATCATCTTTCTAATCTAAAGGAGAGGGTGGAGGGAGGGTGAGGGGTTAACAAAGAGCATCTGCCATGGTTTATTGTCACCTTGCTTTAAACCTTGACAGGGCCTGACTCCTTGGTGCTGGCAGGGACCAGCCTTCCCAGGAGTGCAGAGAAGAGAGCAGGGAGTTGATATTTTGGGCTGCTAACAACCGTTTCCTCGAGCCACGAGAACAGTGTATGGGCAAAAGCCTGCCCATACATTCTCACAGCTCAGCGCAGCTCATTGGTTCTGTAATTGCAGTTTTTTAGACCAGCACCTCTTGCCGGCAGGACGTCAGCACTTCTGTGGTCTCAGTCCCCCATGCCTCAGCCAGAGGATTATCCCTGATAACTGAGAGCCACCAATACAGAAAACTCACGTGACCTGCCATGTTGGCTCTGAGAAGAGGCTCCAGCATTCACTCTTTTTCAGAGCATCACTGCCAAAACAGCCACAGGGGAGGAACACGGAGAAATCAAAGGAATAGCTTCCAAAGCATGTTATTGTAGAAATGAACATTAAAAACAAACAAAAAAACAAAAACTAATCCAAAAAACACCCTCAGCACAACAAAACTCGTCTCTGACTCCCAAGTGGTTTCATCAGAGTTTCTTCCTCCTTGCTTGACCTCTCATACTATGACTGAACTATAAATAAACTTGTGATAGTTATGACACAAGCTGGGCTGCCAAAGCAGGCGTGGAAAGTGGATGGAGGTGCTATGAATGATCTCCTCTATTTGAAGTATTACTTTACAGTATTTCTTCCCTGTGACCAAGACAAGAGAAGGAAGAGCGCAAAACAGTTGAAAAATGTCGTCTTATTTTGCACTTTCAAAATAATTCCAGTTTAAAAAATCTGCTTTAAAATGTATAAGCAGTTTCCTGCCTGTAAATAAACGGGTCTTTTGTGCAATAAACACATAAATAGGAGTACCGAGCATTTCAGATACAAGGTATTTCCTTTCAGGTGTCATAAATATCACCGTGTAGCTCCTGCCTCTGTTAGCAAAGTTTCTGTCTCATAGTCAAGACATAGAAAGGATCATTCTCACAAAAATACCTTATTCCCTGAAAACAGTTCGTTGTAGGTTATCAATCAATCCTTTAAGAGTCTGTAGGCAGACCTTTTCTTGCTATAAACTGGTGTCACTCCATTGAAGTCAATGGAGATTATATAAATCGAGGGTCTGCCTTCATGTGTGTGTCTCCCACTCCCTTATGCATGGTGTGTTTTAATCAGCTGAAGTAGAGAGCTTGCTGTATAACCTATTTGAGGAAGGAGAAAAAATAACATTAGAGAAGTGATCATCTTTATCTAGGGCATGGATTTTCTGTTTGAAGCTTGGGCTTGCGGTGATGACTGGGAAACAGCTTGTTAGTGAATTTTTGCAGGACTGTATGCTACTGAGAAGAACACTATTCTTTTAAATATTCTAAATGAATTTTCAGGGATTCCTTGTTTATAAAGTGTACTTCTGCTGGGTGGCATCTCTGACCGCAGGAACATTACTTGTCTGAGGATGCGCTCTTGAGTTCTGTTTGCTGACCCATTACTGCATCAAAAATGAAGAGATTGAATTTAGTTCCAATAAAATTGCATTAAGTTTGCAATAGACATCTTTTATTTCCAATTGGATATGGCAGCTCCCTTCTATGAAAAAGAACCAAGTAGAGCATTCCCAACAAAAACCTCTGGACGTCTTATCTGTGACCTTTTCTCTGGAACTTTTAGAAAAGTCCTATCAGATTAGGTACCTATACTGTTACAAAACATACCTTTGAACTAGTATTGATTAATAATTCAGGGTTGACAACACTTTAATACTTGCTCTTGCAATGTGGCTAGACTCACAGGTCTATCTGGAATACCACTGAGATGATCTTTTTTTCATAGAGTAAGGAGATGATGTGCAGCAGGGGGTGTGATTTCTATTCCCATAAGTATCTATGGGGAATGGGTACAGTTTTAACACTTTCTTGCTTTAGTATCTGAGAATCCTCATTACAACTAGACATGGTCCACATGCCTCCATGAGTATTTGATATTCAGTGTTAAACAAGTTCTTCAGAAAACAATTGTCAGGTGTTTAGTTTTTAAACTGTTTGTTCTGCACATCCATTACCTCCACTGGGTGACTGGCTGCTATCTGATTAAAAGAATGTTCTAAACAGGAAAATAATATGATACTGAGTTGTGCATTACTGAATAACGAATATTATTATTTTACCCTGGCACAAATTTTGAAACATTTTGGGCATTGTGTTTGGTTTTTTTTGAATGCCCAAAGTCATAGCTCTGCTTGTTTGCAAAGAACAAGCAAAACAATTCCACAAAATACCAGGAATCAAGTTCAAGCTGTTTTGTTTATACTTATTTACCAAATCTGTTTCCATTCTCTGACTAGCTCTCATTGTAACTAGAGTTTATCAACATTTTTCAAATGCCAGCATTTCAGTGAAACAGATTTGTTTGGGGGGAGGGAAAGGAAATGTTCATTTCATTCCAAAAGAGAAGACTACTTATGAGTCAAATTGTTCCATTTGATTTAAAAAAAACCCTATTTTCAATTATCATTCCATGCATCTTTCAAGTTTCTGGGCTGAATTAGATAGTTTTCAAGATACTTCCAAAAGAACTCTAAAGCAGCTCAATGACAATTGCAAATTTCACTTCTTTCTATTCAGTGAGAGTGATGTTTCTGAGAATCTCTATGTAGGACAAGTATTTCATTTCTCTTCACACCTCTGGTGCTTCAAAGTTTAATTATTATTTATTATGAAATTATCTAGAGCTGTAAGTGTACATAGATGACTGAAGGACTTTACAGAAACAATACAGAAGGGATCAGAGCTAAGGGGCACAAAATCAATATGTTCTTGTCATTGCTCAGAAGGTGATGCATGTCACGTTATTGGCTTCACCTCTTATCCTGACCTGTTTCCCTACCTGATTGCAATCACTGATGTACATGCTATGACTAATCTGTGGCATAGACTTGTCTATTATTTCTCATTCTTTCTTGATCCAGTAAAGGCAAAAGATTGTGCCCTGCCTTCGGTGAAGTGGTGGCTGAGTTATGGTTGTGGTTAAGAGCAGAACAGAACCCGACATTTATGGTTGGGACTGCTGATCTCTAGCATTACAGATTATTTAATATCAAATGCTTTGTGTCTGAAATAAGTTTCCTGGTAGTTTGACTTAACAAGTACCGTCTGCACAGCCCACATACTTTTAAAATAATTATTTTCCTCCCACAGCTATTAGTGAAAACTGTGACATCTTCCCCTTGTTCGCAGTGATATGTCATCTCTGCTTCAGCACCAGATGGTCCAGGAAAATGAGCAGGAGAAATAAGCATGTCTATTTTCCCCTTCCCTAACATGTTGAGAAAATAAATGCAAAGTAAAGAATGTGTTACCTGTGCTAGGATAAAGCCTCCGGATGTGATGGCTCTCTCTGCCAATTCCCTCCTCTGCTCTTTCCTCCCCTGCCCTCTCCACCAGTCACTGCTGGTCACTGGACCTTGTGGACAGGCTGGTCCTTTCCCCAGGCCATACTGCTTGTGCTTCAGCTGCAGGAAACACTTCAGCCGTCTTTTTTATCGAAGGCCATTGCATATCATGTGTCCTACTTCATCTGTCCCATGACTAGGGCTCTCTGTTGGGATTAGGAAAGCTAACTTCGGTTTCTGACTCTACTATGAGGATCCCAAATGACCTTAAATACTGTTCGTGTTTCCCCAGTGTTCAAGAGGAGACAGTGATGCTTGCTTTTTTCCTGCGTATGTAAAGACAAGGCTCAACTATGACTCCTGAGTCAGGCAATCAGATCAGAACAAGATTTTCTCCCATGTCTAGAAAGGTATATCTTAAACTGACATGTGTGAAGCAAAACTCAGAAATGTGAATTGAATATAAAGGAGTAAATGATATCTACGTACATGGATAGGCAATGAACACAATATTTTTGAGGATCAAGACTTGGAAATCATTCCACGACCAGACTCGGAGGCCTCAGTGCCCTGCCTTCCATGCCTTAGCTTTGCCTGAAAACTGAAGATGGCAGTAAGTCCCAGCAGATATGCTCTGGTTATTGGATTAATAACAGAGGATCTTCTATTGACCCTCAAAGCTGTCCTTTGAGGGTGAAAAAAAGATCTCTTTTTCCATCGGTGCTGGACAAGTGTTCTCCAGGTTGGTGCCCCAGCTATCTAGGAGGGTTTGGAGATGCGATGTTCCTTGTTGAGGTGTTCCTAGGCCAATATTTACCTTTATCCAGTCTCTCTGTTCAGGGACAAGCAAGGAAAGAGAGTGGAGGATGGCCTTCCCAGTTTCGTTGCAACCAGGATTCCTCGTATACTGAAGTAATTTCGTACACATCTACCTTACAAGAAGTTCTTCACTTAGGCTGGAATAAGAACAAAGGGAAAGTAGCTAGGACATTAACTCTAGTTACCATCTAGAACTGCATCTTCCCTTTTAGTTTGAGCTCGAGCTGCTAAACCAGCTTAAAATCCAAATTGTCCTACCATTTCTGCCTTAACCTGCCATGTTAGGTTACCAACCCATGCAAGGGACAGCCACTTTTTTCACTGTAGGCATGTCCTTCATGCCCTGGTGGAGGATCTGAT